>NC_071576.1:15529399-15841735 GCF_024509145.1 Vidua macroura | reverse complement strand
GAATAGGAACCTATACAGACACATACACTGAGGACAGAGTTTAGAGACCTCCTCATCCAGGAACTGTCTGCATGTAACAGTTTTATATTTCTATCTGGGGAAGTCTGAATAAGTATTCCAGAAAGTTTAAATGCAAGACTGTGTGGTCACTACATGCAAAACAGTGTTAGTTGCAAATGAAGAAATGCTTCCTTGAACACAAGCTTGCATGGAGAGCTGAGAAAAGACTCATCAGAAAAGCTGAATGCACTTAGGTTAGGTTTTCTATTTTCAACCTACAGAAAAAAAATGAAAGTAACTTCTAACCTTGTGCACCTTCTCTGCAGATGACACTCTCTTATGTTTGTAGTGAAGTGTAGTCAAGGAAGTTGCATGGAAAAAACAAAAGTTTGGTGTAGGATAAATTAGGTGTGAGGTGATGTCCTCAAATATCACTATAATCAGGAAATTCAAGGGGAATGACAATGTGTACTAGAGAAAACAAGCAGGGAGGAGGAAAAGGGGAAGAATCTAAAGGTTTAAAATAGTACAAACACATTCTTACTGGGAGTGGCTTCCAAATAACCTGTGTGACTATGCAATGGGGGATGTATTTTAAAAATTGTGAAATAAGATAATGGGCAGCAGTAGGCTTAATGGTGTTATTTATTGCAAATTCTTGTTCATCAGCATTTTCATACCTGCAGAATATCCACTGAAAACTGTGGGGGAGAAAAAAGCCAATTATAAATAGGACAGCCAGAACAGGATTCTCTGAAGTTGAGTTCTACTGTCTGTTTAGTTCATTGCAGACAGTTGTGGGTATCCTCATAACTGACTGGCATATTTCCTAAATTTCACTGCATGCATCCTCTTGATAATGATTTTTTCCTGCACGTAATTAATGTCTAAATATATGATAAGTTTGCAGTATCACTGTGGATATCTGCACTTGGATTCCAAACAGTTGTATTACCCATTGCCACTATCAGGAATAAAGCTCTTTTCTCTCTCTGTTGGTTAAAATACTCTTCCTTCATTTTATGGTCAAGCTTGCCCTGGCAATCTATACATTTGCAACCCCAGGATTAATCCATGTAATTCACAATTAAGCCAGGAAGTTGCCAAACTGGCCCAGTGTCTTTCACCTAGCACTCACACCATGAGCTGGTCTTCCATTCTTTGCATCAAATTGCATCTTCTTGTTAGAGGTAAACCTCTACCCTTTCAAAGACTTATTCTGATTACCTTGAGGTCATGAGAATGCATGAAGAAAAGCATATGACAGAATAAAATAAAAAACAAAACAAAACAAAACAAAACAAAACAAAACAAAAAACTGAATAATTAAATGGCATTTTACTCTCTGGACTTGGTATTCCTTAAGTTGCTCATTTTTTTAACTCACTAGACACTTTTGATGTCCTAACTTTGATAATTCTGGCAGTGTCTAGGAGGGCTGGTTTTGTTTCCTTGGAAGTGTAATATGCTAATTCTGTCATTTTTTCTATAGAGGAAGGAAATAAGGTAGTGAGGACACTGCAGAAAAAGTGTCACTGTGATTTATTATAGGAAAATAAAGAAATGGGAGCAACAAAAGAAAATACAAGCAGTTACAACAGAAAGATTGAAAGAATGCATATGTGTGTGAAGGGTCCAGCAAAAGAAAACAGAATTGTGCCTCTGTTTACAAATTCTCTGTCTGAGATGCTTTTGCACCTGTATGCTTTGAAAAGTTCTATTAATTATTAAATAATTAAAAAGAAAAAATATCTTTGAAGGCCTTTTAGGCCTGCAGATATTCCCTTTGGCTTTGGAAGTCCCTGAGTAAAAATTCTAAGGAGAGTGTGAGCTGAGAAATACCTTCTGTCCTGTTAGTGTACCTTCCCTCACTAGTTGCAGCTGACCACTTTAAGAGCGGGGTTTGTGCTTTGACTGGCCTTTCTAACCAAGAAAATTATTATGTTCAAATCAGGGCTGTGACTTTTCGCCTTGTTTGTGAGAGGCCAGTCCCATCTGGACAAGTTCCATACCTTCAGATCCCAGAAGTGCATTGGAGGCTGGTGATTAACATTCTTACCCGTTCATTAGCGCTGAGCAGGATCCATCCCCAGAGTTTGTACATTTTGACCAGACCAAACCTGCTCTGCTCTGTTCAGGCACAGAGGAGGATTTCACCTTTAGTTCCTCCTCACTATACCTCAATTCCCCCCTGGAATGTGGAAATAGTAACAGCAGCTGCCTCAGGGTGTGTGAGCTGCATGGGCAGAGGTGGCAGCTCAAAGGTGGGCTGCCCTGGGAGTGTGGGTGAGGCCGTGCCAGGCAGCTGAAGGAGGAGGCTGGGGACCCTCCTTTACCTCGGGGTGCATGCAGGGACAGCAGCCAGCACAGAGCAGTTTCACAGGAGCTTTTTGGGCAGGACCTGATTTCTGTGCTCACACACAGTCAGGCAAGGTCATAGACAGCAGCATGAACTTGCAGGCGAGTTCATACCATTCTATTCAGGGGTGCACTGAAGTGACAAATGGCACGAGGCCACACAGTGGATGCTGGGAATTGTCACTGTTGGGTAAGAAACGACACAGGCTCACCAGAAGGCTGGTTTGCACAGCATAGCAGCTTTACTTTCAATTCTCTCTTTTTATGCATTGTTCTGATACACATAGACCTGGTTGGTGAATTAATCAGTACATTTCACCTGATTGGCTAATTAACAAAACATCTTTCTTATAAACAATCTTTGAGAAAATCAGGAAAGCAGAAAGTAAGAAAACAACACCTGCAGGTTGTTTATGATACTAAGGTATCATTGATAATGATATTATGATAATAAGGTATCATTGTTTATCTTCAACTCCCTAAAGTCTCACAAGCCGATTCTGGGAAAATTTATCTAGTTTTCTTGCTCTCTGACCAGGCTGTCACATCCACAGAGAACGAAATAAAAGCTTAAGTTGCAGCTCATCCAGTAACCATCACCTTATTTTGCAATCCTTGATATTTGGCATGCCTCCAATATACTGCATGAGACCAGATATGTAGTTGTGTATTAATATATCATGACACGTGAAAAAGAAGGCTGATTGAGGATGACATGACCTATCTTTTTTTATTTATTTATTTTTGTTGCTGTATTTTTTGCAATTTTTATGGTTTTCAGCAGTCTTTTACAGAAGTTAACCACTAATGTTCAATTTCAGTATACTTAGAGAAGAGATTAACCTAGTACAAGTCATGTGATTATGTATCTGTTTTGCCTCTTCTACCTAAAAATTTGCCTTAATGAACAATGAAGAACCTGTGAATCAGCTCAAAGTGGGAAATAGTAATTAATTTTTTTTTTCAACTGCAGAGCCTGCCTCTTTTTTTGAATTAAAAAAATCAAACCTAAAGCCCCAAATGTTTTCTTGTAATCAGTTTTGAGGGAGTAAGTTAATCTTGCTGTGTTATAGTTATTGGGGCAGATATTTTCCAGCTTCGTTATTTAAATTTCCTTACAATGAGAGCTATAATAGGCAAAAATAATGTCTGTAAATTATAGCTTAAAATTACTTCTACTTTGAGTCTGAACAGGGATTTAAAGGCTTTGTACAGAAAGTCTAATTTTTTTGCAGCTAGATATGAATCTTTCCCTTTTTGTGCTTGCAGACAGGGAATTGCAGGCAGAATTTGTCAAACTATGCAGCAAGATGTGTAGCATCTCAGATCAGGGTCTGGACCCTGGGGAGGGCACCTGCAAACTGAAAAGACACCTGTAAAGTTTTCAGTGGTAGTTAATGAAATTACATGCCCCTTGTGACAGAATTAAATATTCTCATCACGCAGCCTGGCAGCCACAGCACTCTTAGAAGTAACTGTTGATACAGCAGACCTAAGGGACTTTATAAATAGGTCAGTGGAACAAGCAGAAAGTTCTCTTTCCTTCTTCTATCTTCCTCCCTACCTTGCAAAACTTGAGAACATCAGTTATGGGAATAAAAATACAGATCTTAAAGAAGCACCAAGGAAAGAGATATCACTATTTATTCAGGGTCTCAGCCAGAAAACTTTCTGCTAATTTTTTTCCTAATTTTATAAATGGAAACATTAATTTTGGAGACTACCAGTGATTGTGAAAATGTAAATAGAAAAAATTTTAATAGCATTGCTGTAACCTTTATGTCTTCTAGAAATCAGGCAGTTGCAGAGATTACTCACCACATGTGAGACACTAAATAGGGGGGGGAAATGTAGTGGAGTTACTACGTTTTATCAGAGCATTCAGAGGGAATAAATGTTTCCCAGGTTACACATAAAGTATGATTTGTTGTATGCAATGATTCTATAACTGAACAATTCAATATAAAATCTATACAGGACTTAAAGGATTTGTTTTCCCCCACTCTTAGCCAATCCCTTTATCAATAGAGGATCCCCGTTTTAAAGATTTTGTGTGAACAGGGAAAGAGAGTTGCCATGCAATTTATTTCAAGGTATATAATGACGTCCTCTGCAAGAACTGGAAATTCTCAGGCTGTGGGCAGTTCAGTTGTGATCCTAGGAGTCTGCCTATGTAATCTTGAATAAAAGGCACTTCTGTCCAACCATTTACTTAGCTAAACTAGTTTACATCTGTAAGACGATTCAGTCAAATTAGGACCATGCAATGGCTCTAGAGTGGAATGGGACATGTTAAAATGTGAACTGAATTCCTCTTGCTGGTTTTGCATTTCTGCTGTGTGTGTATTTCCTAAACAGGTTTTCAGAGTCTAATGCAGAGAAGGGCTTGCTAGATGCAGTCATGCAACAGGACATTTTCTGGATTTAAATATGCTTTGTTTCTATCCAATGTTTCTATTCAAACATTCACAATCATATGTGAATTTTCCATTGAAGGGATTGGTAATGTGTTTTGAAGGCTGAACAAGTTAAGTAAAGCAAGTATACACTTGTAATTAATAAAATCTCTTAAAAATCTCACCTTTTCTAAGTGCCTGAGAAGGTGATACATTCACATTAATTAAAATGATGCTTTTGTGCAGCTGATTCACGTGATGTAAAAGTTGAAGGTTGTGAATTCATTTGGTTTATTACTATTATTTCCAATGTGTTGCTTTATCTGTAATGAGGTAGGATAGATTTTCTATTAACTCGTGCCAGTACTAGTGCCATGAGTATGTTCTGAATAGGCAGCAGGGCTGATGTCTCCTGCTTGGGCTTAAGTCCTAAGGATGCCCAATGATAATTGATAATTCATATCTGTAGACAAACATTTTGAAGCCTTTGACCTACAGAGGAACTCTTCATAATCTTTCCAAACACTGTGCGTTCCCCATTGGAAGAGGATTATGATGATAAGATGTAAGGAAACTTCTGTAAACCAGTTAACAACATTCATATACTTGATAACAGCCTAGCAGTGAATTTAACCAGAGAATACTTGTAAGATGTGATCTGACAAGATAACGACTGGGGCTCTGGGAAACATGGATGTAAGTCACCAGCCATGCATTCAGCATTATAATCAGGAGGACAACACATCCTCAACAGAGGAGAATCTGAAGTGACAGGAGGTGTAAGTGTTGTCCTCATTCACATTCTTTCTGATACTTCAGGCATGAGTAGAAACTCTGTGAATTGTAGTGGTTAGTTGTAATATGTTGGTATGGAAGGTTGAGGAAATAAATAATGGGAGATGAGAGGATGAACAATAACAAAACCTTATGTAGTGATTTAAGTGTATCTTAAGTGTAGTTTATGTATACTTTAACTGCTATCCTTACTAAGAATAAGCATTTGAAGAAGAGGGATAATAGCCATAAATCTTGAAATGGTTCAAGTACTGCAGGTCGCAGACACTGAGTCACAGATGACAGGGAAGGACGTGACAGTCAGAAGTGCGCAGCACTTGGGAATGTGGTTTTATTGGTGGGTTTGGCAGTGCTGGGCCAACAGCTGGGCTCGCTGATCTTTGAGCTCGTTTCCGACACAGCTAATCCTGCGATCCTGCGGCATTCCCAGTTCCTGGCGAGTCTCACCTCAACGTTACTGAAAGCACCGCCAGGGGGCGCCCGGCGGGAGGGGCGGGGCCCGAACGCGCCGGGGGCGGGGCCCGAACGCGCCGGGGCGGGGCAGCTCCCCTGCGCCTGCGCACGGCGCCCCCGGAAAGGCGGCCACGTCTGCCGGAAGCGCTGGGGCTGAGGCGCCCGGCCCGGCCCGCGGCCCCGCGCTGACCGCCGGCCCCTCACGGCTCCCCCGGGCCGGGGCGTCCCCCGCGCTTGCAGGAGGTGAGGCCGGGCCGTGCCGTGCCGAGGTCCCCGCCGCTCCTGAGTGGGGCCGGGCCTGGGGAGGGCGGCAGGCATGCGGTGCTGGGGGTGGGGGGCAGTGGCCACTCTGAACGTCGCCATCCCGGAGCTGGGGTAGAGGCACACGCCGCCTCTGTGGTGTCGCAGGCCCGTGGTGCAGGTGAAGGTACGCACCTGTCCGCCGTGTTGGTGTCAGCGGGCTGCAGAGTTTGTGGGGGAGAAGATCCTGGCCTGAGCCGGGTTGAGAATTTGCAGGCCAAACGTCTAAGGCACAGTTGTTTTCTCTTTGTGATGCTCTGTATCAGCTGGAGATACCAGAAACTGATGCAGTGGTCTGATTTTAATAACCTTGATTTAAAAACAGAGGTTTTGTCTGTTTTCTTCAGAAACTGGTTTGGTTTATTTCCCTTAGTTACCAAAACAGCAAAATACCCAATAAGCAGAAGACAACTATTACAATAACTACAGCACTAATAGCTTAACACACCAGTTTAGATAAACAATACATCTTGCATTAGCAGCAGCAATCTAATTTGTAATCCTTCTGTCTTTCACAGTATATGGTCCTGAAATTCTAATTGTACAGAGTTCATCAACAGACACTCATCATGTCTTGGCTTGCTGATCTCGCTGGAAAGGCAGAGGATCTACTCAACAGAGTTGATCAAGGAGCTGCATCAGCTCTGAGCAAAAAAGACACATCAAGCAGTGCAGTTTATGATAGTAAGAACTTGGACTCTGCCAATGAGTATTCTGAAATGCACCAGCATACTGGAGAACTGAAATACCAGACCTCATCTAAAGCAGCCTACATCTCCTCAGCAGCTGAAAATATTAAACACCAAAAGGCCACAATCCTGGCAGGAACAGCAAATGTCAAAACAGCACGTAGGACATCCTCAGAGGCAGCTTCTCCAATAGAAAATGCTTCCACATCCAGAGCTGCCTCGCATTTTGTGAGAAGAAAAAAGTCAGAACCTGATGATGAGTTGCTGTTTGATTTTCTCAACAGTTCAGAGAAAGAACCTAATGGAAGGATAGATTCTAAAAAGGAGAAGAGCAAGGCACCTGTTCTTCAGAATCACTCTCGGACTTCAAGCATTAGTTCTGTGTCTACCAGTACACAGAGTGCAAAAACTTCTGAAGATAATTCCATCAGGAGCCAAGGCAATGGTAGTTAAATAGTATTGAACCTAGAGATATTTAAAACCCAAGTATGTCTAGGGTAAGGCTAGGTAACACATGAAACTTCATGTCGCTTCATGAAACGCTTAATGGTGGTAGTATGTCAGGTGGGTGAGGTGCAGCAGGGCCTTGCAGGTTTTTGCATCGCTGGGGCAATACTAGATACTATGCTAGTTTGACAGACAACATAGTGAATACCTAAATCCTTTGTGCTCTGGACCTGCCTTGTTGCTACTGCTCAGCCTGACCCCTCTGAGCTGTGCTCTAACCTTGCATCAGCCCCCTGTGTCCCCATGTAGAAGCACAGGTGCTGTTTTTGTCTGCTCACTGGGGCCCTTGGCTGCTGTTGCCACGTGGGAGGGGGAGTGACTTTCACCCACGTAGAGATGGTGTTGGCTGTTGCCCAGTGCAGCACCTGGGGTGGGGTGAGGTGTTCCCTGTTCCACCATGCAGGATGGGTGAGCTGGCAGACATGCTTGTCCTGCAGGAAGCTGGATGCAGACAAGCTGGTGTAGAGCCACAGGCATGAGAGAGCCAGAGAGATAAAGCCTCTGGGTTTGCCAGAGAGATAAAGCCTCTGGTTTTGCCAGAAGTAGTTCATGACTGCTTAATCCAGAGGCCTGAGTGAGCCTCCAGGCCAGACAGTCAAAAGCTGGGGCTGGGCTCAAGTCAAACACACAAAGGAGAATGTGGCTGGGAAGTATCAAGGACTTCTGTTCTCTACCAGACTGTCCAGTCTGTACTCCATCCTTGTTGCTGTGCTACTTTGCTGTTGTTTATTTTAGAAAATTGAAGCAAGTGGTTCTGTTATTAATAATGTAGTTAGAATACTTTATTTGTTTAGTACTTTAAGCATGTGAAGTATTGTAAATGCCAGTTTTTTACTTACTACATTAAGTATGCTGAAAAAGCTTTAGACATAAAAAGGGATATTTTCCAAACACCTGAATATTTTTCTATTTCTGAGTCCATGACTTTTCAGTAAGGTTTACTACTAATAATAAGTAATACAGATATGTTAGACCTGACTCTGCAGCCTTGCTGATTGGTGCTTAAGATACATTTGTTTCTGTGTGGCTTGTTGAATTTTCTTCTGAGGATTTTTGAGCAGAGTTTGCATTGTGGAGCTGTTAAATAAGGAAGAGTTACAATACAGGACGTGAACACACTGTTTTCAAAAGTTCATTGTACAGATATGTCTGTGTCATTTAAATATTCAGTACAGAATCTGTTGAAGTAGCTTATGATGTATTAGCTATAGACAAAACCAATTAACATTATACTTTGTATCTTGCCATGGTTATAATCTAATCTGTGCTGTAAGTGGCTCATTTCTTGCTTCATTAGCTTAATTAATCTATTGAGTTTTCCAGACAGAGAAATGAGCCTGATTATTTCATAAGTTGGAAACCGTGTAAGTAAATTAAAGGAAAGATAATGACACTTCTTAGGATCCCTTTAATTGGAAAAAAGCTTGAGAAAATGTGGAAGAAATCTTCTGTCACTGCTGCTACTTGTGGGTGTGGTGTTGCTCAGAATTAATTCCCTGGGCTTGGGGTGTTAGGGGCTGTTGCAGCGGTAAGAAAAGTGAAGCAGCTTGGTTAATGATCACAAGGGGAAGTAAATATTCAGCAGTAACGTGTTTGGATTGCCTGTTTGTTTGTTCATTGCTTGCTATGTCATTTTATCTTAACATTGCTGCAAAGCTTCCAACTACCTGCATGCTGGAATCAAGACTCTTACAGTGGATTTGTAGCTTTCACAGCATTAATCAAAGATGTGTGTGTGCATGATGGGAAAAGGCTGTTGGTTCCTCCTTCCCTCCAGGGGACTTGTTCAGATTACCACTAGGAGTTCCTTTATTGTTCTCTCTTTTAAAACAAATTTGGCATTGGCAAAATCTGAATGGAAACCAGAACGAGTTTGTACTAAAAGTTCCTGCAGTTAGTTGCCATGTATATTTAGTGTTTTCTGTTACTCTTCAGCTTCTGAGGACTTCTCTGAGCAGCAAAGTCAAAAATAGAGTGTTAATGTTTGAAATCCTAAAGTTGCCATTTATGTAATGGGAAATTTATAGCTTCTATTATGTCTTGTCTTGCAGTATTAACAGAAACACTGCATGATGCATGTAAATGGGCCTGTTTTGTGCAATCACTTTTGAGAAGCAGCTCCATATTCCATTACAGCATGAACTATTTTGTTTTATTGTCATTGTTGTTCCTTTACCATTGATGCAGAACATGGAACTACTGTTTATAGAAAGGTAGTTTATAAACATAGGCATTTGTTCTAAGTTGTGTCTCTCTGCGCAGAAACTCCAGACAGTTCAGACTCCGGCCTGGGAGCACAAGGGAATGGCCTGAAGGATTCCTCACTAAGTGCAGTAACCAACCCCAGCCTTTCAGCTAATGATGATTCCAAGTCACATGAGCTGTCCAATCTTCGCCTGGAGAACCAGCTGCTGCGAAATGAAGTTCAATCTTTAAATCAAGAAGTGGCTTCATTAATACAGAGATCCAAAGAAACACAAGAAGGTACTTCAGTGATAACATTACTAAAGCACTAGTGAACTAGGAAACAATGCTCTGTGTATTTTAATAAAAACTCTCCAGGTACATTTGCATGTATGACTTCCCATGTAATGAGATGGGAGAAATTAAAAGGCTTGTTCAACTACAAAGATACAACCAACGTTGATTAAAACAATGTGTTCAAGTTAGTTACAAAGCTTACATCTTAATAAAACACTGGCAGGAAATACCATGTTTAAAATACTTTTCCTGTATTTTAATGGCTTTTGCAAAATACTTATATTTAAATGAGCAAATTTCTTTTGAATACTTCAAACTGACTGCTTTCTGGCTGTGGTAGACTGTAGTCTCTGATGCCTAGAAACTGACAGTAAAAATATAAAATTAGTGTTTTTAATATGACATCACTGGCTTTTTCAAAGCCAAGTGAAATGACAAATGTAAAAAAATTCGAGTACAAATTAAACAATAAAACAGAAGGCAAACTCCTGCTGTTAGGCATAAAATTGAGGTGCCACATTTTTTTCACTAACTGCATAAGCCAGATAATTTTAATATCCAGTGAAGTTTAATGTGTGATGTTAGATTTAAAACAGAAGCTTCTAAGTATTCAGGCATTATTCACAACTGTTGTATTTTTCGATTGTTTTTTATGTGACAATAAACTCAAACTGGAATTAAACTAGATGCTTTATGCAAACATTTCTCTTGACACAGGGATATTTGACAGTAGGCCATTGCAGGGGATGGGGCAGGTGAAATCTGTCATCTACAGTGTGACTCAGAAGGAAATGTCTATTTTGAGATCACCTCCAAAATTTTCTGGGTTGCGCTTTGACAGCCAATCTGGCATTTGTTACTTCCTGGTAGCTTATAAATTTTCAATTTTAGTTCAGCTTGGTTGTATTTAATCTTTTTTTATTTAAGAATTTAGGTAGTTGCATCCTGACTGCTTACAAGACCTTGCAATATCTACTTCTGTAAATTTCAAAGCAACTTCTTATTTTGTAGAACTGAACAAATCCCGGGAGAAGGTGGAGAAGTGGAATGTTGACCATTCCAAGAGTGACAGGATGGTTAGAGACCTTCAGGCTCGGGTGGATGATCTGACAGAAGCTGTTGGTGCCAAAGATTCACAGCTAGCTGTGCTGAAAGTACGGTTGCAAGAAGCTGATCAGCTCTTAAGTGCTCGGACAGAAGCTTTGGAAGCACTGCAGAGTGAAAAATCACGGTACTTCTTAATTTCATACTTTGGAATTATGAAAATAGTAATAAGTTTGAAAAAATCAAGGTAGATAATTTAGTGTCTTCAAGAATAAAAAGTAAACTAATGAGGAAAGATTTGAAATACAAGGATTAAAGTTTGCAAAGAAACTGCTCTATAATAGTTGGCAGTGGGAACAGGACAATTAAATAGGGCATCTGTTGGCATCTGATTGAAATCCATTTTATGTAAAGTATTTGTTTGTGTCAGAGGCGTGAAGCTGAAGGTCCCAATAATTTTTTTTCTTGAAAAATAGACTTGCTTATCCACAAATATACAGATTTTCCTGAACTTATCTCACTGCTGGGATATGGATACTCTAGAATATAGGCCAGGGAGGAGAAGTGTGAGTCATTAACTCCAGTCCTCACACCTGTAATCTATATGCAGTAACCTACTGGGCAAATTTTCAAAGCTGGTCTGGAAGCCGGGAGGTTTTATTTCTACACGAAAAATCACACTAGCTTGCTTCTTTTCCAATAAATTTATGTCTCTATTTCAGGATAATACAAGACCACAGTGAAGGAAGCAGTTTACAAAATCAAGCCCTTCAAACTCTTCAGGAGAGGCTGCGTGACGCAGACTCTGCACTCAAGCGAGAGCAAGAAAGTTACAAACAAATGCAGGTTAGACATGAAGATAAAAGCAGACTTTAAGAGTCTGCTTTTGAGATCAGATCCATGAGGTTCCATGTGCTCTCTCCTCCCTTTGACTTCAGTTCCTGTTCAGGGTACTAATTGCTTGGAAGGGTGTGCTGTCTGCTGCACTAAATACCCTTGAGATGCTAATTTATTTCTTATATGTTATTTTGAAAGCTTCATGAGTAAAAGTTTTTGAGGATTAATGTTGATAAATTTTACTGTTTTTTTTTAATGCTAACTTTAATGTTAATACATGTTTGAAAAGTAAATTGGTAATCAGTTTTGTTTTCTTTAGTATGTTGTTACACAAAATATTGTTACACAATTTTACTGTGAGATCTTAAGATGAAGGATCGCTTTTGTGGTAAAGGTGCGAATACATTATTGATAAAGAATGTGTTCTATACTTAATTTGGCCTTTGCTATGTAGAATAACATCTCTGAAAATCTTTAAGAGTCTGTTTTGATTTTTTTTTACAGTACTTCAAAATATGTCATATTACAATTGATAATTTTGAGGGGCAAGCTTGCTTTTTGTTTGCTAAATAAATTAGAATAATAGGAAGATTGTTATTCCCTCACTGTTTGTGGTGAGGGAAAGAAAAGCCTATTCTTACTTGGATTATTTACCACTTGCTTAAGCAAGCAGAGTTTCTTTACACGTAGTAGTAATGAGTCTTTAAGTTAGAAGTGGTGTGCTCTGTGTAGTTGCTTTTAAACTTTCTCTTTTCCTTCCTAGGTTAAAGTTGAGACTGTGTTTAAACACAAAGTATTGTTTCTTTATTACTAATAGAATGAGTTTGCGGCTCGTCTAAGTAAAGTGGAAGCAGAACGACAGAACCTGGCAGAAGGGATAACTGTAGCAGAGAGGAAGTATTTAGATGAAAAGAGGCGAGCTGATGAGCTTCAGCAGCAAGTCAAAATAACTAAAAGCCACCTAGAATCTGCAAAACAGGAACTGACAGACTATAAACAGAAAGCTACTCGCATTCTCCAAGTAAGCACTGTTGTGAAGAAATACAGTGTGATTTGTATGCTTTAACTGTTTTAAGGTGTTAGGCTTCAAATAATCTAACTTGTGGTATTTTTTTTCATGTGACCTGTAATGTGTTCTGGGACATATCTATAATGATACATATATAGAACAGCTACCAGTCTGCCTTTTGTAAACTTAAGTTTATAGATGAAGTTATGGAATTGAAATGGTAGTTCAGGTCCTGAACCTGAAAAAAAAATCCAAGGGAACCATTGTACTTATTGTGCATCATCTGTCGGCATGTTTCACATCCAAGAGTCCAGATAGATGAAACTACAACAGATGAAACCTACAATTTGTTCCATATCCAGTATTCTTGATCCAAGAATATTGCTCTGTTCTGCTTGGGGCTGAAGCATAGCATAGAATGGATACTTAACATGTAACCAGAGAATATTTTTCCATGTCCTGAAAGGTTGCTTGTGATTGACATGGTATGAACAGTGGCAAAATCAGGTATTTTGTGCTGAGTTCTGTACTATGTAAATGTCCAGATGTGGTTGGTTTGAGTCTTGTTTCTAAATGTTAGCATGATGTTGAAGATGGAGATCTCTTTAAAACAGTTAATTTAGCCAAATGTTCAAGGACAGGTTTTAAATCATCTTGGTAAATATGAAAATCACAAGTCAATGCCAAGGTAACACTAGGCTGACTCTGAATAAAATGATTTATCCTCTTTCCTGGAAGAGTTATCACCGCATTTGGTTCTTGATTTTGTTGGCAGGAGAAATAGGGGGTCAGTTTTGTCTGTAGTGTTTGTTGGTGTGCATCTTGTCTATTTCAGTACCAAGAGGGCCAAAATTGTTATCCATGACAAGTTTAACATTCCAGGCACTTGTAAAGAACAAAGCTGTACTCTTCCACACATAACACAGGCTTTCAGTTAAATTAGTCTTATGGCATACAGAAAATCAGAAAAATTATCAATATGGAAGCATTTTCATTTTCAAATGTGTAGGGTCATTACTGGATAAAAGAACAGAGAAACCAGTCATTATAACATATTTTAGTTGAGCACTTGTTCAATACTGCTATATAATATATTGACTTTTTTTTCAGTCTAAGGAAAAGTTGATAAACAGCTTAAAAGAAGGCTCTGGTATTGAAGGCCTGGATAGCAATACAGCAAGCACAGTGGAACTGGAGGAACTGAGACATGAGCGAGACACTCAGAAAGAAGAAATACAAAAACTAATGGGGCAAATACAACAGATGAGAACAGAGCTGCAGGTAGCTGTGCCTATGTACACCTATATTTGCAGTTAGCTACAACAAAGGACTGTTCTCTTGTATGCTGTGGGTCTGTTGTTTCTAGTATTTATTACCTTCTCTCTTCCCTCACTACTGTGTACTCCTTTTGAGGGAAGCATTTCTTTCCTTACAATCATAGTGATTTCTCTAGCCATCACCTATATTCTTTTCTGCATGAGCTACTAATGCTTGAAGCACTACAATCCAAGTCATCCATGCTAATCTGCTGGCATAATGGGTTCAACACAGCAGCTGCATGCAAGCCCATTTTACACAGTTTTAGCCTGTACACAATAGAAAGGAAGAAGAAGAGGCTTTTCCTGTTCACAAAATGCATTTATTTCATTACTGTGTTACTAAAAATATTCCATATAAAATGACCAAGTATAATTTATCCAATACACCCACACTTTACTTTTCCTTTGAAGAAATACTGTATATACTACTTTTTTGCTGTTACCTAGGACAGATTTGCAGAAACATCTGAATGTTAGTGAAATGGTTATATTTGTGTTCATTTCAGGATATGGAGACACAGCAGGTGAGCGAAGCTGAGTCAGTGAGAGAGCAGATTCAAGACCTGCAAGAGCAGATATCAGCACATAAAATGGCCAAGCAAGAGGCAGAAGCTGAACTAGAACGGCAAAAACAGGTAAGGAATTCTTGAAAGCTGGATCTCTTTTTAGGCCCCATGCAGTGTCACCAGCAAAGCATTTGGCTTAATAAGAGAATATTTGGATACTTGGGCAGTGTTTGATTATTTTTTTGTCTAGTACTTGATGAGGTCAAGGGAAGTGCAGCCAAGACTAAGCAATGGTTAGGGCCTTCTGGATACTGCTGATGAACAGAGATCCTGGACCCTAAGGGAGTGCACAGAATTGATCAGGATCTTGAGTTTTATTCAGCAAGGAAACAATCAAACAACAGGGATATAGTAACAAGTGTAACATTTTTTTTATATCAAAAAACCCTAATACTGAAAGTGGCTATTGTGAAACTTGCTGTGCTCAGTTAATACATAAGTTGTAGCTTGTAAAATAATGTCATTGTAGTACCAATTTAGAGGTAATTTATTTAATCCATTTGTTACTCAGTTCTGAATCTAATTGTCATTACTTCTAAACTGCTCTAGTAGACAAATTGCTGATAAAATTATGTTAATGAATTCTGTCAGATTGTGTCATCTTTTTGAGCAAATTCTGCCTTGATTTAAGCAGTTTTGTGCTATAAAGAGTGGGGGAAAAAAGGCAAACTTGTATTTCATGTGAACAAACTTATTATGCAGTAGGAATTGGACAAATACTTTGCATATTAAAAATTTTCCTTGTAAGAAAAAGCTCATGTAAAGAGAATTAATAACGAAGAAAGCATGAGTCCTCTGTATCTGCTAGGAGCAATTTATCTTATAGGATTATCTATCCTTTCAGAAATTACATTTTAACGGGATGCTCGCAGCTTGAACTAATCAAAAGGAAGAAGTCGAGGTCTGCTCTTGATGGGTAGCTGATGTTTATTGTGTCAAAGCAGATGGTAGATTGTATTTTGTTACTCCTGCCCTTCTGAGGAATATGCTTTAAGTCAATAGAAAGAATGAGGTGAATTAAAAAAAAATCAGTTATTGCAGAAACTGAAGTCTTCCTTTTGATGACACCCATTTACATGTGCTTTTAACATAATTGCTTGTGTTGATACTTAATATAATCATGGTCAGTTCTGTCTGGGCATTGCTTTAACTATTGTCATAAGGTTTCTGAAACTGAAGATGGAAAATCAGTAGAGGTGTTATTTTTTTTGTACATCAGATGCTTCAAAGGGAGAACAGGTTTATCTGTTTTCTGTAGCAACTGACAGCTGAACTCATAGTGATTTGAAGCTTGTCTTAATTGAAAAGATAAGCTTGACAGGTCTGTAACTGGGAGCTAAAATAGCCACTAAATCATGAGAGTAACAAAACTTACAGTTAGATTTGCTCTTCAGTAATTGTTTTTTTTACTAATACTCCTTCTCCTTTCACATCTACTATGTTAATTTATCCTAAATTTTAGAAGATGATGTTTGTCATACAGAATTATAGATAGCTATGCAAAGGGTTTTCAAACGTGTTTAAAGAATGGTGAATTAATTTTGAATTAATGAGTTTATTTTAGGAATACAGATACCCTCTAAGTATTTTGTAATTGTTACATTATTGACATAGTTGTAAGATAGCACTACAACAAATGGTGAAAAGTGTAATAAGGAAGATAAAATCTTGGTCCCAATGGGATTGTGTGTAATTGAGTAAATGAGTCTGGATTGATATTTATATTGATATTTATATATATTGATATTAGGGCAGTCTCCACAAAAGAATTTAATTAGCCTTGTAGGTTGTGTCTTGATACTCAACTCTCTCTATCCTATACCCTCAGTCCTAGACAGACATGTAACTAAGATAATATTTCAGTTTGTATTTGATTGCAGCATATTACTTTCTTGTGTTCTGTTGTGAAACTCTAGATAACTAGAGTTTGTCTCAATACATATGTATAAAATCTTTTATGTGTAATTGTGATTAATTTTATAGGAACTCCATTATACTGAAGAAGAACTGTATCGAACAAAGAATACTTTGCAAAGCAGAATAAAAGACAGAGAGGAAGAAATTCAGAAGCTCAGAAATCAGGTGTGTATAGAAAATAATTTTATCCCCTTCAGTTATGAAAACAGTGATACAAACTACTCGTTTGACTAAACTGTCCTGTAAGCATTCTGTTAGTGAGCTACTTGTTTTCAATAAAGAGTAGAGTTTTGAGAGTAGGGAATACAAGAAGGAAACCATGTAAATAGCCTATTTTATAGTTGTATGTGCTTTTATATAAAGGGGGGAAAATCAACCACTGTCCCAACTAGAGCCGGTGGGGGTGTTGGATCAATGTTCTTCTCTTTGCAGACTAAAAACACTCATTGGAGTTTGATTAGGTCATTATGAATTCTGCCAAGATCCTTGTAACTGTTCAAAGAACCTAAGTTATATCCTGCAGACTCAGTGATCCATCTGGCCCACTGTTCTATCTTGGCCAGTGGCAGTAGGGGCCACCGTGTGAGCTTGGCCACTTCCTTCACTCCTGTGTACCTGCTCAACACCAGCAGTTGAATCAGGGTTGTTAGTGTTTAAGTCTTTACTAAGTTCTTCTGCTGTGTTGATGGACCTGTTTCCCTTGCATCAATCTAATCCCTTGTGGAGCCTCCAGATACTTGTGAGCCCCTACAGTCTCCTTGGGCAGCCTGAAGGCATAGGCTTGTTCTGTTAAGTTACCTTAGCATAGTGAAAAGTAAGCTGTTTATGGAGAAATTGGTAGTCTGGAGTCAGGTGTGGTCAGCTGAGCAGTTACAATGTCAGGATTTGGAAATGGTTGTGATGTGATTAAGATTTCTTGGGCATGTTGGCAGATGAATTTTCTGGTAGTGCTGAACTTCAGGACTACCTGCACCTGCCTCTGCCTGGTTGCAGGCACCGAGTTTGTATTTTGCATATCTGTAATTCCTGTTGACTCTGTTTTTTTCCTTAATGAAGCTACATCTTTGTGGAATATGATGCCACAAGGTGGCTGAGGTCCAGGACTGTAGTGAATACATGAGCTATATGGCAGATCTGGTGATTCCCATTTGCTTTAAATACTTTCTGCAAATTAAGTGACATTGTCCATGTCAAATAGACATGATCCATTTGCTGGCCTTGCAGTTTCTATTTGCTTGTACAATCATGTTTTCTGCCTTGGTGCTCCTCAGTTCTTGTGCAACATATCCTGCATTCTCACCATTTCATTCACGTTTTCCTGTAAAATGGCATCGGATTCTCCCCATTTGTACTGAGTTTTTCCTTCCTTGTGTGAAAACATTTTTACATACTCACTAGGTTGAAAGTATGGTAGCCAGGCTGGATTAACTTGCTATTGATTGCTGTTTAAACTTCTCTCTGAGGCATAGCATCGAAGTTGTGATCAAATTTAGACTTGTACAGAAACTTTCATATGATTCTAGGAGGAAAACAGATAGATACATTTTTACAAAGAGTTTCTTGTGTAATGTAAACAGTTAACAACTGTTGAATAGGTTTCCTCTTGATTGCACTCATCAGTGATTGTTTTGATGGCATTAGCCTGTAAAAATTCTGCTGTGGAGTAACTTGGTTCTTGAAAACTTAGGTTATTACAGAGCTCTGTAATGTGTCAGTTGGTCAGAGTTTGAATTTAGAATGATTTTTTTCTTTGCTTTTTTAGCTCACAAACAAGACTCTAAGCAGTAGTAGTCAGACAGAATTAGAAAATCGGCTTCATCAGCTGACAGAAACACTAATTCAGAAGCAAACCATGTTAGAGAGCCTGAGCACAGAGAAAAATTCACTTGTGTACCAACTGGAACGGCTCGAGCAACAGCTGAAGGCTATCCAAGGCACAAGTGCTAATGGACCTTCCATTAATATGGCAGGCATTGATGGTGCTGAAGGTAAATAAGGAAATACAATACTTAAAACTCTTGTCTTTCTGCAGTCCAGGCTTTTTTGTTTCCTAATGCCTTTCCCTGAAAGTCTGAGCTTCTAAGGAAAAATAAATGCTGAAAATAGGTCACTTATTCTAGACCCCTTCTCTACAGCAGCCACTATCATAAAAATATTTAACTAGAAGCTCCTTTTTGTGAGCAGATTACTTCAGTAAATTTAATAAAGCAAATTTAGTCTTCAATTCTCAATACTATGGCACTGTTGGAATAATTCTGTCACAAGTGCAAATAAACTTGTATTTTGGGGTTTAAACTGAATATTAGAAACAGAATTTAAGTATTTTCTTGCAAAAAGGGTTTGGGAGAAGAGTAAGAATGGAATACTTCCTTTTGAGAATTGATCCAGTTGAAATTAATTTCTTCCTTCATTGCTTTCTGTTTTTCTTGAAAAGCAGGTTAAAATATGATGGTTCTGATGAGGTTCGTTTGTCCCTCTGTATTTCTGGGACACCCCAAGCAGTTGATCCAATGTGTTGAGATGTTACTTTTCAGAGTCAAAGTTTGTCATTTTGTATATGTGTTCAGTAACTTTAAAAGCAAGGGACAGTCACCAAGAGGTATGAAATAACAGTCCAGACTTTTTCTCTGCTTATCAAAGCAGAGAGTTGTTTGTAAGTAACTTCAGAAAGCTGAAGTTAAGTTACACAAAAGTAACTTTATAAAATCTTTTTTTAATGATGCTGATACATAGTAAAAATGTAAATAAAGTAAAAAATTGTTGAATGTACAAGTTAGTGTCAGAAATGCTAATCGCAGTTTCACTGAGAGTAAAAAATATTTGAGAAACTGTGCCAGTATCAAGCCCATCTTTTTATACACCTAATAATAGTTATTGTGACATGAGGGAATTGAATATCGAGATACCCATTTAGTAAACTAATAAATTTTAAAAATATACTAGGTTGTAGAAAAGTTTGACTTGACTGCAAGTTTTGAATCAATAGTTTCATCAAATTCATCAAGAATTGATGACACTACAATCATATTGATCACTATTTGTATATTATGTATATATATATTTGTTAGATACTATCAATTTGTTTTGCACTTTTTCCCATCGACCAGGGGCTCGTCTGCGTAGTGTCCCTGTCCTGTTCGGTGACGCGGATACCGGCGTGGCAGGAATGTACGGGAGAGTGCGCAAGGCTGCCAGTACTATAGATCAGTTCAGGTAAGAGTGTCCCAGGGAACACGTCTGTAATCACTGTCATCCTTTCACAGTGTTCAAGTGACACACTTTGGTGCATATTGCTCCTTTCTATGAAGGGAAAATTTTAAAATAGTGTAGCTAAAGTATGGTATGATTTACTGAGTATTGACTCACTTCACTTGTGCTTTCCTATGACATTAATATTCTTAAGCTTTTGCAAATTATTGTCAGTTATTTAAACAAAACCCTTACATATTTTGGTGCAAGATGAGTTATGAAAAAATACCTAATCAAATTCATTACCATCTTCTCTGACATTTTTTACTTTCAGAGGTTTTGACTGTGTCTGTGATAAACTGTAAGAGTGTATTAGTGGGGGAGTATCATCTGTACTCTTTCAGTCCTGATGAAGACAAGATTCTGCCTTCTAAACCAATGCAGCAGATTACCTTGGAAGATAATCTGTTTGAGGAATTAATAAATGAAAATCATTCTGGATCCAGCAATAAATTTGCTTTGATCCCTTTCTCAGGAGTTAGGTGAATTAACAGTATTCACAGCAAAGGTCTGCTACAAAACCTGAAACAAACACCAACAGAAAATAAAATTTGGTAATACTTCTTAATCCTTTGAAAGCAAGATACCTTGATAGAAAGTCCTTTGTGCTTCCATGGTACTTGAATTTCAGTGTGACAGGATTTCTGTGATTGGGAAAAAATTAGGAGGGTACGTTTTATGGTCTGAATTTTCTCACCCCACTTAATGTTTTGAGTTCATGAAGTAAAATTCAAGACAACAAAAATGAGAAAATTCAAGACAGAAACAAAGCCATGATGTTTGAGTTTGTGATGACTGGGAAGAGAGGAACAGGAATTTATTGCTCAGTGTTAAATGGTGTGTTTTGTTTTCTCTTGCTACCTGTGTAGCATTCGGCTGGGAATCTTTCTGAGGCGATACCCCATAGCAAGAGTCTTTGTAATCATTTACATGGTGAGTCAGCTTTCTTCAATGCAAGATTTCTGTAGCCAGTTTATATACCAGTATGTCATAAATGGCAAGATTGATGCTCAAAAGGCTATAATTAACAACTCAGTGTGGGTTTTTGGAAAGTTTTTGGTTTTTGGGCCAAATAATACTTTTATAACAGCATTTTGGAGCCACGTTGCTTGGCAGTTTTCAGTTTTTTCACAGAAATTCTTAGTATAGCAGTCTTAAAGACACTTATGCAACTACCATTTAAAGGCCTGTGAAAGTAGATTCTAGTAATAAAATATGGAATAATAGTGACCAGTTGCCAAGGTTAACCTGTCACACCTGTGTGCATTGCATTTAGGAAGATGACATTTTTTTAGAGGTTTTTTAATATTTGACTGTTCACTTTGGTGTTTTTTCAGTGGCTAATGATCACTCTTCTCTAGTAGCTGAAAAAGTAGCAAGACAAGTTTTTCTTGGTAGACTTAAACAAATAGTAGAAAATTGCTCACCCACATCGGGCAAAACTGTCAGGCTGGCAGTTGCTAGAAGTGAAATATCTCCGTTTATCCACTGGAGGGCAGGTGCCTGTCAGCTGCAGGGGCCTGTGGAAAAGCAGGCTTTGTAAAAAACACCGAAGACTTCTGCTGCCTAGGCTGCAGTCTGAAGGGAAACTTGATGGTGGTTGTATAAGATCTGGGCAGTCAGTGGCAGTTACCCCTTTTCAGCTCAAACCTTGACCATGACTACTATAACCTGAGTTTTTAAAAATATTTTAAAAATAAATGTGGGTTATATATTCCTTTTTGCACTCCAGGCAGCTTCTATTTTAATTAGATAATTTCAGCCAAATTTGAATGGGAATTAGCATTCCTACAGAATTCATAAAAGTGCCTGAAATCAGTGACTGTGTTAAGGAGAAGGAAATCAGAGCTTGGCTGGCTTACAGTCTGGTGTCAGCCAGTTGGCACAGGAGTAGTGGCTTACCAGTCACTTGAGGCATGTCACACAGAGTGCTGGCTGGGGACTGGATATCAGAGGGAACAGCTGAAGTCACTGTGACATGGAGGAAAAGAGAAACCAGACAACATAAATCTGTAGGAAAGCAGGCTGCTTTATTTTATTGCTTGTGTAAAGTCTTCAATTTTCTGTAAATACCTTCTTCAGAATCTGATGTAGCATTTCAATGTTCAAATGCCAATTATTTTTTAGAAGTATCTGATTAATAGAAAAATATTTTAATTAAAATATTTCTACAAAGCAAGTTCTATCAGCTCTCATTGAGAGCTTTCCTGTTTACTGCTGCTTTGGATGGTGATTGTCAGTGCTAAATTTATTTCTTTTCTTTTCCCAGGCCTTGCTTCATCTCTGGGTTATGATTGTTCTCCTTACCTACACCCCAGAAATGCATCATGACAGTCCCAGTGGCAGGTAGACTGAGACAGGGCCATATGCTGTGCTAATGGAGTGTGGACTACTAATTCAATGCCTTTGAATTATCAGTCTTGGAACATCAGCAAACTTTTCCTCGTGGTGTTTCAGAAGGAAGAAAACCATCATGCCTGATTTATCACTACCTTTCAAATAAATGTGTAATACTATGTAGCTTTTTCAATTTACCTAAAAGAGCATCACTTGTCTGGAGAAATGAAGCTCTTAAGCTAAGCTCTGATTAGCCTTTTCATTTTATGTAGACCCTCTGTGAAAGATAAGGCCTGTTCTACAGAGAAATGCAAGGAATTCTGAAATTGCAGATATATCCTGTACAAATTCTTGTAGGTCATACTGGATGTGGGCTATGGTCAGGTAATGAACTATATTTAGCATTTTAAATAAACAACTTTCTGGTTTCTTTCAGTCTGGTTTTGCACTTCTGTTTTTAACTTTGTACATAATAGGCTTTTCCTTAACATTAACTGGAAAAAGGAAAATGGATTGGTGCAATATATTTTTGTAAATAAGTTTAAGAATAAAATATTATGCATCCTTCTTAGCTTTTTACTTCTAGTGCAATAGATGTATCTTTCCTACCAACTGAATAGTGGGGCTGCCTATTTAAAGGCTGGAATTTTAGCTTTATTAGAGAAAGAGAGATGGTTTTTGAGAAGGAAGGTTTAAACTGTTGAGAAGTAATGGTATTTCTTTTTGCACTTGAAATTTGTATGTTTTAACTGCATTTTCTTATACCTCTCTCATTGGTACATGTCTTAATCAGATCTTACTGAAACATTTATTTTCTAAAGCTTTGGGTACTTAATTAAAACTATTTCTATATGAAATCTCTCAAAACATTAAAAATTTCTCATGTCTAAACACTCACCAAATATACTAATAAACAAACCTCATCAAATATTTATACTAAAACCCAAAATACCAAACCTACTGTAGAAGTTCTGTTGTTGGATTGTGGCATTCTGTGATCATGAATTATCAATAGACAATCACACAAGGTCACTTTCTTTCCTTAAGAAATTTCTTGGGGCTTTTGTGGTGCTCGCAGCTGAGTAATGCAAAGATGAGTGCAAGCAATTTGTTACCCTTGCTCTCAAGGATGTGGTTCAGTTTTCATGTGGCTTGAACACACAGCGTTAGGTCCCGTGCGTGAAGTCTGTCACGCTGGCTCCTATGGAAATGTTACAGTGGACAAATGACCCTATTGCTGCTCTGATTCATATTTTGCAGAGAAAACTGAAATGTTTGGATAAACTGAATAATAAAAGAAAGCATTTATTCTAAGTCGTGTCTGCCCTCTTTCACATTTGTTGCATTTTGTCTAATTCTTTTCAGTTCTGGTACTAAAACCACTTTTGAACCCCAGGGGGAGCTGATTGGTATGGATGGAGATCAAGTGAAGGACCTTTGCACACTCATTTTCTACACACATCCAGTTTTTTCATTTAAACACTTCTAAAACGCTGAATCTTTGGATATTTCAGTATATTGTGATATTTTGGGGGAACATTATTAATGGTATAAATGCCTTAGAGCTTTGTATTTATTCTTACTTCCTTTTCTCTTTTGGTTTCCCTTTGTGTGTGTGTGTGTGCATGTGTGTATTTGGTTGGTTTGTTTGTTTATGGGGTTGTTTGGTTTGGTTTTGGCAGGGTTGGTGGCTTTTTGTTTGGGATTTTTAAAATTTGGTTTTGGGGTTTTTTTTGGTTGTTTTTTTTGTTGGTGGTGGTTTTTGGGTGATTTTTTGGGGTTTTTTTTTGGGGGGTACTTCTTGTTGTTGTTTAGACAACTTGGAGTGCACAGACTCTTTCTTTTTTTGGTCAAACTTAGTGAAGCTATTACAAAACCATCATGGATTAGTATTCTTTTCTTCAGTATTCCAGACTTTATGGTAGAAGTTTCACAGGGGTAAGCACTAGAAGATTTTTGCTGACTTTTGCCTATTGAACTGAGCTCTTGTATTCCAGTATCTGTTTGGGCTTTTGTCGTCTTGACCCTGTGATGTGGATATAGTCTTTGATATGAGGCACTTGAATAGCATCAGCCCTGTGTTGTGGACAGTGCTAAACAGTTTCAGAGCTAGACTAGAAATAACTTCACAAAGCTTTGTTCAAACACTCTGGAATTTCTGTCCCACAGTTCATTGCCTGCACAGATGCAGTGCAAGAACATGCAAGACAATATGTTGGAGTCTCTCTGAGGATAAATGTCACATTTTGAGTTGAAAACTAAGATGTACTTCCTGCCTCCAATCCGTGGTGTTGGTCCCCCATGTCATCTGTGTAGATTTGTGAAGTGAGCCACAGCTACAATTCAAAGGTGCCATAAGGACACCGTTCTGACAAGCAGCTCCTCATGGTAGTGCCTTTCTCTTGGGAGGCTGCCTCACTGAAAAAATGGCTTTGCAGTGAACAAGCCTCTGGTAGCCTCTCTCCTAAGAGGTGGGAAGATATTCCAAGTGGCAAGTCTCTTCTTGAGGGACTATCAAACTGCTGGGCAGTTAAACTACTCCCATTTCAGAAACCATAATATCACTTCAGGGATTTTGAAAATATTTTGCAAATGCTGACCCTATCTTTCCACACTCTGTAGCCTAGCACCAGATATAAATGGTCATCATAACTCACAGAAAACAGCAATGTCGTTTTCCAGCTGCTGTATCTCACTGCTTTGAAGGCACAATGTGCTTGCTATTTTGTGTTTGAAAAGTCTGGTTTTATTTCTTTCTTTCCCTCCTTCCAGGACAGAAACTGCTCCAGGTACCAAGCATACAGTTTGACAGAGTGAAAATGATAAAAAATGAGGAACAGGGTTTATAGGGAGTCCCACATTATTTGTTTGTATTTGTTTGCCCCCTCCCTGTTTGTGCCCAGTTTCCAGGCTGTGGTCAGAAGGACATAGTCCATCATGCTGCCTTTTGGAAGGAGGTGAGAGGAGCTGTCCCCTCCAGGCTGGCTGGCAGCAGGACAGGGAAAGCTGCTGGCAGACCGACTGAGGGAAGGGCAGGAGCTGCTCAGGAGGCTGCAAAGGGAGGTGGGGATAGGTAGTGAGAGCAAAACTACTCTTTCCCTAATTCTGTGCAGCCTAGAAAAGGCCTGTTTGTTTCAGACTCTGCCCATCTTGGTACATGTTCAATTAGGCAGATGTACTTGGAGACAGATTTGGGTTTCTGCGAAAGAGGGCTTTGTGTGCATCCTCACAAGCCCTCATTGACATCAAACTCTTCTTTGCCACCTTGGTTTGCTGACACCTGATCTGTGCTTTATTTGCTGTGCCAGGTCAACCACATGTATACCAAGACCCTGTGCAAAGGAAGTGACTTCATTGCTTGATTGCAGATAACATTAACAAGGGGGAAATCAGAATTGGATGGTAATTCATCTGCTAATTTCTTGTCAATATAGATGAGAGACATATTGCTTTACCAGAGAGAATGGATTTCTCTGCTGGCCGACTGCAGCCTGATTATAAGATTTGACATTAATGTGTTGCTAGATATTTAGCTATGAAACTGTAAGAATAAAACAAAGAATTCATCGGAATTTCATGTGCTTTCATTTGTATGTTATCTGCCTGCCCTACAACCTGAGTTTGAAAGCACTAACTTGGAAACAGGCAGACAGATGTCAGCAAACCAGAAATTGTGACAGATGAATAACAGCTCCCAAAATTATCTGCATTATTCTAACAGGCATTCATGTGCATGCACTCACATAAATAATCCTCTTAGATACACAGTTTCCTTTCAGAAATGCACTCACTAATTTAATCTCTATTTTAGGCTACTCAATATTGGCAAAACTGGATCCCACCGCTGCATTCCACAAATAATGGAATGATCTTTTGAGTTCTCCCTACCTAATGTTGCCTCCTGGCAATACTGCTTGAATTAAATGCTGTTCATCAAGGAGTTACTGCAACCTGTTTGGAGAAAGTATCTGATACTGCAGGCAGCTCAGGGAATTGGAGGGATCATGAACCATAGACTGGATCCGAGGCATAAGTGAATCAAGAAGTGCAAAAAGATTGGGCTGGGGACAAAGAGACGCTTCTTCAAGTTGGAGGGGAAAAAACAAAAATTGCTGATTTATGATTACAGACATTTGCTAGTAATGAGGTTAAAAGTCTGACAGGTCAAATACCATAAAAGAGACTTCTTGTGAGAGAGTAAAAGATAATAAAAAAGAAGCAAGAGCCTTTTTGTGCCATTACTTAGGCTTTTCTAGTCAAGAATCAGGAACGGGGATGAATGTTTTGTCTAGAATTGACCTTTCCTATGCTGAAGTTTAGCTTTCATTCAGGGAGATGTTGCATGTGCAGGTTTTCATGTTTGCATGTTCAAATCAGGCAAATTACAAAAAAAGTATTTTGAGTCCACATTCTTTGAGGAGAAACTAGAGGAGGACACAAATAAGCAAAAGTCTGAGTTCTGTAGCATTAAAGGGATGGGCTCCAGGCTTTCTGCAAAATCAAGCATGTGTGTTTGGTAAAGGTCTGTGATAAGAAATGGATGTTCTTATTTGCTGAAGTTAGCAAAGCTGAAATTAATCAACTGCAGCAAAATAACTGATAGGATGCAGGGAAGATCTGAGCTTAGTGGAATGGGATAGAGTGAATGTTGATTTTTTTTTTCCCCACAAAAGGAGTCTGTTTTGGCATTCATAGTAAAAAGAAACATTATCAAAGACAGCACTTTCTACAGTTTAGCGCTAATATACTTGATGTGTTTTCTTGATAGCTTATAAAAAAGTATCACCTTAACATTAGTGTCTTGCTGCAACCTGGAATGGATGTAGTCTGCATAGGCAAATTCAAGTAATAATTGTCCTAAATTTCTCTATTTAAAAAATCAAGAAGCTTGTTGAAAGCATTTGTGTCGATATCTTTAGTGACAAGAAAACATGATTCACAATTAGTGTTTAATTTGTAATTAGAAAACACATTCTGCTCTGAATGAGTTGGGAATGCCATTTTTCTGCCCAAACAGGTGGTTAGTTGCTAGACAAGATCCCTGCCCATGAATGCCCCATCTCCACTGCAGCCTTCCTGTTTCCCTCCTGCTGCTACAACTGGGGAGGCTGCACAGCTGCAGCAGATGAAACAAAGAGCAGAAATTGGTATTTCTCCAGCTGTTCATGCTGATGTTCAAGGCTTCCCTCTACAATAAAGCTAGCTTAGCTTGAATTGCCAAGTGGATATGCAGACTGATACTTTCCCAAGTGGAATCTCCTAAAAACATATTTATGCACCTGAAGGTTAGAGTTTGGGCTTTTTTTGCAAAGCCTCGATTCTACTGGGCCCTATCATCCTAGTGAACCATGACTTTGGCCTCTGTGGGACACTCAGCTGGCCACAAACTGTTGACACAAACTTTGGTAGCCCTTGCTTCCCAAAAGCATCACATGCTTTGCCTTTGCAGAGTTGTGTGTGCCCCCTTCTTCAGGCGTGGTGGGAGGCACTGTGGGCTGCAGCCCCGTGGCCCTGGCCCCATGGAGCCTGGTTTTCCCAGGCTGCTGCCAGTACCCTGCCAGTGACCCCATGTGCAGTCACAGGAGGGAACATCTGCCTCGTGCCAGGCAATGGGATATCAAGGACCAGGACACACCTGGTTCATCCCTGGTGTGTGTGGCCATAACAGCTCACCTTGCCTGGGGTGTCTCACTGCAGATGGCATTTTTGCAGGAGAGCAACAGGGGAGGCTGTCGAAAATTCACCTTCCAAGCCAACACAGAAGCAGGGTTGCCTGTGGAGAAGGTGGGAGTGATGCTGCCTCTACCACCAAGCCAGACACAGTTGGGGGCTGTTTACAGGCCAAAAATCCTGTGTCTGCCTGTGGGGATCAGGGAGGGAGAAAAGGTTGTCTAAGGACTGGGGCCCGGCTTTGCAGCCAGAACAGACCTTTCCAGAGGCATAAGGCAGAGTGGTGTGATCACCTGTATCAGCTATACATGACTATTTATCATTAATCCGAGGTTATTGAAAGCTTTGGTTTGAGCTACCTGCACCTGCTGCTTCCCAAGGGTTCACACAGATATCAATTATGCAACAAAAGACTTTATTGAAAGAGAACAGTACAGCTGCTGCTCTGTGGGGGCCGTGTCCTCCTGCCTGGGGCCGTGTACCCTGCCAGCCATGAGGCCTCTCACAGCCACCTCCAGGCAAGTGCAGCCCTGCCCTGGCTCTGCCCACCTCCAGCCAGGTGGAGGCAGTGGGATAAGATGGGGCACCCACTCAGAAACATTCACCTCATCCATTCTTACAGCTGATACTGTATTTACTATTATTTTTACCTGGAACACCGGTGTTTTGAGGGGAGATGTTGAACCAAATACCACTCAGTTTGTTTCCAAAAAAGCTTAGCAAGTGATGTTGAAATACAGTTCTATGAATAATTTTCCTAGGATAAAACTTACACCCAGAGCTGAATGGTGGGGAGGAGGCTGAAAAAACCTTGGCTGTGACACAAAGGAAGTTTCTGGGAGGGTCAGGACCAGCTCTCAACAACACTGTGTTCCAGAAGCTCTAAGTTTCTTTGCCTCAATTTCCACTTGGATAACTCAGGTAGTTTCAAGAGACTGGTGCTTTCTCCGACCTCTGGATAAAATATCTGTTTTTAAGTCTTACCATTTTCCTCTCATTTTACTCCCAAGATACCTTGCCTTTAGCTGCAAGGCCCCACAATACTCCAACCTCCTCCCTTATGGCAGGAAGACAGAATGCTGCATTTTGCCCCAATGATGGGCTCAGGTCAGCAGCAGTATGGTAGGTTTTCCTCCCTGGACTCAGTGAAGAAAAGCAAGGAGGGCACTGTTTGCAGCATCCTTTTTGACCTGTGGAGTTTCCATCCACCTCGGCTCTGGAAAGAGGAAACCCCTGAGCCATCACAGCAGCCAAACCAACCCCAAGGACCTGGTCTAACCTTGAGACCCAGTGACCTCAAGTGTGGGAGCTGTTGAAGCCCAAGGTGTTTCTAAGCAACACCTTCCTCTGCATGTCCTCCCTCAGGAAAGCTGCTCTTTACTTCGTGCTGCAGATATTTCAAGGCACCTTCTGAGTGCCTACATAGGAAGTCTTCAAGATTTTGGCCTTACTGGCTTAAGTCCAAGTTGTGGTATTCCTTGCAATAAGAGCTTATGTTAATGAAAAATTATTTTTCAGTGCTTGATCATGAAAAGTTCTGGCAAGTGTTGCCTTGATTTCAGTGACTAATACAGTGGTATTAGGAAAGAAATCTGCTGTCATGCAATTTCAGCTGAGCTGAGGTTAGGGCTTGGTTCTGTCAGTTTTTCCCTACTGAGGTGGTATAATATTAATTCAATGATTTTTTAAGGCCTGAAAACTATAATTTGTCAGAGAATAGGCAGATCTTGTTTTAACCTGTGTCAGATTCTGGCAAGATAAGCCCCAAGTTTGTGTTTAGGCTGAGGTGTCCTGAGGGGCAGATGGGACAGCAGGGGCAGGATGCTGGTGCAGGGTCCAGGCTGCATCCTCCAGCTGCGACCTCCACTGCACCTTCAGTGTCCTGGGTTACAGTGAAACCAGGGGGATAAAACCTCCCCAGGGGTGGACTTAGATGCAGGTGTGCTGAGTCCTAAGGAAACACGCTGAAGAGGGATTAAAAGGGATCCACTGTGTCCTAAAGCCACTCCTGTCTGGAGCTGAAGGAGGAGTAGGCACAAGCCTCGCTGCAGCGGCTGCTGTTGCAGAGGGGAGGAGAGGCCTGTCCTTCACAAGGCTTGGAGCTCATCTTTTCCTCCTAGTCAGAATCAGCCAGGTCTGGCTTTTAACAGCAGGGTGCCTGCCTAAATCACTGGCTGGTAAATTACATTTTTCTGTCTAGAATGAGGTAAATGTGTATTTTATCTAGGTAATTAATCTGAGGGATAGAACTAACATGATTATTGTGTTTTCTTTTCCCTCGCTCCTGTCAATATGGCCATGTGGCATTTGTATCTCGGAGCCTTTATTAAACTGGTTTATTTGTAAGCAATCAAACAAGGAAAATTACAAGGACAAGGATGATTTTGTTCAGGCTGTCACCTTTATCTAGCACTAACAAGCTAGGAAATGACACTGCCTTTTATTGTCTTCCTATCTCTATAAACTTGCTTTTATTTATTAAAAAAATAAAGCTCTTAAATAAGCAAAGAGGAACAGGCTTGGAAAATTCTGTGGACTTCAAGGTCCTTCTCTGGTTTTCCTCTGCAGGAACAAACATCACCTGTTCCCCTTTTCCCATGCACAGAACCTGTTTATTGATATGTCAGGAATCATGACTCAATCTGCAACTTTGTTGAGACACAGGCAGGAAATTTAGGTGCTTGCATTACCAACTGCTACTGTTTGATAAATCTTTCCCCCATAGGTTTTGATCATTTGGTGCCTTACCACAGGCTGCTGCTTTGAAAATAGTGACTAGTAAGACAGTCAAAGTTATCTTGCCATTAGAACCTCTTTGGGAGGGCACTGAGTTATCAGAGAGGAAAATGCTGCATGTTACTGGAGGCTAGGAGCAGAGCAGTAGGACAGTGTTGCACCTGCAGCTCTAGCAGAAATCATCCATAGTTACCCATCCATTTGGCCCGTATTCCATGGAATTATTCCATGTCTCCAATGTGCAACAAATCCCTCCCATGTCCCCTTCAGCCAGAGCAGGCCAAGGTGTACCCTGAAATGGGTCACTGGGTCACTGTTTGGCCCTGCCGATGGACAGTGCTGGGGTCAGACCCGGGGCAGGGGCAGCCTGGCTGGACCCTGCCTGCCCCCTGCTCTTCACTTGCAAACTGCCTGACCTCCAGTGCAGCTGCAGCACTGGGAGCTGGCCACTCACATAATCCAGTCTCGTGGGGCTTTTACAGTGGTTTTCTCCTTGGAGTTTTATGGGTTTCAGTGTGTGCTTTCCAGAGGCTGAAGCCCAGGCACAGATCCCAGGTGCCTTGTGGCCAAGAGCCATCTGCACCACTGCAGCAAGCACTGCAATCCAGCAATGATCTACCAGCTGGGAGACTAGAAAAACCGTTTGCTTCCAAGTTTCAAAAGCTTTAGGATTTGCTCAGCACATTTTTTAATTTTCCACACAGGTTTAAGTAACAACTGAAATTACTGTTTAGTGTGGGACTTGAGATATTTTAGAAATGACCACTCAGGCTGCTCAAAGGTTTTAAATTTCATTTGAGGTAAATTCATTCTATATTTTAATTTCTGAAGGAGAGGAAAAAAATGATGGTATTGGACAGAGCTGGCTGCTTGCCCAGGGTGAGCTAAGTGACCTGGCCCGGCATGGATTGGAGAGCTGGCTGGTCATCTCTGTTTTTCGTGAGGGCTACAGCTTTTAAAAATAATAAAATGCAAGAAAATAAAATAACAAAATGCAATAATCTTGCAAATCAAGAGGCTTTTGCAAAGCCTCCTTTGATCTTCTCTTTCACATATGAACATCTTATACATATATATGGTGATATGAACAAGAGCAGCCTCAGCAAAAGCAGTGTTTATCTCCTTCACCATCCCAAAAATGGTACTATGTTACAGTCATTTTATAAATCTAATGAAACCAGCACACTTTTACTTACCAGTGTTGCATTAAAACATGTAAGGACAACATAGCTGTTCAGATTTCATTCTTACTATGTATAGTTCACATATCTTGCATGGATGTCTGCTGTCCTCTTTAAAGGAAATTATATTTATATGCCAAATGCAAAGAAAGAATAACTCTTTTCTGAAATGTCAATGTTTTCTTATTGAAACTATTCCCCTGAAGGGCTGAAAATCCCAATACAGTAAAATATCACATTACATGAAAAAGTGAGACTGACTGTCAGAAATTAATTCCTCTGCTCATCCAGCCTCTGGTCGTTGTTGACAAAGGGTTGAGACAGACAAACTCTGAAATTGAATCATCATTGAAAAAATAACAGCAAGAGTGGGTTAAATAAGTTAAGGAATTACTTAGTGCACAGAAGAGAATCATAGAATATGTTGAAGGTTCTTCAGATTCTGTATTTTTCAGTCTGGAGGAGTGGAAGAAAGAAGTTTAGAAGAATCAGGCCAGAAAACCAGCTGTATCTTGGGCTGCATCCAAAGCAGCATGGCCAACAGGTTGAGGGAGAGGATTCTGCCCCTCTGCTTTGCTCTGGTGAGACCCCACCTGGAGCAGTGTCCCCAGCACAGGAAAGGCATGGACCTGCTGGAGCGAGTCCAGAGGAGGGCACTGAGATGATCAGAGGGGTGGAACACCTCTCCTATGCAGAAAGATTGAGAGAGTTAGAGTTGTTCAGCCTGGAGAAGAGAAGGCTCCAGGGAGACCTTGTTGTAGCCTTTCAGTAATTGAAGGGGGTTATAAGAAAGATGGGGACAGACTTTTTGAAGGGCCTGTTGTACCAGGACAAAGGGGAATGTGTTTAAACTAAAAGAAGTTAGAGTTGAGATTTAGATGTAGTGAAGAAAATTTTTACAATTAGGATAGTGAAACACTACACAAGTTGCCCAGAGAGCTGGGAGATGCTTCAACCCTGGAATATTCAAGGTCAGGTTAGATGGAACTCCGAGCAACCTGATCTGGTTGAAGATGTTTGTGCTCATTGCAAATAAGTTGAACTAGATGACCTTCCAACCCAAACTATTTTATGATTTTGTGATTCTATGTTTCAGTGGGGTGTGTCTGCCTGATCTACATGACACCAGAAAGTATGGTGTGCCTGGTTGCAGTCCTAGTGTGACCTGCTGCTCTGCTTGAGGAAGAGACAGGTCAGCAGCGCTGGAGCCAGTGGGCCTGAGCAACAGGCTTTGAAGAGGAAGAATAATCTAGAGGCCAAGGTCCAGCCACATGCTCTGGACCTGGGAGGGCTGAGTCCATCCTTGGTTAAACCTGTCTCTCACCTTTGTATCAGCACACTGTAGGCATTTAAGGAGATAGACTGTCTCTTAAATCTGTTCACCAGACTTTATTCCAAATTTATTCCTTCATGATACTGAAAGCAAACAGTGAACATCTCCTACCTGTCATAATTTTAATTATTTCCCTTTCCTTGAAAATTAACTGTCATCTGTATTGCAGAACCTGAGATTTAACAGTACAAATGAGGCAGAGAGTGGACATAACTTTATGCTTTTAATAGTCACCTTAATGCAGAATTTCCCAGTAAAAGATATTTTTGCCTGACCTCTTGATTAGCAAGAAATTATTATACACTTGCAAAGAGACCAGGCTTTCTTTTGTGCCCTCTTTGAGGCATGAGACAGTGGCAGGTGTTCTGGAGCACTACTTTCCATAGAAGATGACTTCTACTGTCCTTCTGAAGGACTGTCAAGTTATTGCTGATTGCTACTTTCGATTCTGGTTTCAAATCAAGTCAAAAGTGCTCCATTTAATGCTGGCAGGTAGTTTATCCTCAATAGGCATGGCTTGCCCAAGCCAGTTTGGAGAACATACATAATTTTTTAAAAAGTTACTGCTCCAAGGCACATTTAATTGTCCCACCTAATCCTGAACATTGAGTCCTTAAGCCCCAGCCATCATACTCCTTAGCCTCTCCAAACCAGTGGTGGTGAAAGCAGCTAGACACTCCTCTTTTCATCCACATAAATGAAAAGGAATTATTCAGCCATTCACCCTCTTTGATAGCTGATCTTATGAAGGCACCAATTGCAGTGACAGGTAAAGAAGGAGCACATCTGTGAGAGGAGGATTGTGTGGGCATCCCAGCAGTGCCTCTGACCAAACAGCAGTCACACATATGGTGCCGCATGCCCATGATCTCCTGCAAAATTTGCCACCCATGTGCCAGCTCCACTGGCTGGATGACTCATGGTCTTCCCTCTCCTGGCTCACCAAGCAGCCCTGAAAACACTGGAAAGCAGGGACCCAAACTCCCAGCCACTAACGGGAGTGTCCCTGCCCTCTGCAGGGCACTGAGCATCCACAGCTCCCTGTGCTGATAGTTTCAGTGTCTTAGTGTGGGCTAAGATACAGTAACATGGGCTCAGACCCTTTTAATGGAAAAAATTAGACAGGGCAGCACTTGGATCACTTGGGGAAGCACATGGTGTGAGGGGAAGGGGTGTTCCCAGTAGCACAGTGTTGTGGAGCAGTGTGAAGGGTCCACATCAGCAGGGAGCTGCAAGTCTGAATGTGAGCATTAGACGGCTCAAGCCATGTGTGTGGAGAAAGCACCTGACACCTTACAAATGTGGGAGAGCAAGGGGGGTATTGCAGCACTTACCGGCCACGTGATGGTCACACTGTGCTTCCACAAGGTGAAGGAGGAAGCTGGCAGCAGCGAATCCCTGTTGATGCAGTTGATGGGGATGGAACCACTGGTAGGTTGTGTCTGGGGGTACCCACACAAGCCCCCAGAGCAGGCACTGAAGCAGCCCTGCCTTGTGATGGAGCTTCAGCATGATGTTCAGCACCCAGGTCTAGCAGGAAGAGGTCCACATTTCTCAGGGGCCTTTTGGTGTTGCAAGGGCATGAGGGAGCACTGTAGGACTGATGTGGGTACGTGGAAATCTCAAGGGGACACTGTCTTTTACAAAGCTGCCTGTGTCTGGATTGAAAATCTACGTAACATGGATGCTTGCCAGTCTGGGAACATTTTGGAATCAGTTGTGAGGGCAGCTTCCCTCTGTGTCCTACTCCTCTCTTTCATGTTTGGCCTAAAGCTGGGAGAAGTCCAAGTCTCTAAGTCCAAACTAGAGTGATTCCTGCTTTATTGTCATCTGGTTTGTCAAAAAGGTGGAGCAGTCGCTGGAGAGCTGTGGGTGTAGAGGCTTAAGTCACATGGTCCCCTGTGCACATGGCAGCACAAAACTGGGCCTGGGATCAGCAGTTTGCCACTTTACCACCGCACCAGCTCTGGAAAAATTATGGGCTCTGGATCCAAGGCATCCAGGCTGACAGTCCTCTTTTTCCTCCACCCCAAAGCCAACAGACAGAAAGACCAAAGAAACAACTCCCAACCTCAGAGCAGCAGTTTGTGCCCTCGCTCTGCACTCTTGTGCTTGCACCATTGTCCCTTTGCACGTCAGAGCAGAAGGACAGCTGGCCCCGCCACAGGTGGCACATCCAGGGCATGTGCATGTGCAGAGCTGGAGCCCCAGGCTGCCTGCCACTCACTGCTCCCTGCCGGGCTCCTGCCTCCCACGCTGCCTGCAAGGCAGATCCAGCCGTGGAGCCTCTTGGCAGGCTCCCACAGGGCTGCTTCACTCATCATCCAGCAGGAGCAAGCTGCCTGCTTTGGGCAAGGCTGATGGGACTGGCTGCCCTGTGGCCTCCCTGGAAAAGGTGCAGCACATCTCCACTAGCATGAGTGGTAAGTGCTCTGCTCCTGCCCCAGTTTGCCATGCCTGGGTGTCAGGAATCACCATGCTGTCCCATCCCCCACAGCACAGATCCCATTAGGTACTTGCTTGTGGCAGACCTCAGGGAACTGTTCTACTGTTCCAGATTGGATGTGGAAGGGTGTGGGTGAAGGGTACAACCGTCAGGCTGTGCTCTCAGGGGACCATAAAATAATGCATTGCACTCTACAGCTGGTGACCCACTTTGGACCTTAAGAAGTCGGACCTGGAATGCTAAAGCAAAGAATAAAACTCAGCGCCTTAAGCATGAGCTCATTAGTAACTTCCTGAGAGTTGCTCATCCACATCCAGAGCAGAGGGCAGTGACCCTACCATGGCTTTGAAGAGACCTGAGTGATTGGCAGCTTGTCTGAAACACTCAAATTTCCCACATTAACCAATATTCCAGGTGCCACGCATCAGATCCCACCCTCACCCAGCAAAGTACCCTCACCAAATTAACACAGCTGCAGGGGTGGATAAAAATGTGGACCTTGACATGTCTGCATGGCACAGGAGTTCTGTCAGGCCCTGGGAATCACACTCTGGCTAATGTGCCAGCATTACCCCTAGAGGGTCAGAGTTCTGAATGTGAATGAGCAGCTGTGACTGTGACTTAACCCTTCCCAGAGTATTTTAAGTGATTTTAAACAACTTTTCACTTTTGAGCTGCTGAAATTCTCATGGGAAAAGCACTCTAAAATAATTCCAAGTCTCCAGGAATGTGTCTAAGATAACTGCTGGGAGGCTTATTGCCCATGTATTTAAAGAAAATAGATAATCTAATTTTTGGAGTCCAACTAAAGGGAAAAACTCTCAGCATTGCTGCACCATGGAGGCTCCTGCTCATCTTCTCTGGACTGGTGGCTATCTCCACTTAGCATCAGGCATCACAAGTCCTGGCCACAGAGTCTTCAAATGGAGGCATCCAGAATTTAAGCTGATTTTTAAAAAGTGTGGTTTAAGCTATATCAACCTCTCTACACCAGGTTCCTTACCTGTTGAAAAGAAGTGTGGTACCAATGCACTGATGATATGCTGCTCTTGCATTTCAATCATATAATGATTCAGAAAGTTCAGAAAAATGGCTTTTTAAATTTCATGTTGTTTTTTTTTGGGGAGGAACTGAGAATGGAATTTGGCATTTCTCTGGCATATCCCACTGCTTTGCTAGTATAACCAGTGCCCTTCTCCCCACAGCACCAGTGAATCCAAACCAAGGAACAGAGGATTCTCACTGACATTTCCCAATCCCTTTTTTTACAATTTGTTTGCCCAGGAGCTCCCTTTCCTGTCTGATCCTCTAAAGGTCTCCTGCTTGACCTTGCTTTTCTTCTGCAAGAACCAAAGCTCCTTTCTGCCTTGAGCTCTGGGGTTTGCCTCCTTAATGCTTCAGGAGGGGGAGGTGGAATGGGTTAGAGCATGTCCCCAGAGATGAGAGCTGAGAAATGGTCTCAGTTACAGCATTTTAAGTATTGTCAGCAGCTACTGCACTGTTGAAACTACCCAGCAGTGTGTGGTATGAACAGCCTGTCCTTCTGAACCCTTTAGCAAAGTCAGAGGCAGATGTATTCTTATATCTGGATGAGGATGTAAAAGAAGGGTGTGAGCTTTAAGGATCTCTTGGATGCCATAGACCTGATAATACTCTTTAGATAATTTTATAATATATGTCAATATATACATACATGCCACTAATATCTCCACCAATATGGACTTTTTTTCTGCCTTTAGTGTATGTATGAGTTCATGTCCAAATACATAATTTATCTTCTGTGCCAGGAAGAAGCTTATTCTAATGCTTTTTTCTACCATGTTAGTAATTTGATTTGGGAGTCCTGAATGTCACAAAACCCCCCAAAAGTTCTGCATTTACAGGAACTATGTCACATTTCCAAAGAAGTGCAAAGCCCATCTTGAAAGCTATGAACCTCTTTTTTTGACAATCTCTTGCTTTCCTTTCTCACTTGAATTCCCACGCTCCTTGGACTGGGTTTGAACCCATCTGTTTGGATCCTCTGACTGCAGTGCACACACATAGACCAAATTCTCCTGGGATTAATGTTAAAATGTACTTACTTCAATAGATGAAATATCAAAGTATTGACTGGAGGCATGAGTCAATTTGACTGTTAATTCATGCACCTCATTACCCTACTCAGTCAGAGTGCTCTCATTCCACTGGGGAGTGTTCCTGTAATTAAGATCCTGGAGCTTTTTGAGAAGAAGGAGTAGAGACAAAATAAATAGAACGAGAGCTGCTCTCACCTTCTGTAAAAGCTGTAGTTGCATTTGAATTTTCTACCAAGCCAGAAGATTGGTGTTTGACACATGTCACTGGTTGCTTGGAAGCAAATTATGGATCCAGACCCATGAGTAAGTGCCAACTTCAGGAGGAAACTACAGCGTGCAGCAGCTGAGGCCTTGAAGCAATGTCTCAAAGACAGACTTTCTTGAGCACTGGGATTTCTTTCATTTTCTAAAGATTCTCTGCCTCCACTGTGTTATGTTCTGACACACAGTTAGTTTGGGGAAAGAACTCCCCAAAGAGAGAGATTAGGGAAAGAATCTCTGGGCAGGCATTGGGAGCATCCATTTATCAGTGCAGAGTGTGCAAAGGGAAGGAATATCTGCTACAAATGAGTGTGCAGATCGATTTAAAAACCAGTCTATAGTGCAGAAGCTGTGTGGTTGAAGTAGGGAGACTGCAGATGGAAGCTGAATTGCATTCCTCCAGTATGGTCTTCCAGTCTGCAGAAGGCATTAAAAGTGGGAAATGCATCTGGACCAGCAGAAACTGGCAGAGATAAAATTGATAATAAATGCCCTGTATCCTCTCACTGAGATCCCTCACTATCCCACACCAGCTGGCATATTTGAGTTTCTTCCTGGTGTCCCAAACTGCCCCCTTTTTTTAACCTGGATATAGCTTAATTAAGTAAATATAAAAATACTCAAGTCTTTAGTCAGAAGAGGAAAAGGCACTTTACATCTTCTTCCACCTAAGCCCTTTCCTATAACCTTTGTTCATTTACTTGATATTGCATCAATTAGATAAACCCTAACCTGGATGAACCCTAACCTCAATAATCAGTGTTTGCATGGTACAGCGAGCAGCTGAAGATGGAGATGAGGAGGGAAAAAGCTGTTTTCTCTTCCCTATCAACAGGGAATGTTCAGCACTAAAAAGCAGATACTGAGATCAGGCCAGGCAGGGCTGGTATAAGGGTCACACCTTGGCAGGGTCGTCACCCAGCCTGTAGCACTGGCCCGTAACTGATAATCTCCTGATACTATTACAGGCAGTGCCATTATGACTGTCAACTTTAATTAAGCACACTCCTATTTGCTGTTTCCTTCTAAACATCACTCCAGGGCCACAGCTAATTCAGTGTGCAGCCAAGCTTCACCAGGAGGGGTTTTGCCTTGTTTCCATCAGCCACGGGTGGGGTTAGCCACTGGTCTGCCTGTGGCAAGAAGACTCTTTATGGTGCAGAGGGAACTCTGGATGCAGTGGATCATCCACTTTCTGCCTTTCTCCAAACTCTCAGCTGCTGACAATGCTGCTCCAGAGCTCTCAGCTCTCACAAAGGCTCAGAAGCAGAGCCCCCTCCCCTCCTCCAGGCATGGGGAAGCCATTCAAAGGGGTGCTGGGCCACCACAAAGCCCTTCATATAAAACCTTCAACAAAGTCTTCAGCATTTGGTGTCTTTAAGCCTTGGCCTTCAGTTTATTCTGCAAACATGAATTAAGCATTAGGACACCTCTGTTCTGCAAGGACAGTGAGCACTGATACAGCCCTGTGTTTTATTCATTATGAAGGACTGAATCCTATTACATTAAAAATTCAAATATTAAACTGTATTAAATGGACACATAGGGGATATATGTCTGTATATAAAGATATCTATTTATTCATAGGCTCAGTAGGGTCTTAGATATATGTAAAAATAAAGGGAAATTAAGTTACTCATCCAGTCTCATAAAGCAAATTGGTAGCTGAGTCAGGAGAGGTGCTTAGGAGAAGTTATTATTTGCTGTTGGTTACATGGGGAAGCTTAGACCCTCTGTCCAGGAGTCAGCTTATATTTGCAAACTATAACTGTCTTCCCTGAGGTGTCATTTGTTTAACACTTTGAGAATTCCATTGTCAGCTGCTGAGGAAAAAAACATTATGGCTTCTTTTCTATTCTTCCATGCAGTGCTATTTTAAATTTATCAAATTACTTGTTCTCCTCTTCTTAACATGTGAGCCTCACTGACCCTTCCTAAGTGAGCTTGGTCCTACTCAAACAGGCACCTAAAGAGCACAGCTGGAAGGACACCCAGGGGTGCAGATGGACCCTCTGGGCACCTTCTCCCCACCTCACTGTCAGGAGCAGGAGCCAAGTCAGGCTCTTACAGAGCTGGGACACTTCACCCCTCAAGCCTGGTCAAAGTGTGGATGTGCTGGACTGCCCAGAGAAACCCTGTGTGTGTTTTGCATGCTCATTTGGCTCATACTCTCAGAGTGGGTTAACAAGGTGTTGTCTGCTCTTGCAAAGTGCCATGGAGTTCTTGCAAAGCACCGTGGAGTCAAAGAGACAACACTACTTAAAAATTTACCTTCCCCCATCCCAAAGACTGACCACTGCCCTTCCCTATCCGGAGTGTGACTTGTTTTTATTGTGCCACAAAGCTCCTCCATCTCTGATTCCATCCGAAGTCACAGTAAGAAATTTGCCCTCAGCATTGGTCTAAAAAAGCTGTTTTCTAGAGCAACATGCTCTGATTTGAAGATTGCTAGCCATTAGTGGCTGTATTATCCCTTAGCCAGCTCTTCCTAAACAGCATCCCTAGCAGTGATCTTATCTTATTTGAACACTGAAGTGGGTATTTGTGGAAAATACCCAGGGGATAGATGAAGGTCATCACTGTCCACTTACTTAATTATGGAATAACTGCTTTAAGGATGGTAAACAAGTCTATTACAGATGGGGCTAATGGCTTCAACAAAGTTTCACATGTCTGTGAGTGGAATGGCAGGGATAACATGGACTTTATGAGCTGGACTGACAGTCTAGTCTTCTCTTCATTGAGATCAGGCCTGGATCAGCCTCTGAAAGACCAAGTAATGTGTATGTCTAAAAGCTATTAAACAGTGCATTGACAACATCTCCTTGTCCCTTGTGGTATTCCAGTCATTCCACCTGTGGAAGCTGGACAACATCATTCAGGGAAAACACTCTGTTGAAAAAGACCTCATCCAGAAATATTGAAGCTAGTAACAAAAGAGAAAGTGTGTAAAGGACCCTGCAGTGCAATCTCAAAATTGTCAATTTAATGTCCTGTCCCTGGGGCAGCAGAAGCAGGATGATATGGGATTTTGTCCTCCAAAGGCATCTCTAAGAGAAGAAGGTGTAGGTGCAGCCCAGAAGTTTGAGGTTCCCCTTGTTTAGCCCACTTTTTAAATGCCACTCATGTTTTGCCAAAGGAGTGGTTACAGATTGGTGGATCTGGATGTAGAAATAGGATCACCAGAGGCCCAGTATGGATGGAAACCTTCTGTTCCTTCAGCCATGAGACAAGGCCTGGAGTACAAACTCTTCATTTCAGTGAGCTTGTGCAGATTGCCCTATTGGGTAGAAGTGCAAGGGCCTAAGTACTGTTGTATTACATCACTGATGTGCAAAAAGTTTTTTCATTTAAGAAAATGCCCTGGAGACATAGAGGCTTTACAGAAATTAGAAAGGACAAATTCAGAATAATAAATTTACAATATGACCTGAATCTCTCATTGCACATCATGTGTAAGCTCATTTTGTGTTGCTCAAAAAATACAGTTACCTGCAGTGCAGAGATCAGCACAGCAACATAATCTTGAAGATTAAGGAATGATTTTTTTATAGTTCTGTATTTGTAGTTGTGATATTGCAGCTTGGGTGAAGCATCCAGGCAACAAGCCAGTCTTCATGATTAGCAATATAATAACAACTGGCTAAACAAATATTTCACACACACAGATCTAATGAGGCTGCTGCTAGGGAAAATGAGTATTAAAAAGTTAATTAGGATGTGCTTTTTTAAACACATTATTCCTTTTTTTTGTTGCTGGTATATCACCTGCAGCACCCAGCGTGGTTCAGGAAAGGCTGTAGTCAGATATAAATACAGAAGCTCTGCTGAAGAACAAAGTGTGAGTGTCCTCCTCAGAGCAGTCACACTGCACCAGAGGGAGGTGTGAGGCCCCAGCAGTAGCCCTGGCTACATCCTCACATGCAGCACATCTTGCATAAGAGTGTGGAGCTCAATGCAGTATTTCATAGGAGCCCAGAGCAGCCCTGACCATTCAAACTTCTCAGGGTCAAACAACTTTAATTGTAGATAGCCCTATTCTAACTCCTCCTCTGAAAGGCATGAGGAGAAACACAGTTTGTCCCCCAGAGTATGATTCTAGTACTGGACCACCTCCAACCTTAGCACCTTTACCTGTATGATAGCCAGGAGACACAAGTACTGCCAGGCACCATCTTGTCTGAAACATCAGCAGATGTTTCCTCTCTGCTCTCATCACGTGGGAAGGAGCTGCATGGCAACATTATGCAAAACCCCTGTTGTAATAGGCTTTGGTTGCGCTACATGATGTTTGATCAGACACGGGTTGGGATAAGTGCATCAAACTACTTACTCATCAAGGTGATTTTTGCCTTAGTTTCTACAAATTATTTTGTGTGTTTGCTTCAATCTTATGCGTATGGTGACTACTGAATCTGAAAAGCTTGTTGGGCAAACATGTCATAATAGAGTCTGTACAAACTGCAATAGGTGGATTAAATCAAGTTACTTTGCTTTTGCAAACCAATAAAGTTCTTTGCTCTCCCCAATTAATTTCACAGGTACTCATAAAGCAAAAGATTTAATTAGACACTCCTTTATGTTAGTTGATATTTACTGTATATGCAATAAAAAATAATGAGGTAGATGTATACTGAGAAGATCTTGCCCTAAGTATTTTATTAGAAGCAAAGCAAAAGTGAAGCTACTAGGCTGTATTTATTACTGGTGTAATAAATAAATTAGTCTACAAGAACTCTGCACCTGAGCCATGGAGCCTCAAAGCTCTTAATGTGTTCTTAATGTTTAAACTTTGCTACAAATGGAGTGGTTGGGATGCAAGTTTCAGCATTTATTTGGGTGAAAAGCTTTTGGTGCAGTTCTCTCATGTCTGCTTCAGAAAGGTTGCTGACACACATGCCCAGCTCTCTGCTTTTCCCTCAAGAAGGTATCCCAATTTGTGACTAGAGACACAGGCTCTTAAGACAATTCATGCAGGTTTTCTAATGAGAAGCATTGCTAGTTTTAGTTGGAGTGTCTTAAACCAGATAGATTTTTCTCAGATCTTTAGCTATGAATGCTGAGGAAAATTAGAAATCCCAGCCAAATGTGAATTTTGTGAATTCTCTACCAAATGGATTCAAAATCCTAGTGAGAAAAGCTTGGAGACTTTGTGTGCCCAGAGCTGATGGCTGCCTCTCCACACCTGCTCCTCACCCAAGGGAGCTGCTGGTGAGCCTCTGCCAGAAATCACAGCAGTTCTCACAGGGACCCTGGTGATGTGGATGTGCTCAGGAGCCAGGCTGTGGGTCCCAGGGGAAAGTGGGTTTTGTGAACTCACATGCTTAAATTGTTCTTGCTACCTCCACAGACATGCCTTGCTCCCACAGCAAGGCAGCTGAAGCCTGGACAAGCGATAGAAGCCAAACAGGAAGGTGAGAGCCTCCTTGTGATCAGAAACAGAGCTCCCCGAGGGTGGTGTGAACCAGCAGTCTGCAGCATGAAATCAGGCTCAGGTCTTGGGTTCCTGGCCATATGATCAGATAAAATAAGCTTCCTTTTTGCCAGTCACCCAGTGACCTTGAGGCATTTTAGAACCTGGAAGAATGATTTGTCTAACCAGTGCTTCTTCCCACAGTGATATTCCCCGGACAGCTGTTCACCTATACTTATTCCTGCCACTGTGTGTTAAAGAGCAGCAGACCCCTCTATCCCATCTCCTTGTTCTTCCATCCTAAATCCAGCTCCTGTTCCCTTTCTGATACAAATGTCATCCATGGAATCTTTCTCTGCAGGAGCTTCTTCAAATTTGTGCAGCAGCCCCATTTCTACTCATATCCACTCCACCTCCCAGGTTCCAGGTTGCTGCTGGTGCTCTGGAGACCCCATTTATGACAAACCAGTACTATAAACCCCACACTTGGCACAAAGGCAGCTCAAGCCACCTCTTCTTGTCTCCTTCCTCTCCACCCTGCCCACCACTTACATGCCATCAGTTGTCAGGTGCCTCAAGATATTTTTTGGCTCAGATTGTCTCATGGTTTGATCTTCCACATTTTACCCATATATATGCACATTCATATATTTTATTCCCCTTTAATTCTACCATGCAGTAGAGCAAAACAAATAAAGGTGTGAAATCAGCTTAACCTGTGTCAAATAACATCTGTGGTATTATGCCTGCCAAGAAATGTAAGTCATCTCAAACCATCTGGTGCTATACCATGCATAGGCAAAAGCTTATTTTTTGAGTCCTGGAGGTGGCTTCTGTTTGACTCTGAAGTGCTTGAGTTCCTCCTCCTGATTTAGGCCACTGAGACTGGCACCTTTTTCTGAAGTGGTAAATGCAAATCCAGCACTCTCAGGAACCTGGTTCAGAAGATTGTGCCCAGCCTTTGTGTCATAGTTTTAAGCACCCACAGTTGTGTTCACAGAATGAGAAAGGTCAAGCTCACTTCTCCCATCCAAGTGCCCTAAAAAGCAGACTAAGAGTACATATTCCTTTGCACTCATTTATTCAGGCTCCAATTGCACTGGGGACAGCTCAGGCAAAAGTGAGGCTGGGGTGCCCAAGGCCTCCCATGGTCAAGAGACTCTCAAGGGGATGAGAGTTATGGCTTTGAAGTCTGTCAGACTGAGAGAAGCATTAAACCTTGAAATGTTGCTTTCTATTTTTGGGAGGGGAAGGTGAGGTTATGCTCTAAATATTGTCATGGTAAGAAAGAGGCACTGCACTACTGCTACCTCACTGTCTCCTGTTTATAACATGAAATTGTGAATCTTGCTCATTCCCTTCCACAAGCAAGCACCTTCCTTGAGGAGATGTTGCAGGGTCTGAGGCTCAGGCAGGCAGAGGGTCCTCCTCGTCTTGGGTCAGGTACCCAAGCTGACTGAGGGATGAGTCTCTCCATAAAGTTTCACACACCCCTCTTAGACACCCAAGCCCCACCCCATACTTCACATCAGGAGCCCACCTCTATCTTCTGGGTTTCATGCTGGGGCCAGTGTGTAACACAGAACACCAAGTTATGGACCTCACCTAAAACGTGTCTGCATGTAGCTCTGAGCAGGGGAGCAGGGAAGACTGGGGAAATGTGATGGCAATCCTGCACAGAAGAGCCACAGAGTGTGGCACCACCGTATCCCATCCTGGACAGCCTCATCTGAAGAAAAGAGCAGAGACATTAGGAGAAAATTGTAGAGTTCCATTTTCAAAATACAAGGATAGCCAAATATTTAGATGAGTTCCTTTAAGTGTAAGATTTCATGTGTCCATCAGGTTGTCAATGCTGGAAAATCCCACATTACCTAATCCACCCTGAAGGCCTGGATAGTTGAATGTTCTGTAAGAGATCCCTTCAGTCTGATGCTTCTGGGAGTCAGTCTTGTCAAAATCAGAGAGAAGCTGGGTGATATGCACCTGAAACCATGACAGTGGCAATACAAGAGATCTCTGAGAACTTAGAATGAATCTTCCAGCTTCCTCTGATCCTCACAGCTGTACCAGGTGGTATTTTCTCAAAATTTGTTCACACAGAGGTGCATAGGCAGTAAAAAATCCAATATGCTCTCAGTCTCCAGTGGCAATAACATGGTGCTGCTTTATCCATTTTCTTTCAGAGTTTGAAGAATTATTATATTAGAAATAATTTTCAGAGACATATTAAGCTTAGTCCTGCCCAGTACTCCAGGGTGTCTTTTTAGTTTCCAGTCCTGAAACAAATCATTTTGGAAGGGTAATAATTGGCACTGAAATGAGAGAGTAAAAAGGGGATGGGTGTGAGGAAGAGGGCACAGCAGGTGTGCCCATGGCCCAAGTGCTCTGTCATTGCCCTTGATAAATTCCAAAAAGGAGGCAAACACCTGGAAGGAGAACAAGGTACCCAGGATTTAATAGTAAATGACTGTCAAGAGAAAACAATTATTTTATTGTTTGCAAGACTGAAACCACAGTGGATGCTAACATCAGGCTTCAGAGTGTAATGATCTCTGTTCAGTCTCCTAATAAATAATTTTCCTCATTTAGCCTCCCCCGTGAAACAGCTCTGACTTGTTGGATTCCATGAATGTGCTGATGAATGTTCTCCCAGCTTAATGACTGCCTGTAACCTTGCTGCTCCCTCAACCAGTTGTTTATTACTGCCAGCTTTTTCCCCCTCTAGGAGATTGTTTATCCAACAACCAGGGCACTGCTACTGGAGCATTTCTAAAAAGATTATTCTGCTAATTATTCAGGTCATTAAATGAAAGGTGAAGCAGGCACCAACTCTCAGCTTTGAGTTCCCTGACACAAGAATGTTCCTGTTACATAAAACCCCATATTTTTAAATTCTGCAGCACTTAACCTTTTTGCAGCCTTTGAAGGAAAGTTTCAGCTCCTGCAGGTGTGGTTTGTTTGTAAGAAATGGAATTTTTCTTCTTTTTAATCAAAGATACATTCAATAATCACTGCATGCTGAAGATATTTCTCCTGCCTTTTTGCACAACAGTTTGTGTCATGAGGGGGAAAAACCAAAAGCAGCTGCCCAGGAAATACCAAATTCCTGATCCTCCCAGCATCATCCACAGGCAGACACTTCAACTACCCCCTCAAATACCAGCAGCTTTTGCCTGAAAAACATGGATTTTTTTTTTTCTTCCCTCATTACCTCAGGGGGCTGTGGAAACAGAGGCAGGCTAGAAGTCACCTGTTAGTCAGGTAGAGGGTTTCAGAAGGGATCATCAACTCTCAGTCATTGCTCACCACTTCATGGAGAAGGGGGCAAAGTCCCTGCAGTGCAGGTCTCATCTGGAGCTGCTCTGCTTCCTTCACTGGTTTTTGTTTTGCCCTCATCTTCAGAGCTGCACTGCAAGCAGCTGCAAAACTTCATTAAAGACATGAAGAGGAAAGGCTGAAACAAGACCCCAAAGGAGGTGCATGTAGATTTGACAGAAGGTGAAACAGCCAGGTTTGCAGGTGGTAATGGGGCTGTTTTGGGTAGCTGGTCAAATGTCGTGCCAGTGGCAGGGGACCTCACTGACCTGGTGAATGGAGAAGAAGCTGGCAGATGAGCTTTAGTGGAGATAAAGCAGGTGATGTTTGACTGACAGTTCCAGCTGAAAGCACTGCCTAGGATTCACTTTGCAATGGGGTCATACAGAGGAAAGCTGCATGCCTTGCTTCCCCTAATAGGCAAGGATGAGGTGAAAACCAGCAACCTCCGTCAGAGGCTTCAGTTCAGGATTGAAAACAGCTTTTGAGAACTCCTTTGGGAAGATGCCCAGTAGCCAGATGTCACCCAGTGTTTCTTGGCTCCTTCAGGGACACCAGCCAGCAGTGGGTGCCCGTGGAGGGCTGACTCTCACAGTGCTGCATGGCCTGAGCAGTGGCAGATGCTGTAGCAGCACTTGGACCACTCATAATCAGTGACAGAGACTCTGGAGCCGAAACAATGTGCTGGGGCTGTCTGAGGGACTAGAAAAACCCAGGTTTCATTATCTCTGCTGCTCACAGAACAATTTGTTCACTCAAAATGTACTGCTGGGAGCAAGTTCCTTCTGGAGAGGCACCGAGGAAAGCACATGACAGTTGTCCTTATCAACACATCTCTTGCTGTCTGATCTGCACCTAATGAGACCCATTGCTCTTTAAATCACTCTGTCTTGTCACTAATTCCATTTCCAGCCCTACAATTGCTAAATATCCCTTCATGCACATATTTATTTGCTCCACAGTTACTATGAGGTTAACAACCCATAATGCAGTTTGCCCAGTCTCTGAGCTGCAGCTTTGCAAATTCATCAATGATGTTTGCAATTAAAGAATGTAAGTAAAAGGCCACAACATCAATAACAGAAGGTAAAAAGTAAGTTATGGCTTCCTAAGGTCTCTCAGCATCTGCAACTCTCTTGTTTGCCAATGGAAGACAAGGGCCAGAATTGTAAACTTGCTGCCTCTGACCTGGGAGAAGGGATTTTCCACAGGACCAAATGTTTAATGACAAAAGCCCTCCCTACCAGAAGTGATGTATTTAGGGAAGGGTATGATCAACTGCACTTTCCATTTTCTAGATGTTTCAGCCAATGTTACTGTTTGTAACTGTAAGAAATTATTCAGAAAATATCTAGTTGTGTTTAAAAAAGGTCTTGAGGATATATCCAAAGTAAGAAGACAAGGAATGGCATGCCAAGAAGTAGAAGATTTCTATTTAACTTATGTATCAGCTGTCTATTAATAATAAAGCTGCACAGAGAGACACTGACATCATTTCCAAGCACACAGAAATTCCCTCTGCCCCTTATGCTCCATATAAGTGATAGAGGAGATTATATCATGAGCACTAGTTCAAACCCAAAGCCCAAGGCTTCTCAGCATTGTCTGTCCCCACTTTTTCAGTGCCTTTGTTGCTGCCATTGACATTACTGATCCCTTTTGTAGGGCAGTGGGGAAGGTCAATCCCTCCCTCTGCACAGCAAAACCTCCTCACTCACTTGGAAGGCCTGGTTACAGAAGCATTATGTGCCCCCAGAGTCTCAGACTTACTGTGGAAGAACCTTCCCACCACTCCACACGTAAGTCAGATATGATCCCTGGTCATAGACCAGGATTTACAATGGACAAATGTTCCATTTCTTCCTTCTGTCTGTTAGGAAGGGGATGCTGACAGTCACTAGAGACTCACCAACCACCCTGGTTTGGAGAATACTGTGGTTTTGTCTCATGGGAACCTCTGCCAACAGCTCCCACTGCCTTTTATTCAGACACCTTTCCCCACACACAGGAGCTGCCTCTCTCAACAGAAGGATGCTGAGGTCCTGCCACTTCTAGGAGAGGTTTTGTACCAAGAGCTACATGTGATCTGCTGCTGGGATTCCAACCCTTTGAGTAAATCCCACTGAACCCTGGCCAGTGGCACCCTGGGAGGCCAAACCTGCCACTGTAGCCAGCTTTGAACCCATGGGGGAACCCAGAGAGCCAATCCCATGCAGCACTGCGCATTTAACAATACCATAGGGGTAACCAATGCAGGCAGCAGCACCAGCAGGAATGGCTCCATGGACACCCAGTGCCAAGCAGAGTTAACAGAGAGACCAGCAGCCACCTCCTTTCTCCTCCTCACCCTTCCAAAAATCTGGTCATGATGAGAAACAACTGCAGCGCTTCAGCTTTTTACAGAAGCTGTGCCAATGCAACGCAGTGCTACCAGCTGGGTAGAGCATCCCATTGCTGTCCCTTCAGCCAGACAGGATTTACACCTGCCCTGCAGCATCTGCCTCCAAACTCCCTGGGTCATTACTCTGCTGGGGGGGTCTTCAGCACACTCCAGCCCTTGCATACGGGGTCACAAGGAGTGTGGGCTTCAGTTCGTCACCTCAGGATTCCCTCTTGTCCCAAGCAGCTGATTAGCAATTCTGCAGCAGCAAAACTGCACTGCTGCATAAGCCAGGTTTAGATGGTGATCCTTTAAACAGGAATGATCTCTGTCAGAACAGCTTTCTTAAATCCTGAGAGATGCTGCTACTTGCACTTAATTGTTTTTCTGTGTATTAGCTATTAAATGGTATTAGCACAATATGTGCTCCCATTTACAGAGGAAGCGTTTATCTGTGTGCCTTCACCAAAAAGTGGGTTTGATTAATTAAAAAAGGTGGATGGATGGGATTGCTGTGAGGATTTGAATGTAAATGCACCAGCAGATGCTTCCTGATCCTCCCAGCAGAGTACATCACTTTTAATAAACTCGGAACAGATGGCTGGCTGCGGTGTCAGAGATGATACGTATCAAAGTGCTCTGCACTCCCCTCCCAGACAACTCTGTCCTCAAGTCTCAGAATCCAGAGAGGTGAATCCTCACCTGCAGCCCACTGGCAAAGTTCCCTCCACCTCAGGGGTGCTGTGCTTACTCACTGCAGCCATGGAGTCCTGCCAGGGACATTCAGGTTTTCTGCTTCATGAGTCCTGTGGAAATGTGATTGAGGTGCTTGCTGGAATGCAGAGCCTGTAGTTAAATTACTCAGACTGCACAAGAAGCAGCAAGAGATAATGTCCAGCTAGTTAAAAGTTTAGGTGTTCTTCTTTCTCCTCCATGGGAGCTGGATCCTGCTTACTGCAAACAGGAAAAGCTCCTCTTAGTTCAAAAAGCTGTTGAGCCAAGCCTGCAAGACTGAAGTGACGTCTTGCTGAAACATTGGGTGTATCAAAATTGCAACTAAAATACTTTATGTGTTCACTTCATCTATTGACCAAGCAGACAGGATAAGAATCCCATATAAAATGGGGGAAAAAAATAGAAAATGAATGATCAGTGCTTTCTTGGGTCCTTCTTGCCTGGGTCACTCTACAAAGAGGATTTTGTCCGAAGAGCAAACTGAGGCACTGGACAATTAAATGTGTTGCAGTGGTCATGTGGGAAGGGAATAGCAAAGCTGATCATAGAAACCAGGTCCCCAAGCTTTTATCACGGGCTGAAACATTTTCCCAGTCCCTCATGCCCATCACCTAACTCATGGATACCTTTGTTAATGCTGGTTTGAGCCAAACTGTGCAAAGAGTTACCTGACTCCTTCGCACCTATTTGCTGCCAGGTGCTGCTGCCACCTGAGCAGGCTGCTGGCAGCAATTGTGGGAGTGGCAAAGTCTGTGTGACTACTGGAAAGGAAAAATGAGCTATATGATTTGCTAGAAAATAAAAGGCAATTTTCTGAAAGCAGGGAGATGAGTAAAGCAGGTCTTTCTCTGTACTATCACTAGGAAGGGAGAATATTTGTCTTGGGGAACACTACTGCTTAGGTGTTTCTGGCAGCTGTTCCAAAGACCATAGAATTAGGTTAACAGACTAACTTCTAGGTATCTTTACCATCTGCAGCTTAAGCAATATAACCAGAGGAAAATGCAGATCTCATCTCATTTAAAAAGTTATGCCTCATGCACAGTGCTGGAGATGGAGAATGTCTGGGATCTTGTGAGCAAAATTTCCAATGTGAAATCCTCATGAAGGATAAGGGCTGGCACTAGGAAGCTGTGGTTTGTAGAAGGAAATCTGGCCTTGTTGCAGCCTAGTAGGAAGACAAGAGGGAATGAAATTCTAAGCAGAAAATGAAGCTCTGTGCTGAGACTGCGTTTGAAACATCTCTTTTTTTAGCCAAAGCACACAGAAAAGCATGTGGATATTCAGCAGAAGGGATAGCAGACTGACAGTGGAATTTTCTGGAGAGGGTGATAAATGTGCAGCTCAAAAGCCCTGACCCAGGTTCCCATTTACACCACAAAGCTCCAATGAAGGCTTGGATGAACTACACTGGGTCTTGGCACCCACCATTCTGTAGGTTAGAGACAACACCTATGGCAGGCCAGCCTGCAAAGCACAACGTCCTGAGCTGCACTTTAAAGCAGATCAAAATTTTCTGGTGTTGGTAAGGATGATGTGTGGACATAGTGTTCAGGAAAAGTGCAGGATGAAATTGAGCTCTTTGGAATTAAAATAAAAAACCAGGGTTGTTTTAAATAAAATTGGATGGATAGGAAGGGGGAAAGCAAATAAAATATCAGGCAGGATATTCTGGAGAGGAGAAAAGAAAACATAGATAACAGGCATTGTGAAAGAAACAGAGAGGTTTGAATGGTCTTGTCCAGCATCTCAGTGTGTATATGACACAGTCCTTGACCAGCATGATCCCTGGGTATCACACAACATCCCATTGTGCTGAGGATAACTTCCAGCCTGTCCTTCCTATTGCACTTCAATAGACATCTCCTATAAAACTCTGTGCCCACTCATTTCTTGTTCAAAAGTAAAATATTATTGTATATTAGAGGAGTAAAATTAAGACAATGGCAGTGTGATTGACATTTGTGGGGGTAGAAAATACTTCATAAATATTATCCCTGCCAGTAAAATGGAAGCTTTGCTGCTGGATGAATGTCTGTCTTGGGAAGTTCTTTAAAGTCTCCATTTATCACTGTAGCAGGGACCATTGGCTGCAAGCATTCAGTGACTGCAAAATTAACTTTCCCATGAGTACAAACTCATCATTCAGCTCTAATGATCCAAAGAAAAGTTTCGAATTAATCCATACAAGAAAAACAGTGGTGTCACCCAGGATGTTGATAGGAATGGAGGAGCTCTGTGTCTTGTACACCAACTATGCATCTAAGGATTTCAAACCACAGCCCATTGCTCCTGCTGAAGCAAAGAGCCTGTCCCTGCTTCATTCCAAAGTCCATGTGAATCCTACTGAAATCAAGAGTGTATATGAGGGTTATGGTTTAACAAAAAAAAGGAGATGAAATATGATGGTAACCTTTCATTATTCACTGTTATTCACTGTGCAATACTGGTCAACACATCCCAAAGTCATTTCTGGTGCTAAAGGGATACTTCTAATATAAAAGGTGAAAATATCAACACCTCTGAAAAATGGGGAAGTACCTTCTCTTGGTGTGTGTGGCACAGGGTGGGTGTCTGCCTCTGAGCTGAGTAAACACAGCAGCAGCTGGAATAGATGAGCCAAGTCTCCAGCTCACTTTTACTCACTGCCATAATTTCCTTGCTTTGTGGTGGTTTTGTTTTGCCCCTGAGGGTCTGACTTCTTTAATTAGTTTGTTGTTTTGGTTTTTTCACAGGAATGATACATAAAAATTTCCTTTTCTCATCTCTGGCTAAACAGAGGATAACAGCTTCGTTAGACAATTGAGTACCTTCCAATCAAGCAGCAATACATTATCTCTGGGGAGCTTTCTTTAACCACAGAACACAAGCAGATCTTGTAATTGTGCTGTTCTTGAGGCCCTCTGCAGGGGCAACTGGGGCTGCTGCTCTTCCTGAGAGCATCTTTGGTGCAGTAGAGGAGAGAGTTCTGTGCTTGGATCCACAGTGTGGATTTCCAACAGGCCCTCCTGCTTACCCACCTCTTCCAATTAATGAAGCTGCTCTCAGAATATGAAAAATTAATTCCTTAGCCTAAGTCAGGGAATAAATCCCAGATGGCTGATGTTTTGAAGCAATTGCTTGTAAAATATAAATCCTTACTTTCCAGTTTCTCGCTGTGTGAATTTGTCAAGCAGCTGCAAAGTTCCACTCAGTACAGAAAGTCATGTACTCACTACAGCTTTAAACACCAAGTGAGCATAGTACTCATTTATCTTCTCTGCCTGGGGGAAGCCCTTCTATTTCTGCTCCTTTGGGATTACACATGACAACAGTTGTCTCCTGTATGGCATGGAAGATATGGATTTCACAGGGATTTCACCATATTTCTGGTTATATAGCTGCCTCCATCAAACAAAAAGCTGTTGAGAGCCAGCAGATCATGTTTCAGTAAAAACTGAAAAAAACAGAAAGAGAAGCATGGTCTGTATTTTTTCCCCTGTTGGTTTGGGTTTTTTTAATCCCCAGCAAAGTAGAAATTGTGGTTTGTCCTGAAACGTTCTCCCAAGCACTTAGTAGCAGAGACTGAGTCTGAACTCAGCTGAGTACAAACAGAGAGGAGATCTCTGCAAGGTCAGTGGTGGTCAGTGGTCCAAACCCTTTCCTCCAAACAGAGAAAACTGGGAGCTGCAGGACTTCTTCAGGATCTCCCAAATTTTCTTTGGGCTCATCCTGCAATGTGGAGGAATCTGTCTGGACTATTTTTTCTGCAGAGCATATGAATGAGGTGAGTTCAGCAGAGACTTTGCTGCATTTGAAGGTGCCTCATGCTGCTGTCCCCTTGCCCTGCAGAAAGTAATTGGGCTGCTCCCCAAGGATAGGCACTGCAAACCCTAATCTCCTGTGAAGAAAAAGCATTGGTCAGGTAAGAAACCTGAGCTCCTGCAGGCTGAAAAAAGCCCAGTAACAGTAATTTAAGATTCTGTGGCTGTTCCTCAAGCTGCTCGGTGCTGATGCTCTCAAGCAATTTAATACCTGAAAGGCTACCTCCTCCTGTTCCTTGCTTAGTATAGAAGAAAAGGCATGCTGTGCCTGTAAAGAGAACATTCATTAACTAGCATTAACATGAATTTGATGTTCAAAAACTGCCTTGCCAACAGAACATCTGAGGTAGGAGCCATCTGCACTGCATAGGCTACCCAAAGCTCTGCTCAGGCTGTGCAGAGAACACCCTGACCCAAACCAGGCTGAGTGGATGGAGGGAAGGGACCGAGGTGCCAACTGAGACCCAACAGGGTGGGAATTTTTTTCTTTGCCTTATCCAGACTGAGTCATTTCCCTGATACAGGCTGGGGCCACTCTTTACTACTGACTTGCTGCTGGAGCATGTCTAAGCCCTCCAGAACTCCTCCCTATCCTCTCCATAATCTCTTTTATGTGAGGGAATAATAGATCTTCAAGGATACTCCTGACACATCTATGTATGACCATTCCCAAAATGAAAACCAAGTTTTTTCAGGTATCCCCAGAAAGTTTCTGGGTCACTGAGTGAAGACTAAAAATATTCTAGTGACAGTGTTCTAGTGAGAGCAGGATCTCTTTGCATTATGTTATAGGTAATTATATGCTGTGGTAATTAACCTGTGGGACTCACTGGCTAGTAGCCAGGTTTAAAGGAGCCTCATGAGAACCAGATGACTGAGATTGTTTCTCTTGGAAAGGACATGAGTAAGAGAGAAATATAAATATCATGAAAGCCTCACTGGACTAGGGAAGAGAAAGAGTTTTTGTCTTTCCCAGGTTTAGAATAGAAAAAGAGGTAATTTAAAAATAACAGATGAGATACTTTTTGCTGTGTTTAAGCAAGCTGTGGCATTTAATGCCATAAAGCTGAGGAAGGTACCAAATTTGAGAAGAGACTCTCAGAGGGACAATCAAACTAGCTACTTCTAATTAACAACAGAACATTGTGGAGCACTGTAAAATAAATATCAGGGCCAGTGCCCAGTTTTTTGGGAGGCTTGAAAGCTGGGATTCAGCCTGGCACACAGGCAGGAAGAGGACCTAGTCCCACCCCAGCCCTTGTCCCTGCCTCTGGGGGAGGGCCCAGGGTCTCCAGCTCCCTACTCCAACCCAAAATAGCAAGTGCTGTGTCCCTGTGCTTCGTATCTCCCGGCAGGTGGTTCCAGGAATGTGCTATTGCCACTGTTTGAAGAATAATTATCTTGTGGGGACAGCAGTGCCCTGAAAGTCCTTAAGTCTGGCTTTTGGGACAGAGATATGTTGGCAGTACATGCATGAATCCTCACACTTTTCCTTCATCCTTCTGCAAGAGTGGCAGGGAAGCAGGCTCTGTGCTCAGCTGTCGTTTCATCTCTTTAAGTGCATTGTTTCCGATGTGAGCAAAGGGAGATCAAAGAAAACATCCAGAAAGGAAATTTTTTATGTGAGACACACGTACCCCTGTGGCTCACTTGGTTTTCACTGAGCAACTGGCCTGGAATAGACAGACAGATTGGGTATATAAAGGAAGAGGAATAAAAGTGATCTCTACAAAATATACCAGGGAGTCAGTCAATTTTCAGAATTTTCAGCTGATGCTGACTGAGGATCCCTCTGTTGGCTGTGAGCTGCTGGCAGAGTAGAGGCTGTCTGATGGGCTTATGGACCCCCCAGAACAGGAGTGCTGCTCCATAGACCTTAGTCACTCTTGTCACTATTTTTTCCCTTAACTCTCATGAGCGCTGTTAGTGTCTGCAGGTCAGTAAACAGGACTGCCTGTCTCTAGCTTCAGAGCTAAGTAAACTATATCAATTATATTCTCATGAACTTGTTTAAGAACACTCTAGAAGTTATGGAATTGTTTCATCTTACTGAATATATACATCAGTATCATACAAACTTTGCTGTCATGAATCAAATAAAACCATAGCCAAAGGAACAATCAAGAATTTCCAGAGGAGTCTGTTTGAGATCACTGTTCAGGAAGAACCTCTGTCTCCACATCTTTTTGCAGATTCAGTAGGGCTCACAGGAATCAATGAAGGTTTTCTGTAACTGCCAGGTAAACTGACCATGGCATTGGAGGGATATGACATTTTCCAGATTGGTGTTTGAATAACATTTAGAACAATTATGTTGAGATCCAAGCTATTTATAAGGGTGTCCAGATGGTATTCTGTGATCACTACAGAGAAGTCACTTCTTCCAGCAGGGAACATACCCATCTGCCCCAGTGAGAGCTGTGCATGCCAGGCAAGGATGAAAGTGGATAGGCAGAGCTAGCTACTGTCAGGTAGCTTTTTTATGGGGTGTAAGTAATCCTTTCAACAGGAAAATAAATTCATTTCAGGTTGTTGCAAGGAGAGTCTAGACTAAGAAAATCAAAACAAGTCAACATCATTTTGCCTCTGACCTGAAAAAGAAGAGAGGACTGCCTTTGAGCAGCCAGATGAGTATTCACAGCAGCAATATGAGCTTTGAAGCTTATTTGTATTTACTGGCAGACAAGCAAGGTTTGTATGAGGGAACTGAGAGGTGAGTGTGACTGACTGAGGCAGGAAAGAAGAAAAGGTGTGATGTGGGGGTTTTAATAGACTTTGCTAGTAATTTTGCAATGAGCTTACATTCAAGTTTTTCTGTCAAACAGTTATCAATTGATTTTATATACAAGAAGGTAATTGTTGCCTTTTTTTTTTGCTTAGTGTCTTTTTGGTTAGGATGTGGTATTAGCTGTGCCTTGGCTTCAACCGTTTTTGATATCTTCATGAAAATGACACTTTCCCTCTTGTGTGCCTCAGTATCTGGATCTGTAAAATCACAGCTGTTTGAAATACAGTGTCAGTGTTTCCAAGCACAGAAGAGAAGCAAATTCTTAGAACCATTTTCAGCCAAGAAATTAGACAACAAAGCTCTCAGAGTAACTCACAGACAAAAACAACACCCTTTGGTTTTATTTCCTGAATTCTGAAATAAAGTAAAAAATATTTTACTCTTGAGAATAGCACTTAAGCCACATAATCTCTCAATCAGATGACCTTATGCACAAGAAGATCATATATAAATATGGTTTTTAGGCTGACCCTCCTGTTCCCTCAGCTCAGAGCATGGATAATGCAACAGTCCTGGGTGGCTGCTTCCATCCATCAGGACACTGCCATCTTTTCAAATCACATTCAGGCTGGGAAGGCAAATATCTCTTTGTCCATCTGCACATGTTATGTTGGTGACTGCAGGCAGGTCATGGTATATGGCTCTCCACAGTCCCACCGCACTTCATGCACCAGAAATCGTGCAGCTATAAGGAAAAATGGAATTGTTCTCTATAGAAATCAACAGCTTTTTTTATAAGGCTGGAAGTGGTCAGAAATGTCCATCTTCACTTCTTTGCCACCCATTGAAGATGTACTCCTGTTTTCCATATACTAAAACATAAACTACAGTAGAGACTCACAAACCTGCTCTTTCTTTATAGTCTGCTTCAGGCATTGCTTTTCTCTGAGTGGCAGAATACCTTTCACTTTTTTATTTGATCACTTTTGCTCTTTTGACATAAATCTTTCCCTGGCATGCTTTACTGTGACAGTTCCTAATATAGCTGTGCCTAATGAGACAAATTCCAATAGCAGAGGTACTGATTGCTGGATTAACAGTTTCATATCTGTTTTTCTGGGGCAAGAAAGAGAAAAAATCATCATCCATCATGTACTATTACAGTGGGATTATGCATGCCATACCTGGAAAGCATTTAGTTTCTCCTTTGCAATGAATTTAATGGATGCAAGACCACACCTTGAGAAAGAGAAGGAAAAGAAGCAGTTATGGGTACTACAATATCCTGTTAAACTTCTCAAAAAGAAAAGGAAGAAAGAGAAGAAAAGAACTTCATGTAAGAAACTGGATTAGAACTGAGATAATTTATTGCCCTAATAAGATCAGCATTTATACATAAGGACAAGTAAATATTGACTAGGAAAACATAGCCTGATAAGCAAATCAATCTGTTCCTCACTTAGGAATACATAGGAATATACAAGCTTAATAATGCTCAGTTTTTCAGACTCAGAGACTTGTGTGCTCTGGTGTATCCTGAGTGAGAAAAAGGGCCCTATCCCTCCTCCCCAGTAAATAATTCAACAACACACACCCTGGGAAAAAAACAAAACAAAAACAAAAACAAAAACAAAAACAAAAACAAAAACAAAAACAAAAAAAAAAGAAAAAAACAAAACAAAAAACCCAAACAAAACAAAAACAAAACAAAAACAAAAACCAAAAAACAAACAAACAAAAAAACAACCCCCCCAAAAAAACCCAAAAACAAAACCCCAAAAACCAAAACCAAAACAAAAAAAAAACCCCACCCAAAACTAAACAACACAATAATCAAAAAGAAAGGATGTCCCTTATTCCTGGAGGTTCCCCATGGAACAAGAATTGTCATGGGTGTTCATTTCATAGACTTATGAACATTTAACCATCCATCACTGCCATCCACAAAGCACTGTTCAGAAGATCAATTTCCATCTTTTCTCTGCATTTAACTAGAAAATGCAACAGACAAGAGGAGCTCTGATTTGGTATGAATGGCCTTTTACAATCCAAATGTGTCTTTTGAAGCATGCATTTAAATCAGATAGATATTAAAGGACATTTGGGAACATGTTTCCATGTGCACCTGGAAAGAGAAAGGGAAAACAATGGTGCAGTCTGTACTGCCTAATCTCATAGAAAAGTTCTTGTCATCTTAGATCAGATGACAAGTGATGACCTCTTAGATTCTCCCCAATTCCTTGGGTGCAGGACTCCCCAGTGATCAGAGTGAGGCAGGGTGGGGAAGAAAGATGGTGTATTTTTCTGAATTTTGTTTTCTAGTCTAAGTCCCTGCATTTTGTGACCTCTGAAATTGCTTCAGGAATAGAATGGGGTAGCAGAGCTGCTATTCCTAAAGAAGCATTGGAGTCACTTTAAAAAAATAATCCAGCTGGCTGACCTGACAGATGCTCCATCCAAAGAATAGAGAGCCATTATTTCAAAAGCATGGAAATGCTTGTGACCAAGAGAATTACACAATTTTTTGTTTCCTTTCTCTCCCTTGTCAATGCAAACTGGCAGCCAGGTAATCTTGATTACTTCAGCTTTGGAGTGTAGGCTATTGCTAAAGAGCATTATAAAGCATTGAACAAAAGGTAGCAACCAATTAAATTTTTCCTTGTAGAGTTATAGGTGAACAGCAGATGCACCCAGCCTTTGATCTTTACCCCAAATAATATCCTTCTAACAAACTTTTCATAGAACTGCTGGGACTTACCATGTCCATTGGCAAGCCCCTTTCACGGTGACCAGTTCCCTGGAGTGGAGGTCTTTAAAAGACATCTAAAACTTTCAGCACCTGTTCTAAACTTCCATGATCAGTGAAAGACAAGGGGGCCCTGAGAGGGCAAAACAATCTACAGATTGCAATGCTGGCCGGGACGCATGAGGTGCCTCACGCCTGGCTCCAGGTACATAGGGCAGGGCACATGTGCAGAGGTGCTGCAGATTGCCAGTGTCGGGCGAGGAGCCGAACAGCGGTACCCTGCAAACACACCTCACAGCCTTCCTGCGCTGCAGAGTGTGAGCAGATGGAGCAGCCAGAGCCTGACACCCTTGCGCGGGCAGCCGGGCAGGTCGGGGCTCCTCCGACACCCGGCGAGTGATGGAGGCTGATGGGAAGCCTGTATGCGAGGGGAGGGGGCAGAGGAGGAGCTGGCTTCCTCCTGACGCCATTTCCGAGGGCTGAGCTATATAAATGAGCCGGTTGCTGCAGTGCTCCATCTGGGATCTTCAGCCAGGGCACTGGCGTAGATACACACACTCCGTGCTGCTCTCCCCTCGGCACCTCGCCTGGAGCCCCCACGCCACGACAGTCTCGCCCTCTGCCCCTTTCTCCCTGCCTCCATCCCGCCAGCACCATGAGCCGGCCAGAACTGCTCGCCGTCCTGCTCCTGGCCGTGCCGGGTAAGTGGGGCTGGGATGGGTCCGTGTCCCCCGGGGCCCTCGGCAGCGCTGCGCCCGCCGGCCCCGCTCCGCCCGCGCCTCCAGCACCGCGGACAGGGACGGCCCGGCCCCTTCAGCACCGCGGACAGCGGCCGCCGCAAGGTCACTGCCGAGCGCCGCACGGGCCCTGCCAGCCTGGGCACCTTCCCTTCCCTTCCCTTCCCTTCCCTTCCCTTCCCTTCCCTTCCCTTCCCTTCCCTTCCCTTCCCTTCCCTTCCCTTCCCTTCCCTTCCCTTCCCTTCCCTTCCCTTCCCTTCCCTTCCCTTCCCTTCCCTTCCCGGCACAGTGCACACATCCAGCAGCTGCACACAAGGACCACTTCCATTAGAGAGAGATGACCCTCTTCTCCACTCCCGTTTTAATTCATTTAATATTTAATTAATATTCCCATTTTAGCAGAATAATGGTTTTCTGCTTGTGTTCCAGATGAAATGAATAACAAGTTCTCATTTTTTTCCCTCCTCCACTTACCTTACAGCTGTCTCCCTTCCTGTGACAAATGACATGAATAAAGGCGACACTAAGGTAAGGCTGAGCCTCTAGTGGAAGGGTCAAATGAAGAGAAAGGATGTGATGTTTCACCTCCACCTAGGTGGTTGGTTTTGGGCCACTTCCACTGAAATACCTTGGAGGAAGTGCCAGGAATTTGCATGAGATCCCTCAAGGAGGATCCATCTCTGCTCCCTTCCTAACAGAATTTACCCTTTGTGCATTCACTTCTGGGCATTCACGTCCCTTGTGACAGAGGATGTGACAGAGAGATCAGGCAAGCCTGTTTAGAGAGAAGATGGAGGCTGAGTAAAACTCTCCTTAGTCCTCCTACTTTCAGCTTTTCAAAGCTCCCAACAGGAGGTGACTCAGGGGGGAGTGGGGGGAGATGTGATTCAGGAACTGTGTATGTTTGGAGGTGTATACATCTGAGTTTGTGTGCTACTTAAACATGCATGCTCTGGAAAAATAGGCAACTGGTACTCTCAGCTTGCTAATCCATCCTCAGCTCCTGCTCAGCCTGTCTGGATGGCTATGAGCAGTGCAGGACTTGGCTGACCTCTCCAGCCCTCCTTTACAGGCTTTTGTGCACATATCTGTGTCACACCCTCCAACATTTATAGCTGCGCTTCACAAATGTGCACTCGCAACGGCCTTTTGGCTCCTAAATGCTTGGATAGGGGGGTTTGCCTGTGTTTACCTGCATCAGACACGACTTCCTGACCCCACCACTTCCCCATCTTTCGTATGAGCTGATCTCTTGGCTGCCCAATTTAAAATTTCTTTGGAAATTCATGTCCACAAAGGAAACTCCAGCATTTTTCCCTTTTACTTCTTGAACTGTTTTGTGTTATGAAATCTTCTAGCCACATAATGTTAATGTTTCTCCCCAGGCAGCAGCAGGGGAGGGCACACTGATACCAGTCTCAGCCACAGGCCCCATTGCAGGCTACCTGCAGGACATGTGCCATGAGTAACACCTCCCTGTGTCCTATGAGACATGCCTGGGCTGGAGAGCAGTGGCTTTGTTAAGACTTTTAGCCTGCTTAGCCCTTGCTGGGACTGAGCCATGAGCTGTGAGACACTGGGTGCCTTCCTCAGGCTGTGTGCTGCTGAGGAAGGGGATGTGGGACAGGCACTTAGCCCTTCAACTTTCCATGCCAGAGTGGGCATCTGATGGGACAATCCATTAGTCATATGATTTTCCCTGTGAGGTCTATTCCCCAATATATTCTATGTGTAAAATAGGCACTTTTGTGGCAGTTGGTGTAACTCTATGGAAATGCTTCCACCAAGAAAGGACTTTCCCAAGACTGCCCCCCTTCCCTGGGTATTACACTGACACAGGCTCTAACTGAGAGCAAAATCAGCTTTCTTTTGAATTTGCTGCGATTGGAAGGAGCTATTAGGGAATTCCTGCCTTTACCATCCTCTGAGACACAGCATTTCAGGGAAGAAATTCCTGGCCTCATGGAACAGATTAGGGCAGGGATATCATCACATGAATACAGCAAAAAGAACTGCAGCTCTTCCTACACACCATGTTCTGTGCCACCAGCATTTGTGGGTGGCTCAGGGCTGTGTAATGGGTAGTCAGCACCTGCAGGCCTTTCCTGGATAGCTCGTCAGACTTTCCTTACACCAAGGGCTTTCCATAGGGAGCTGAACAAGAGCAAAGCATTTACAATATCTCTGGTGTTTGCCCACTCTTGTGCTTGAAGGACACTATTTCTCACTTAAAACCATACATTTTAGAAGGGCATAGCTGAGCTCAAATATGAAGAAGTCTGTCCTTGTAAGGGCACAACCCTTTGGAGATTTCTGTGTAGGGACATTGTGAGCTGCTCTTAAGGATCTAGTTACATGCTCATGGTTAGATGATAGCTATGGCAAAATTCCAGTATGAGTTTCTGCACTGGATTAATTACATTCATTTGGAAAGGATCTCCTCCATTTCCTGATGCAGGCTGTTGTTTCATGACCTTCTGAAGTCTCACTCTGCAAGACCTCCTCTAACAAAAAAGACAAGGAGAGTGTTCTGGGATGACTGAACTCTTCATTTCATTACCTTACAAAGCTCCTCCACAGAGCTGAATGTATTTCTGTGGTGAGTGATGTGTCTCTTTGTGCTCAGACAAAGACCTTAGATCAGCCTAGAAGTCTTGAAAAAGCTTGAATAGAATATTTCATTGAATCAGAGTCTTACTTCTCATGCTGAGAGAGTCTTTACTTCTGAAGCTGCATCAAATACTGCTGCAATAAGTGGGTCCAGAGGTTGGGAAACATGAGAGGAAAATAGCAGAATCTGTTTTTTTTTTTCTATTTAGAGTGACTCAAATTCATCTAAAATCAGTATTAATGGTTTGCTTGTGATATAAGAGAATGGTACCAGGGAAATTTCCCTGCTGTCTTTTTTTTTTTTTTTTAAGCTTTCCTGTAGCATTTTTAATCCATTAGGCAATTCCCTCAAACTGTGTAAGGCGTAGAGTTCAACATTTTATGGCTGCAATATGCAAAAGCAAAATTCTCTCCTTACACAGGGTGAGAATTTGCCCATTCCAGCTGTCCAGTGAATATATCCAAATGCTTGAATGAACAGCATTGTGGATGACTGGGGACTGCTGACTTGTGTTTAATTTCTACTTCAGCCACAGCGCTCTGCTCTCCTGAGAATTGTGAGGGAGGTCAGGGCTGTTAGGGCTGCCTGCTGAAATCATCAGGAGAAAGAGGTTCAGTGGGTGAATTTTTTTGCCTCCAAGGCTTAACTTGTATTCTTTTTTTCAATATAGCCTCTCTTTTTTCCAACAGGCAATTATGAGCCCTGCATTCTTCCTAGACTGCATTATAAAAAATCACCCTTTTGAACTAAGCAGCCTGATTCCTACACTACTAATCAGCACCAGACTGTAGTGAATGTTTCTGTCCTGTGTGATCATTTGGGTTTATGTGACCACACACTAGGGCTCCCAGCAGTGTGTCTTGGCACGGCAAGGATGCCTGCAATGTCAGTGCAGGTGACAAATTACATAAATAATGCTCCTGGTTTTACACCAACAAAACGGGCTGCTGGAAAGGGTAGGCCCAGAGCTCATCTTGTCTGAGAAGCTATGTCAAAACTTTGCTTTCAGATGACCTGTCATCATGTACAGCTCTTCCAGGCTATAACTGATGGCTTGAACACTCAAAGCACAAGGTCAAACACTTCTTCAGAGCGTCTTGTCCTTTCTAGGGCCTGAGAGCAGTATTTCTCATCTGTGTTTGAAAGCAGTTTGCCTAACCTCACCTTCCATGCCTGGCTTCAATCTAACTATGATGTTTTTGCAAGGGTTTGAAGAGCTTTTAAGATTTCAAGGTCATCTGTTGAATAGCTATGACCACTGTTTGCTCTCTACAGCCTCCCATTAAGTCCTTTTATGAGATGGAGGTTGAAATATATTGACTTAAAAGAGGATGATTTTGGATTTTCTGTGTATATATTCAGATATCCTTTACTCTCCAGATGTGCTTAGACTCTGGTATGGTCTGAAGCTATGCAATCCTCAGCTGAATTGAGTGTCATGTGGAAGAAGCTCTTTCCATTGTCACGTGTAATTTCCTCACTTCTCAGTTGCAGGAGGTACCTTCTGTTCCTGTGTAAGGGAAAACAAGAACTGAACATTCAGTTCAAGCTTGACCAGAAAAGCAAGAAGATCTGTGCCCTCATCTGCTGTACTTTAGCCTTGGTAACAAGTAGGAACAAAAGACAAAACACCAGTTCTTTAATTTGTATTTTTGTCTCTTTCTAGGTGATGAAGTGCATTGTAGAGGTCATCTCTGATACTTTATCTAAGCCAAACCCCCTGCCGATCAGTGAGGAATGCCTAGAAACTCTCCGAGGAGGTACTGCTGCAGACTTAATGCTGGCTATCAGCAAAAGCAAGTCTGGCAAGTAGGGCTGGTCCTGCCCTGAACAACTGAGCCCTGGCCTCTGGACCCCTGTCAAAGGGTCCCTGACACATTCACCTTCCTCTTCCACTGGGTTGTACTGGGCCTCAGGAGCAGGGATGGAGCCACTGCTTGTCCCAGGCCATGCCTCCTGCTGGCACTGTGGCTACAGGGGTGCTAGGTGACATCAAACTCCCAGGTTTTCATAGGACCTTCCTGTTGTCTTAATCACACAGTTAAGAGATGTTAGAGCAAATCAGACCAAGGGAAAGAAAAGAGAAAATGAAGGAGAGGCATTTGGGGTTCTATTAAATTTCCTGGGGTTGGGGGGAGGTTTGCTTTGACTACTTTCTATACTAAGTCTCCCCTGTTGCAGATGAGCGAATTATTTCTATCCTTCGCCACCAAAACTTATTGAAGGAACTTCAGGAAATTGCTGCACAAGGTACAGTGCCAAGTATATTTTTTTTGGGAATGTAACTATAGGGAAGATTGTTTTCTTCTGTTGTAGTCCCTTATAGAGTTTTATTTTTTGGTTGGTTTTGTGTTTGTTTTTTTATTTTATACTAATTTGAGATCATATAAATATGCTCTAGGAAATGTAGTTTCAAGATTCTCAGTAGAGATTGTGTCAGTGGGGACAGGAATTTTGTTTATAATAACTCCAATATGTATCTGATAATTTCAATAGCTATCAATGTAACTTGGTGGTGATGTAGTCTCAAGACATTTTGAGGTGGGAGAACTCTTAAAGGAAACACTAATTTAATTCAACAATCACCAGCTCCCAAACTAGAATGAAAGGCAAGAAAACTTCCACTGTCTGTGCAGCTGGAGTCTAGCACTAAACCCACGTGTGGCAGCAGGGAAGCCCCACTGAACAGTGAGTAAGACTTGCACCTTAAGACCCCAGTGGAAATATTCTTGAGCTAATGGGTATTTTTTGATGGCTTGCTTAACTCAAATGCAAGTTTCTTTGGTTTGGAGAGGTGCAGGTCAATTTCACTGGTTAATGTGGGAGCAGCAGCAGCACCATGAAGCTGTACCAATGGGTGTTGAAGGAAAAAAGGGACATTCTCAGGTGTCCAGAGCCAACATGCAGATGCCAGGCAAGGCTACTTCAGAGCTAGTCCAGTTCCCTCTGTCCAGGCGAGGCCGCAACAGGGCTCTCCCCAGGCTGCAGGGAGAGCACCTCCTGGCCTTCCCTACTCCTCCCTGGGGTAACCAGGGGGCAGCTGGGCATCACCAGAGAAACAATGACTAGGGCATCCCTGTGCCCTGCTCCTGTGTGGCAAATCTGCCACATACAGAGATGACTGGAAGGCAGTGTTACCAGAATGCTTTCAGATTAAGGAAGCCCCACAGAGGCAAGAGGAGAAGGAAGGGAGAAAATTCAGGAAGTCAGAGTTGGGAGTCTCATGCAGCTCCCAAAGCCATATTTTAGTCACTACCCAGATGGTGGAGGGACCAGATGCTCAGTGACCTCAGATGGACTCCATTGATGTTCTGGTGATCCAGAAGAAAGAAGACATGGTCTCTTCAGTATGCTGGGATATGGCTGCCCAGGCACACCAGGGATTTGAGGAGGAGCACTCAGATATCAGACAGGCTGTGCCACTCAGCATGGAGTCCAGGAGAAGGGATTTGTTACAAATGCACCTCACTCCCCTCTTTCCTCAGCCTGAGCCCATCACACCACTTAGTCCCAGGGTAACATGCGATCCAATCTATAGATCACAGAGACTGGGGTTGGGACAGTCTTGTAGACCAAGGGAAAAGCAAAGGTGTTAATCTTGGTGTCCTCTGTGCTGGTGCAGCTGGCTCTACTCAGGCTGGAGAGCCCACACCATTCAGTTCTGGGCTAGAGAGGACTGGGCTGGCACACTGGCTCCTGCTCTTGCATTAAGGCATAGAAGCAGGGCATGAGCTGAGTTAGACAGGGCTTGTTTGGCTTGCTGGTTGCCAGGACAGCTGCAGCCTAACCTCCAGCTCATGCTGCCTTCAGACACCTCTCTCCAGGATGTTGTATTTTTCTAGCAGGCTCCGTAATCCCAGAGCTAAGGTACGGGGCCTTAGAGCCCCAGACTACCCCTGCAGTGGGAATGAATGCTGCTTCTTCCTCCCAGCACACAGGGGAGAGGGGCCCCCACAGCCAGGCTGGAGGATACAGGAGCTCTCAGTGCTCACCTCAACAGAGGTACATAGGCAGAATATGGCAGAAGGCAATTTTTGTCTTTCAGTACTCTGGTGATGAAGTCTTTTGTTGCCCCCAGTGTGCTGCAGTTCAGCACCTCTTATTCCCTAGATCACCACCCATATTAGTTTGACTGAAAATCCTGTGTCTCTATCTAGAGACCATTTTCTTTCCTGCAGATGATGTTTTTGATTGTGGTTTTGTTACTGCAATTGATTCACATACCCTCCAGTCTCACTCCTCCCAGCTCCCAGGTAGATTTTTCCACTGTAGCAAACATAAGGGGCACAGAACTATTTTCCTACCTCTCCTTTCTGAAACACAGAAGGGATTGTTGCCTTTCCCTACCTTTTGTTACTTGACACAGGTGCCAATGAGAGAACTCAGCAGCAGAAGAAAAATAGTGGCTTTGAAGATGAACTTTCCGAAGTCCTTGAAAGTCAGAACAACAAGAACAAGCAGAGAGGTCAGTGTCAGCCTCCACCCCCGGGAAATCCAGGTCAGGCTGTAAAAAAGGATCTTCTTCCAAACAGCCTTGATATGTCCATCTGCTTCTCTTTTCTTTGATGCTGCTGCTGACACACACAAGCAACCTGGTGTTTTCTTTGTTCTTATTTACCAGCTCAAACACATAGTCTCTGAGCTATAGTAACTGCTGATGGTCAAGTTACTAAAGTGATACTGGCTTTTCCACCCTGCTGCTGACACTTTCACTCACTTATAACACTTAAAATAAGTCACAGCCGGGGAAATCCCACACTGAAAGAGTCAGTGATACAGGCAAGGGTGATCTGGATTTTTGCCTGTCACCCTTGTTTCCAGGTATCTAAGATATTAAGTAATGAGTCTCTGAAGGGAAAATTGAAATACACACAGTGCATACATCCACATAAAACACCTCTATCTTGGAAAGGTCACCTTCAGCTGGGATTTCCCCTTGTCAGTGTTTCTCTGGCCTTACTACTGACAGGCAGTTTAGCTTCCCTTTTCCTTGTCAGGAAGATACAATGCAAATGTGGGGTGATGTGACTCCTTGTCCAGCAGCAGCTGGGTGCCCAAAGAGGGTCTCAAGCAGCTCTGGGGCACATGGCTGGCCCACAGCAGCACAGCACTGCTGTGACACCAGTCCAAAACTAGACTGGTGTCACAGACAGACAGACTTAGAGCAATGAGGAGTGACACCCGCAGGGGCTGCTGCTGCTGCAGCCAGCACCGCTAAAATCCAACAGGTAGGATGGTGGCACTGCACCTCTCTACTGCCAAGACACACCTGAAACTCTTGCTCTGGCAGTGTGGAGATGAAGGAAGATGAAGTGAAGATGAAATGTGGCACATGGGCCAACCAGGCCCACTGACAGTCTAGTGACACCAGCATGGTGTCACAGGTGGCCACCAGCCTTGTGTGACCAGCTCTCTGCACCCTTTCATTCTGGCACACTCCTCAGCCCTCCTTGGGGCTGCACTTACCTTTCCATATCTCTCAGTCTTTTAAACTTCCATACTTTCTTTTGCAAATGTTTTCTCCAGCTAATAGTGTTAAAAGTGGCCAGTCTCCCTTGAGCAAGAGCAAATACTCAGCCCAGATTAAGCTCCTGCTGAGTAGTTCCTTTGCAGAAGCAGAGACACCCCTCCTCCTTCCAGCACCCTGTGAATAGGGCTGGCTGCCTCTTCAGCCTGGTGGGAGAAATAAGGATGTGATATGAGTGCAGCACTCAGAGCAGGGAGAGCTGTGCAAGTGCTGTATTACACTCCTAAATAATTTAATTTTACATGCAGTCTGGTTTCATGCAGGGTGAGTTCGTGGCTGGCATCTCAAGAGATGGTGATGAGGACTGTGCTGCAGCAAAACACTTCAGCATATGTTTAACTTCAGCCTTGTAAGTCTCTCCAGGAGCACAGGCACCAGAGAGAATGCTGCCTTGCTTGAATGCAAACATATGCTGAAGTGACTTGCAAAAGGATCCATGGGCTGGCTAAGCAGATTGCTGAGTGGGGCTGAAGTTCCCCAAGAAATTCTTGGCCTTTGCTGGTTGTGAAATGAGCTCTCAGCAGAGATGTTTCATCTTGTTTCTCCCTCTGTAGATGTTGCAGGGGAGCACCCTGAAGAGGAGCAGCCCACAGGGTCCCTGGCTGAGCTGGCAGCACAGAAGACCCAGCAAAATGAAGACTCAAGAGAGGAGGAAAAAAGCCTGGAGGAGAGGGAACCCAGGCTATGGGATACCAACCCAGTTGAGAAAGAGGATCAGGAGGAAGCTGAGAGCAATGACATCAGGGATACAGAGGATGCCCATCGAAATGAAGTTTTGGACAACCACATTGGCAAACATTTCAGTGAGGATGAGCAGCAGCAGCAAGGGGATGAAGAGGAGGAGCCCAGAGGTTCCAGGGACAGCCTGGAGCTTGAGGATGAGGGAGAAGAGCCATCCAGGCAGGGTCAGGAGCACAGCAAGGAGGTAGCAGGGGAGCATGTGGAGCGGGAGGATGATGGCGATGAAGCTGCAGAGGAGGACCCTACTGAAGCAGAGAGGTCACTCGATTTGGCTGAGGAGGACGAGGAGGCTGAGGAGATGCAGGGCGGTGACAGTACGTATCCCAGACTGCACTGATACCTTCCGGGGGTGAGCTGAGGGCACTGAGACAGATGGGTGAGAGGCTTCAAAGCCAAAAAGTTGAGGCAGGTACTTACTGGATTTACAGAAGCACACCGGCCAGCAGCCACCCCGACCCCACCACAAACATCAGACACACAGGCCGATGCACAGCAGGTAACACAGGCCCTGCAGCTGCCTTGCTGCTCAGTGCTCATAGATCCTGGGGACAAGTCATTCTTCCCTAAGCTTCCTACAGGGGTTTTCACTGCTGCCTTCAAGCCCCATTACTGACATGGCAACGTGAGAGTGGGTATTTCCAGAATCTTGGGAAAGCAGGCTTAAGTCAAGAAATCTGGCATCACCACTGAAGGCTCAGTTCAAATGTAGACCTTAAACAGGTTAACAGTTGTGTTCACTGCTCTGTTTAATGCTCTTTCAGATAATGATGATGAGCTGGGATTTGGAAAAGATGTGCGGAGCTCTGAAGAGGATGAGGAAGAGGAAGACGAAGAGCAGCCCCGGGCACTGAGAGGAGGAAGGCATCACCTGGAGGATGAGGAGATGCAGGGAGAAGAGGACACCTTTCAGCCCAGGGATGCCAAAAGTGATGAGATGGAGGAGGAGTCCTCCAGGGAGTGGGAAGACACCAAGAGGTGGAACAAAATGGATGAGCTGGCCAAGCAGCTGACATCAAAGAAACGCAGGGAGGAAAATGATAGTGAGGAAGACCCAGACAGGTCCATGAAAAAGACATTTAGGTCCCGCAAGTATGCCTTCAGTAGTCCAGAGGAAGATGTGAGAAGGTCATGGAAGCACCACTCGAAGGAAGACAGTAGTGAAGGAGGCTTTCCCCTTGCTCCCATGCCTGAAGAAAAGAAGGATGAGGAAGGCAGCGCTAACAGGAGAACAGAGGTTTGTTCACAGGCTTAAGAATAAACCCCACCCAGTTATCCAAAGTACACTTGGAGATGTGGATGGTATACTGGCATTAACCTAGCCAGCAGTGGTCCTCTGAGGCATTAAGTTGATGCTTAGTGAACTTCTAGTCATTCAGCCTCAGGTATTATTGAAGTTTGCACCTGGCTGTGCCTTTGGTTTTTGTCCTTGTTTTCGTGACTAGTGCAAAAGCATTCCCTGCCCCCCAGAGTCATGTCTCCAGTGACAGGACTTCTGCACTGGCCAGACATAGTGACCAGAGCTATAACTGGAGCCTAGGGGTAGTCCTTGTGTCCCAAAGCCCTTCCAAGTCAAAAGGAATGCTTTCCCTGTCTCAGGGATGGAGTGAGTAATGTCAGACTTCCTACAGAGATAAATCAGGGGTGCAGCTGTGGTGAGAAACCTGAGGTATTGGAGTGGAAATGGTGGACAGATACAGAAATACATCTGAACCAGGCTTCCAGTGTCGGAGACCTCCTTCCTTGATACCTTGAGTGATGCTAAGTAATAGCACATCCCCAGCAGCCAGGAACTGCTGGTGGGTTCACCTTTGTGCTGAGGCCCAGCTCCAGGCACATTGGCGGATTTGGGATAATACAGGGAACTGGGCAGTGGGGCTTGGCTTGGGCTTTGTGAGCCTGGACAGGCCATGATCAGGTGCCTGGGAACAGAGTGGAGCACTGGGTGAGTGAAGCCAGTTGGTTCTCTTGCCTCCAAAACACCCTTCTTGCCTCAGTTATGTGCCAAACCATTGGCCTAAAATTGTCCATCAGCATCCCCCCCATGAGAGCATCTCCAGTTGTATTGGTTCAAAGCAAAGCCAAACATTTCAGCTCAAAGCAGGGGTGCAGGGGGGTGGGCTGTCCCATCTGCCTCCCACCACTGCTCACATCCCACATCTCTCCCCCAGGGAGGCTGCACCCCACCTGCCCCTGCGAGTGGCTCTGGGGTGCACCTTGTCTGCAATGTGGCAGACTCAGTCTCCAAATGGGGATTGGAAAAGAGGTTGCTGAGGCTGCAAAACTGCTGTATTTACAGCTGCAACAAGACTTTTTTTGTTTGGTTGGCCTTTTAAACTAGATCAGGGCCTCTGGGAGTCAGTGAGGAAGGCCAGGCACACAGCAGTGAGGGAAGGCACAAGCTCTGGCTGCTGTCCTGTGCCTCTCTTCATTTTTGGGCCATGGGACTGTGTGGCTTGGCCAGTGAGACCAGCATGGGTACAGATATGGGCTGAGAGGGCTGTCCCCTGCACTTTCCAGGGCTCAGCATGTGGGACCAGGCAGATGCAAGCCAGAGCACACAGGCAATGGCTTGGGCCTGACCAAGCTCTCTCTGGGTGTTGTAGAGAATTTAATTTTTCTCCCTTTCTGGGGGCTCCAGTTGCATCCCAAGTTCTCCAGCAAGGTGAGCTCAGCCAGCTGCTCCTTGACCCACTTCAAACAAAATGGAACAGCTGCTTGGGCACCCTGGGTGCTTGAAGGCACCCTGAGCTGCTGGCACCCTACTCTAGCCAGGGCTTTCCCAGGGGCTGAGCCAAGAGCTCATTGGAGAGGCAGGGTGACTTTTTTCCCTGTTCAGGAAAATAGCTCAGGAAGAGAAAACAATCCCATTTTTTTCATACTTCCTTTACTTCTGTCACACCAGCCACATGCAGTGCAGTGGCTCAGTGTCAAATCTGTGGTTTGCAGCTGCTGAAGGCAACAGTGAGGCTTTGCTCCCTCCACACAGGAGAGGGGCTGTCACCTCAGCTCTGCCAGTGGGAAAATGTACAGCACAAAGTTTGCTCACATAGAGCCTGCTGCTGCTACGCTGAGGACATGGTCTGCAGAGAGCCCAGGTGACCACGGCTGTGAGGGACAGGCAGGGCTGGGGCTGGCAGCAAGGCAGGGCCAGCTGGATATGACCTGAACTCAGGCAAAGCCATGCAGTCAGGCATGAGTACCTGCGCTAAATAAAGCAGCTGCAGGTGACAGCATAGAAACACAAGAGCCAGGATAGAAAGACCAAGTGATGGGCAGCTTGAGCCTTTGAACTGATGTCTTCCTCAGTCACTATTTCCCCAGGAAAAGTATCTTCTGCTAGTGGAGGGCAGGTTGGGGAGAGGGGACACCGCTGTCCACTGCATGGGCAGGGCACATGCTGCACTTCCCGAAGGTGGCAGGCAGCGGTGCCCATCCTGGTTTGATGCCACTGACTCAGTGCTGGCACCCAGTGCTGTTTGGCAGAGCCTGCCCTGGCTCCCCAGCAGCCATTCCCTCCAACCCCCTGTTCTGGAGGCAGAGCCCCGTTGGGGGCTGCCCTGCACGCAGGGTGCGGGGGAAGGATGCCAGCTGCATCACTGCATTAGCAGCAGTAATTAAACATTAGGGCAGAAGTAATCAGTGTTGTGCACACGAGAGACAGAGAGACAAATGCAGGCTGAAGGGATGGGGCAGGACAAGGTTGTGCTCGTGCCCCAGGCAAGGCTCTCTGTAGCTGTGGGGGGCGAGGGCTGCCCACCTGTGGCCACTGACTGTCCTGGGCTTTTGTTGCAGGACCAGGAGCTGGAGAGCCTGGCTGCCATCGAGGCTGAGCTGGAGCGCGTCGCCCACAAGCTGCACGAGCTGAGGCGAGGCTGAGGGCCCCGGCGCTCCCGTGCCGGCGGAAGCGGCGCCGCCACCCTCCTCCGTCCGTCCCTCCGTCCGTCCCTCCATCCCTCCCACCGCGCGTTCATTTCCTCATCTAAGAGCAGTTAAGCCGAGCAGAAGCACCGTGCCTAGGAACCGACCCCGCTAGCGCCCAGGCCTGCCTCCCTCGCCATAGTGTTGTGCCCATGGCCGCTGCCTCACCTCATGCTCCCCTCTCCACACGGATGTCCACATGCCCGGCAGGGCGCCCGTGGGCGCGAAGTGCAACCTACATGTGTATTTTCTGTCTGGGTGGGGTTTTCTCCCTCTTTTTTTTTAAAAGACAGGACAGCTTTCTAGAAAGTTCTTTCACCGGTAGTTTCACTGGGTAAAAAACTGCAATAACTTGTTATCTTTTGATTAAAAGCTGAGAACTCTGACTGTAATATATTCTATATAAAAGATTTATCTAAGGAAAAATAAAACTGCAGTGGGTTCCTTCCTTTGTTTTGGCAGCTTCGGTGTCAGTTGTCAGCATGCTGTAGGGCCTGGACAGTCCTGCACAGAGGGGGGAACAGAGGGCTCCCCTCACCACAGACACACCGTGATGGCGCTTCCCTCCTTACCCGGGCTCCAGCGCTGCTGCCCTCCGGGGCCTGGCCTCGAGGGCACTTCCCTGTGGTCCCAAGCACCGTGGGGCTCTCCCTGCCCACCCGCGGGCCGCTGGTGCCACACTGCTCAGCCCCCCTGGCACTGGGTGTCCTGGGTGCTTCAGTGAGACTGGGGTCACATCTGAGGCTCATTGATGAACACAGAGAGAACACAGTTAAAAGTTTAAACACTGGGCAATACTTGACCAAGTCAACCCATGTGGACAACGCAGGAGTAGATTAGAAAGAAGAGAAATAACAAATAGGCCAGTCAGGAGAACTACTGGTCTGTGCTTCCCCAGAGGTGAAGGGCCATCCCGAGGAGATGCCACTCCTGTGCCCAGGCTCACAGGAGCCATGCTGACCAGCTGGCACTGTGCTTACTGGCAGAAGCTGGAGGACCAAGGGCTGTTTGGGTTAGGGAAGCTGGCCCCAAAATCTCTAAACACTGATCATATTTTAGATGTTCTATGTGCATTGGTAGTAGAGATCCACCCACTGCCAGGGCTGTATTTCAGGCCCCCCAGTCTGAAGCTCAGGTATCTCCCTTCACCTGTAGCCCACAGAACAGCTGAGATACTCAGGGAATGGCTGCCAGGCTTTGAACTCAGCTTATTTGTTTATTCTGCAAAAACCCTCAGTGCTGCTGGCTTAGGAGTGCATTACAGGGGGGGTGCATGGTCCCAGAGGGGTGTGGGGTTCCCTGACACAGGAGGTGCATGGTGCCAGAGCTTACCTCACCCATGGGATGAGCTTCCCAGGGAGGAGCAGGAGCTGCTGAGTGGGCACTGCTCTCACCCCCAGCCCTCAATGGCAAGGAGGAGGTGTTGAGGCCAAGGCATGGCCCAAAAACTGCCCTGGCACAGGGCACAATCCAGGCAAGAGCCTGGCTGGGGAAAGTGCACTGGAGCAAGTTCTGAGTCTTTCAACTCTATCCTGAGGAGATCCCACTCTTTTTAACATGAGGGAAACATGGAGGAACCAAAGTGAAACCAAAGGTGTTGCACAGAAACAATTAGGGAGTTACTCCACCTGGAGAAATAATATTTTACATATTGATCTTCACCTAAATTTTAATTTGAATACTGTATTTTTAATCTGAATATCATATATCGTAAATATATTGTATTTCTATTTATTTCCCACCCCAGGGAAGTGGTCAGCACCAAGCCTGACAGAGTTCAAGAAGCATTTGGACAATACTCTCAGGCACATGGTGTGATTCTTGGGGTGTCTTGTGCAGGGCCAGGGGGTGGATTTAATGATCCTGATGGGTGCCCTCCAACTTGACATATTCTGTGATTTAGTTTCTCCTTTTCTGTCACAGAGTCTCTGCCAGTAGCAGCACCCAAACAACTCCTTGCAAACTCAGGCCTACATGTCACAGTAAGTTCACAGAAACCCTCAGTCCCCCACCACACCTCTACCAAAACAAACAAAAAATCCCCACCAAACAAAAAAACCAACCCCAAACCCAAGAAACCAAACAACCCCTACAGAAACGCAGCTACGTCCAAAGGAGTTAGACAAGTCTTTTCATAATGGATGGCAGCAGTAGACAGAAATTGTCCATACCTGACACAAAATCAACAAGAGGAAAAATATTGTTATTTGATGAAGCTACTATAAATACTGTCTTAATTGGATATTCAAGTAAACACAAGTATTTGGGACCCAAGGACTTTCTTCAGATGGAAAGATGGTGTTCAAGGCCAGAGTGCAGGGCTGCAAAACAACTGCACTCAGAAAGGATGTGAACATTGAATTCCCATGAAAACAAGCCTCCCCCGATGAGCTGCTCACCTTGCTGCCCTATCAACTCAGACAGAGGAAGCAAACTAGCGCTTGTTATAAGGCATTTATTTTCATTATGTGCTGGAAAGGGACAATCCTCTCTTCAAAACAATTACAGGATAATGCCACAATACCTACTGCATATTGCTTTACTGTTGAAACCAAAACAATTGTCCAAAACAGATGCTTGGCAAAAAAAAAGAAAATTAATACATTACCATTGAAATGAATGCTGTTAGATGAAAGCACCATCTCCATTGTCTGATCTGATCAGTCATGCAATTGAAGATGCCAAATAGCAAGTATTTTGGGTTTTACAGTAAGCCATGATCTTTTAAGGGTTGATATAATTCTATACAAATTTAAGTACAAAATGGGAATTATGTTTCAGAAGTCATAGTGAACCAGGCTGAAGCGAATCACATGACACACTTGTTAACACTGTACAGCTGGATTTGAACACAGATACCAATGAACTTGCGAAATGAGCACACGCACACAATGGTCCCCGAGATTCAGCCGTGCTTGGGTGGGGAGCAGTGCTGGAGACTTCAGGACAATATCCAACACTACTCACACCCAGAGGGCCAATTCTCTCACAACTGCTGGGATCCCACGGAATTGTTGTTACTCCATTTTAAGAACGACAGTGTTTTTAGTATGTGGTTGTCACAAGGGTATACACAAGCTGTATCAAATACTGAATCAGAAATAAATAATAAAAGATACACCTAACACATCTTTTATTTTTTAATATTTTTTTACAGCACTGACTTTACAAGAGGATAAACAACTCATTTTTAGGGGCTGCTAACATCTGAAACAAAGAAGTCACTATTTTATACTCAACATATTCTCAACACTTAATAACTTTATATATGTATATATGACTTTTCACACAAAAAAAAAGTTAAAATAATTTATATCTAAAACTACTGTGTCAAGAATGAAGGAGGAAATAAAATGTGAGTTTCTTTAAAAATGCTGGAAGAGGAAGACCTGATTTTCATGAACCCCATTTGCTGTTTCAGCTATTTTTGGAGTTTCAAGAGATTTCCTGGCCATCAACAAAAACTTCCCAACACATCGGGAGCCCTCTGCAAACTCATGACATGCTGGGTAAGGTCACCTGCTAATGAGTTCATGTGGGCCACAGACATCTGCTATCATCAGCCCCAGTGGATTCAGGGTAAGAATCATGGAGAGGAAGAAAACATCACCCCAGATTGCTATTAAAAACCACAGAGTGAAATTCTGGACAACTTGTATCTTGATGTCCACTGGCCAGGATTTTACTCCCAAGCCCTACTTTCCTTCTGCATCACAGATAAAGGATATTTTTTCTCTCAATGGATTTTGTTATTTCCACAGGAAAGCTGCTCCAAGAGCAGGGTGGACCAGACCCCAAGAGCCACCTGCACACACAAGAGCAAAAACAATTTCTTTTGCTTGCTACAAATGCTACTGTGCTTGTGTTGCTGAGGAATCACTCCAACATCTCCATTTATGTCTGGATCCTCCCAAACTTCAACCATCTCAAGTAACTTTTGTGGCCATGTAAATGTGACAGAATCCATGAAACCCATCCAGTTGAAAGCTCAAGTGTTGATGGCCTGGATCCACATAAGGTGAACAGTGAAAGGAAAGGTAGTAAAGAGTGGAAAGTACTTTTCTGGAGGTTACATTCCTCTGAAATAGATATTAAAGCAATATTACAAATAAAATCAGCAATGTGATGTGCAATGGCATGTCCATTTTTCTATGAAAGCAAGAGGAGATTATATTAAAGGAAATATTTTAGTCTACACAAATCATTTTCACATATTCCTAATTACAAAACACACACCATAAAGTAATTGTATACTGAATACAGAAATCAATACATCTCTTACTAAAAAGGAGAGAGGGGGGAAAAATTAGCAGGGTAATGCAAGTGAACTCCCACAAGTGTGTGCATGGGGAGACTGCTACAAACTCAGACTCTGTTCACTAAAAAACCCAAAATCCAAGATTTTCTGCACAGCTGTGGAAGGCAAGGCTACAAGCTAGTGTGGAAAAGCCTGAATCACTTGTCACTGCTGCCATGCAAAGACTTGAGGAAATCAGTGTTAGTCTAAGAACTGAGAAGTCTGGATTTTTTAATTGGATGAAAAAACAGGAACATTTTTCCTGTTTTGCTCTTTTTTTTTGCCAGGCAACACCTCTGGCCCCATTTATTCTGTTGCCTTTAGACTGTATTCTGCCTCTATTATCTAGCCACTACTCCACCTGGCTGTTCCCTGGCTGGATACTGCTCACAGTTCATCTAGAAAACTTGAGGCTTTATCTTGAGCAATTCTCATTATCTCCTGATGCCTCTGGGTTGGGTTCTTAGCTTGTAATAATCTACAATGAGAACAAATTAAACTGGTAGATTTCTGTCTGTGCAACCTGTTGCAGACACATTCCCACACTGATGATGGAGATCTTTAAAAAGCTTTAACATGACAACAGTCTTCATAGTAATAATGAATTTATCCTACCTACTGACCAGCCCAGTTGATCAGCTCCTCAGCACAAGGGTTGTACAGCCAAACACTTCAACCAAAGGCAAAACAGCACTGCCCCAGTGGTTCTGCATTACACAAACCACAGGTGCTAGCACTGATGCTGATGGTTTGTTTGCATTTCTGCAGTTGGCTTTCACATAATTATCAGGATATTCTGGCACAGGCCACAAAGTCAGGCACAAGTGGCCAAGTCAGGCAGAGGGGGAAGAGGGTGACTTTACATCACAGGCAGCAGTAATACCACTCAAGTACGCTTCAACAGGGAACGACCTTCACCTGCTGAAGCTAATTACATAGTTAGAGTGGAAACCGGAGTCTCATCTCCACCATGCTGACACAAAACCTGGAGAAATTCCAGTCAAGTTAATGGTATTCTTGTGGATTTCAAACAGTGAAACAGAACAGTAATAAATCCCTAAAAAGCTAACTGGTGACCATGTAATTTTAATATAATTGCTCTCATCAGCACAGCAGTAACAGCTATGCCTCTGAAAACACAGGAGAACCTTTTTCTAGCCACAATAAAAAGAATTCAGATAGACATTATGGAAAATCTCCTCAGATTGTCTGCAATTTTAAGAGCAAGGGCATTCTGGTATGATCTAATATTACTACACTCCTCTACTTTTACAAAGAAAGACAAGACTACAGAATATTAACAAACTTACTGCAAAACTTATCTTAAATCAAAACTATCCTGAACTTACCAAATGAGGCAGCAATTCAGAAAAGCACTTTAGCACAAGCTTAATAACATACTCATGCTCAAATGTTTTGCAAGAACGTAATTGTATGTCTGGATACTCAGTAATTTACAGTTTTGGCTTTTACAAATTGGTCTCCCAATTTGCCCCTGTGATTTAGCAACGTTCTCGTACACAAGCCATTACCTTAATTTCTGCAAGGAAATATAGTAGTACAGCAAATGCATGGTAATTTATGTCAAAACTCTATTGTAATGCCACATCACAACAGGTACCTGCACAACTGCACCTGGTAAATTAAAGTGATACTGATACATTCGATAAATAAAAAATAAATTACAGACTATGGGAAAAATGTCACTGATCACACCAATGACCTAAACTTGTTTTCTAGTTACTGCCAAGGTCTGGAGTAATATTTAAATATAGTATTTCTGCAAGCATTCAGAGAATTACAAAATAAACTTCTAACAATCATTTGTAAACAAGTTTAAAATGCACAATTATATTTCAGTAGTTTATTTTGGAGGAAAAAAGCAGTGCAAAATAGGCCAACCAAAATTCAGAAGGCAGCCAGGAAAATAAAATTCTTATTTGATGTTCTAACTAGGAAACAGCATACAGACATTTCCATTGGATCCAACACTCAGATTCATGTAAACATACTTAGTTTGAAAGGTCTTGAGTTAGTAACCCAGTTCTAACATCATTGCTTCATCCCCACCACCCGATAAAGAAACAAAACCCAAAAAACCAAAAAAAGCCCAAGCCATTGTAATAAAGGGAGCAATAGGCAAGTCTACAAACACTCCACCAGCCGGTTACAAGAAAGTACCATACAAAAATATGCACTGGCAAGTTCCTTCCTGAGGGCATCTTTTGTTACACATGTAACATAAAAACACTTTTTATTTTAAACCAAAAAAAAAAAAAAAAAACCAACCCAAAAAAAAACCAAACAAAAAAACCAAAACAACAAACCCCAAACTGTAGATGTCAATTTTATTTTAGTCATGGCTTTATGAAAGGTTTGGTCTACCACGAATACTTTTATAAACCCTTACCTATGTACATCTCACTCACTCACACCACAGCCATCCGAGACCTGCAAGCTGCAGACAACACGGGATCCAGCAGCCTCAAAGCATACAAGGGTTGTGAAGTGTGCCCAGCTCAGAACTGATCTGCAACACTTGAGGAAGTTGGCTGTGCTTATGTGCACCCTGGGATCTGACTGATACCATACTCAGAAGGTTCTTCATAGAAATATTTTCAAGTTTGTAATCCCTCTAGAGGTGGAATCATCTTCTATTGTGTAAATCATCCTGAAAAATTCAATCCTGGCTACAGGAAATTCCCAAGAATGTAATTTTGGAAGATGACCAATCTCTCCCATGGAAAAAGCATTGTTTACATAAAAGAACTGCTACATAACACTCTTCAAAACTTTTTCCCCTCTAGGACTGGTACCATCAGGTAGGATGGTGACATCTTTTACACAGTTTAATCCTCTCTCCATGATCTACCTGGGCTTTAAGTTCTAGACCCTTTCCTTCTGAGTAGCCATCTAACACATGATAGTAACCAAACTGGTATTAAATGCTGCAGTGACAGATGCTTTATGAACATGTGCTATAGAAATTCCTATATTTGCAAGCTAGGAGCTTAAATAAGGAAATTTTCTTAACATCACCCTTCTTAAATGTATTTTAGGGCTAATAAGGGGAAGAGAAGGCCACTTCTACCAAAATAGTGTTTCTGTTCTTAGCACTTGGATTTTTCCAATATAGTGTTCAGAACTAGCAAAAGTTGCAGGAATTCTCAACAGCAGAAGATGCTGCCATACTAGAAGATATCTCAAGAGATACAAATTGGCTGTGCTTTAATTTACAAATAGTATACAGCACTGTTGTAAATTACCATATGGCCTCGCCTGGCAGCTTGCAACAAAGTAACGGGGTCTCCAAAGTAACGGGGTGTCCTGTATTTTTACCTTATATGAAGGTACACAATTTTGTTTATATTTTACAGAAAAAAATGCACAACGACATGGATCTGTGGAAGGCAGCGACTGTGTTACCTCCCAGGATACACAGATCAGGTGTGCTGCTCCAAGGAAAAAGCACAGATCTGCCAGCCTTTTCCCAGACCTGTCCCAGAGTCCTCACAAGTGCAGTGGAGGGAGAATTAAACTCCCTGCGAAGAGACAAGCTGCTTCCATTAACTATTCTAAGATTTCAGCACTAGCAGACAATTGAAAGTATGTTATTTAATCTACTAAATGACTCAACCTAAATAGTAGCACCCTCTCTGGGTGAAACGTGTTGCTGTTTGCAAGTGTGGTTAGAAATCGATCTGAGTGAAGCAATGAGGCCAGGGGGGAGAACTGCAAAGCTGGAACAGGGGTGGTCACCTCGGTTCTGTGCCCTGAATAAGCAGGCTGCTCTGTCCTACTCAAAGTGCAGTGGCTTCACAGAAAGCTACCTGCCAACATCATGCCTGGTCAACATTTCAAGAGATTTGGTTTAGTGATACTGAAGTTGTCCTAGCTTTCTTATGCAAAGGCCTACCTGGAAAAAAGAGGAACGGGGAGTTTTGCAGGCAAAAATCTCTAGCACTGTTACATTCAGACACTGCATTTCAACATTATTATCTTCTTGATACCATGAGGTCCGATTTTAAAATGCTGGTCACCAGTGATTACAAAGAACAATAGAAATGAAAGAGCAACCCTCCCACAATGAAAGGACTAGTGTTAAAACACATGTGTGTGTAAACTCACTACAGATTTGCAATTGGAATCTGATGAAATGGATTTGGATCACTTTCTCGCTCTTCCCCTTTCAGTCCGTTTCATCAGCAAATTAGGCTAAATCAAATGGAAAGTTCTTTTATTTTGCTTTTTTGTGTTGTGTTTTATGTTGGGTTTTTTTTTCCATTTTTTTGTCAATTGTATTGTTAAAGCCTGATCTGGTTCTGGGACCACAATTTGTATCCCTGGGGCTTTTTCTCAGTCCATGGCACTGGCAAGTTATTGAGAAGAAGCTTTTGTTGCCAACGTAGCAACGCAGTGCTGCTGGAAGCTGGGGGACACTGCTGAGTTGCAGCCTAGTCTCTGGTGTTGCAGTTTTACTGAGCTGCTGCTCTCGCTCTCCACAATCCAGGAGGAGTCTTTTCCCATGACGCTGAGACAGCCTGTGCTAGCACAGCATATCCGCTCGTCCATGATCCCACCGCTCTGCTCTGCCAGGAGCTTGCTGTGGTTTAGCTGGGTCACCTCAGGTACCTGACCCTGCAGGACAGCAGCTATGTGGTTCAGCAGATCTGTGAAAAATTCAGAAACACCCTCATAACCTGAAAAGAGAAAAAATGAAGGAGAGAAAAAAAAGGCAATTAAGCAATTTCCTTAGGTTCATTAAAAGGCTTCTTTTAACAGTTTGTTTCTTGAAGTGTTCTTGCCCTCCACTGATCATAAAAAAGCTGATAAAAAATTACATTACATCATTGTAAGTGACAGAACAAGAAGATGAGCATAAATAGGAACAGAGATTCTTGCAGTAAAAGTATTTTTCCAATGAGAAAAACAATTGCCTTTCAGATTTGCTCCCAAGTATATATACGTATATATAATTTTAGGCATATTCTATCATTTGTTGCCAAGTCCAGGTTTTTCCCTAAGTTACAAATTCTCTGGTATAATGTTGATATTTTCCATAACATTTCCAGGTTTTCTATGGCAAGTAGCTCTAGTACAGAGCTTTGTTGAGGGTCTGGACCCTCTTCAGAATTTGCCCAGCAGTACCCTCAGTTAGGGAAACCTCAGAGGACAGCAGGGCTGGCTTTATACCCTACAGAAAAGGCAGCTTCCCACTGAGCAAGAAGCAATGCTCGTCTGACCTAACCTAACTTGACACTTAAAAGGTGTTTGCTGCTGTGTCTGAAAAAACACCCAAGGGACAGGAAATGTGTATCAGTGATACGGTATTTGATAGAAACATCAATCATTTATTTCGGTACTGAAACCACCTTTCTGCATGTTCCGTTAAGTGATTCCAGACAATTTACAATGCAGTTTAATAACAAGTTTCCTGGTTAAAACAGTTGCTTAAATACCAATAGATGTGACATTTTTGACACAAAGAGTGGCAGGTGTACAGAGCTTCTGGGTCTATTCTAAACACTGTGCTACAGGCACAGTTTTATCATTGAATTTAATTTTAAAATTGAACCAGACATGCAACATATGGGTACAGTGTTCTGAAATGAATCTTAACTGCTATTGCATTACCTAAGATTGTTGTCAGTTTGCCTTAATGTTTAGAGGTGATATATGACATTCAGTGTTGTTTAATAGGATTGGCTGATTGTTTTGAAATGTCTATAAAAGTATTCTGGAAGTGACCTGGTATTAATACAGGAGACTGAAGCAATAAGTAAGTTTAAAAGACCTGTGTGAATAACACACATTCACACAGCAGCACATCAGCAGAACCAGAGACCACAAAGTAAATGCATACTTTAAAACACTTTAGTGATGTTATCACTGGGCAGAAGAGTTCCTCAGATCCATAACAGATTCAATTTTAATTTCCATTCTGCTGTAAAGGCCAACTTCCTTAGGCAATAAAAAACCCAACTTCCTGGAAAACATGAAGTAAGACTATAATTTCACCTATAATAAATGTGGGGATTTTATGGTGTATTTATAAGCCATATGTCAACCAATTAACTCTTATTTAGGTTGCTACATTTCTTTGGATTTTATTGTGCTTGGTCCAAATTCTCCCAGATATTTAACAGGTCACACAAAACATCAGCAATGTGAGACAACAGCTCACAGTTCTCCTTTCTCAGAGGCCCTTGAAGGGATTCACCAAACAAATCTCTCATTTCAAAACACCAAGTTTCCCAGTGCCCCACATGATAATCCACCGGTCAGCAGGGGTCAACTAGGACTCCTAGGGCTGGCCATGGGAGTCAGAACAGGATCTCCACCCCTTGGACAGAAGTGCTTGTTACGCTTTCTTGCTTATGTAAAAGCCATGGGATTAGCCTTCAAATCTACTCAGAGTGCTTCAAACACCCCAGGAATAAGCCATCTCCATAGTAACAGCTTTAATATTCAGCAAGGAGATCCATAGTACCCCAGAGTGTTATTTGTCTGCTCATTGAAAACAAACTAGCCTTGCAGGAGGGCACCTGGCAAACTCACAAATAAGTTGCTTTAAATATTTAACAGGAATAAGATGGCCAGTTATTCTGCCCTGAAATCAGCAGATGTCAGTGAAAGGAAGCTGTATGTAACAGGCAGGCTCTCTCTGTGCCAGCCCTCTGCACACTGGGTGGAAACGCCCAAGTAATTCTGCCCAGTCACTCAGAAGAAACTTCACAAACTTGTAAAAAGGAAATAGAAGGAAGGCAGGAAGAGAATTAGCTGTCTCAACTCTTGGTTCACAGGACACCTGGGAAGGCTGTGAACTGTGGGTATTGCCTCACTTGGTTCACCTAGGGCTCCTGTAGGCTTCCCAAACTAGTCAGTTGTGGGACACCACTGTGCTGCAATGATAACAAAATCAAGAAGTGCAGGTTAAATTACACCTTCAGAAACTACCAGCAGTGAATTTGAGATTCATGTTACACAGGGAATCAGTGGGAGGATATAACTTTTGCATGCCTAGAACATAACTTGCATGAATCGTGCTCCAGCAGGTGCTATCTGCCCACTTGAAACAATTTTGGAAATGCCTATCTACAAGATGCCTGAATTTTGCTATACTGAGAACAGTCTCCAGAGTCCTCTGGCTGAGTATGGATAGGAAAGATGTCTACCCAGCAATGCATCTGAAAACAAGTGCCCATCTCTACAACCTTTGGTGGAGGCAAGAAATGGCTATGACCATTTTTAAGCTAGCATTATAGATGCTACCTGCCTGATTTTTCAGAGATTCTCCCTCATCTGGCACACTTGGCTTTTCTGCATGTTCCCTTGGTTAGAGAGAAATGGACAGCCCATATCCTGCATTTACAGCAATGTTTTTACACGCACAAAATGCACGTTCAGATTTGAGGCTCCCAGCTATCATGCAGATTCACCAGAGCCAGCAGTTCACCTGCACGGTGATAGCCTGCAGCTGCTGGGGCTGGGTGAACTCAGCCACAACCACAGGACAGCAGGTTACGTGGAACCTTTTCTCCCACTTATCTCAGGTCAGACAAACATAACTCCCACAGGCTACATGACTGTGCCTACATATATACAGTCAATAGCTCAGCTGGTAACCACTGCTAAATATAGTACCAGTAGTTTCCCACGTAACAAAACACACAATAGGCCTTTCAAACATTTATCTTTAAAATCTTTTTAAAGAGTTGCCAGTACTAATGGAGCAGATAACAGACAACATCCTCCTACAGGTACACCTCTCTCAATTCTGTCATTAAACTCATCTCAGATGACATCCATGGAGTGGCAGGTTCAAACGAGCTTCAAGCCCAGTAAACATGGAAGACAGCACGCAAGAAAGGCAGCAAACCTCTGGATAAGGCTTTGGTCAGGCTTGGCCCCAAGCCATGGCTTGAGTTCCATGAAAGAGGCTGTGAATACTCTTTAAAGGGCATCTCTTCCCCTCCCCTTTTCAGAGTAGTGGTGCAGAGATAATGCCCAGGAGGGCTGGCTCCAGTTTGGCTCTACTGCAACTCTTGAAGGCTATGATGATTTGAGGAAGAAGAGCAAGGAAGGGCACTTCCTGGGACTGCACTGAGCCAGGAACAGGGAGATCCCACTGCTGATGCAGCCCACTGGTGACTCTGTTGTGGTGGGTTGAGTTTGAACTTCTCACTAGCAAGGTGCTGGCTCAAACAATGAAGTCAGTCATTGTAACTCTTCGGCTTTTAATCATACAGGCCCTTGGAGGGAAATACAGTTACTTCTGCTGAACATGCTTTTGAGCAACAGAGTATTCTGTGCTGAGATGTAACTTTGCTTCTATTGCATTTTACCCCATTGCTTCTTCTCTGACCTCAGCAGACCTTGAGAACAGAGCTCATCTCAATTCTGCTACGTTTTTACAAATTTGAAGCCAGTTTTTCTCTCCCCTGCCTTCTCTTCTGTATGTCTGAGCCCTGCTGCTATCCTCTAGTTTTTCTCCAACTAGTCTTCAGCCTATCCCACAGCGATAAAGTCAGTAGTTACCATCACAATCCACACGTTCACCACCAAAAAACCAGCTGTGTGAGACACAATGTAGATCAGTGCATGAGAAACTTCCCTGTGTTCTCAAGCCTCCTGCAAGGACTAAAATACTATTAATTCAAAGTCACTTCAAAGACCAATTACTGTGCAGGCTGAAATGCAGGACTTAGGCTGAATATTGAAAACTACTGCCTTAGGGTAGAAATACAGCAGAGCATTTCTGCAAACTTAAGTGACAACAAGAAGACATTGGTCCTGTCTAAATATATGCTTGCCACATTGCTATTCCCCAATGTGGACTTTTCAGTATTTCAAGAAAAGGATAATTTCAGTATGTGCAAAGTACTAAATCCAAAATAATACTTGAAAAAAAACCACCCAAAACCGAAAACATGAAGCGCCAAACCAAAATGCGGGATACAGGACTGCAGAAGAATGTCCTCTATCACTGACTTCAAGACCCACTGTCTGAAATATAATCCTACTAATAAAACTGATATGATTCCATCTAACACCCGATTTAGGTTGTTTCACTGCCCTGGGCAGAAGAGTGTTTTCATAGGTCTGCAAATTGCATAACACCATGTGGTAGAACCATGCTGGGAAGTGACCTGAGAATAGCAGAGCTGAGTTTTAAGAGGAGGCCACTCACTGTGGAGAGAGACAGACAAGGCACTACAGGGCAGTAGGAATGAGGACCTGATCTGAAAAACTGAAGAGATTGGGAGCTCAGGACAAGACCTCTAGATATAAAGACACCACAGTCATATTGAAAACTTAGTTTTCAATGACAGGTTAAAGAAACTACACAACAGCCTGTGTAAGTCTCTGGAAACAAACACCCCCATTCAGGTAATGAGAGGAGATTCTTAGAGAGAAAAGCACCCTGCAAAACAGCACTAAATGGGATGATCTGTTCTTTTCCTGGGTTAGACTACTGAATTTAGCACGAGTGACAGACCATTACTGCCTCACCCTTATTCACACTTACAGCTCCTTTTAACAATTCTGATGATCAAGAAGCTTGTTTAGTTGTTTCCAAGACATATGTTGCACTAAAAAAGGTGGAGGACAAATTTACCCATTTATACATTTCTGGTCTAATCCATCCTTTTACTCCAGGACACACTTATGAGAACCTGCAAGGACACTAACTCCCTACAGCAACTTCTGTGCACCTACAATTTTATCATTTTCCGATTCCTGGTATTGCTTTTGTGCGCAAATGTCTTTTTGTAGGGAATCAATTTGCACAGGAAGAAATTTTCAAGGGAACAGCTAGTTGCTTCCACCCCCTCATTTTTTTTAATGGCTCAGAGTCTCAAAAAAAAAAAACCAAACAAAAAAAAAGTAATCTTTGAAGGCTTTCCTAAAACAGAATCTAGTATTCTTTACATTTCAGAATGAGGGCCAGGCCTAGAAAGGGTAGGTCCCAGCACACAGTCCCACACTGCAGTTCTTGAGTTTCCCTTTGCACAGGAGGGCACAATTGCTATGTTACAATTGGCCACTAAAATTTGACCATATCTCCTAAGAGCTGATACTTCAGATGCAAATTCCATATCTAGATTAGGGTTCTTCCCTTCCCAGATTGACCTGTATTTGATCTCAGAACTATTTGGTTGCTGCTGTCCCACCCCCAGCCTGGGAAGCAATGATATGAGACAACAGCAGTTAAAACTTGCTCCACAAAGCAGGAGTGGAAAGGCCTTTCTTACCTGGGAATGCATTTATATCAATTACTGCATGCTGCCCAGTCTGGTTGTTAATGATGATATCAATTCCAAAGAGGGAAACTCCCAGAGCTTGCCGCAGCGCTTTAGAGATTTCCCGGATGACGTCGTCATTTGGCCGCTCAAATACTCCTTCGATTTTATCCAGCTGAAATGGAAAAAGACACATTACTAAGGGACTCTGAAACAGCCTTTTTAATGGAAAGATTGATTTTCAGAAGTTTCCAGGTGCATATCCACCAAATCTAATTGCAGAGAACCAGTTTCATGAAACCGAGAAAGATACCAAAGAGAAACTACTTTCATAATTCAAAATCCTTCCAAAATTGAAAATTCATCTGCTCTAAAGCATCTAGTTCTTCCTCTTCACACTGGTGCAGCTATAGAAGCAAAGCAGTGTAGGAATGAATGGAGCATCAGACTCATTATTTTAAGTACTAGATCTATACCTTAAAAAACATATACAGGTGGCATATTTAACCCTGTGCTGCAAAAGCTCTGGCTATCATTATTTCAGTGTAGGTCAAGGTCTCTGTTAAAGGGCTGACAGGACAGACTCCTGCTGTTAGTTTAATCTGAGTCATACAATACAACTCAGCTGATATCTTAAGGGCAGAGCATACCTTTTATGTGGGTTCAAATTATTTTGTAAGTATTTATTAAAATGAGTGACTTAGGTTACTTATGATTGGAGGATGCACTCTTCTTTGCTTTTTAAACATGTTACACAGCAGAAGTATGCTGTTATGCCTACAGAAGTATGACTGGAATACATATTTGTATTAATGAGATGGCAGGTAAACCACAGGACTCTCTAAGTCTGAAAGTAAATTTTTAGTAATGGCTTCTCCCTCAACATAACCACAAAAGGATTTATGACTAGCATAACTACAGTTTTAATATTTAGCATGCCTACCAGTGTTGCACACAAAATTCAAAATCAAATACAAAACTAGTCCCCAGCAGAGCTTGTGAAACAGAAAAGAATCCCAAGACTCAAGAGATTGAAAGGACCCAGTGCTGTAAAGTGACTTTCTCAGTAGCCAAGTGCCCAAGAACTTGTTAAGATTCATATATCCAAATCTTATTAAAAGGACTGGTAATGCTAGCATGAAACTGTGCAGTGTGCTGGTACTGCTGGTCTTGAAGGACATCCAGGAATGGTCTCATGGTCACAGCTCGGGCATGCTCACATGGCAAACTACTGGCCCTCTGTGGCCTTGTGCCAACACAATTTCTATGCTTTAATTTTCACCGTTTGTCTTTCCTCACAGAACTGAGTCCTAGAAGAATGATTTATGCTTATTAATCTCTCTAGACAGTAAAAAGCCAGGTGTTTGCATTTAGAACCTCCTTCTTCCCTTTGCCTAGATTAGCTCTGGGTAGTTTGGGAAGCAGCACATCCCTGCTACAAGTTCTTCCTCACCGGAGCTCGGTAAGGAAAACCAGAGGGGGACACAGTCATGCTGGTTCGTGGTACCAAACAGACCTCAGCCTGCAACACAGAAGCAGACAGCTTATGAAAGAGAGTCACTAGCTACTAACACTTCTATAAGAAAGGATTAGATAGGTTTCCAGCTGCACTAGAGGGAAAAAGACCAAGTGTACTTACCGCTGTTAGGACAGATGAGGACTCTGGTTTGGAAACATTGTGACTGTTGAAAAATATTGATTCTCTGTCTGCAATTAAAAACAGGCTGTAAATAACTTTATACCAGATTTTAATTTCCAAAGGAATAGCGCAAAGAACAGTAGGTGGCAGTGCAGCCCCATGAATCTCATCCTGGTCTCAACCATCCACCCCACCCACAGGGGGTGCCTGCTGGCACTTGGCTGCCTGCACAGGCAGGGACCCACAGACAGATAACCCACGGTTCTCGGACCACAGATAAACAGAACCATGCACTGGGTAAACAGAAATCTGTTTTCCATCCTTCACCACAGCAAATTAACTAAGTTCAGTCAGATAATGAAGTTAATTTTTACTAATGTGCTATACTCAAAGGGACAGGTCCAAGGGGAAGGTGTGTGACAGAAGAGAGAAGCTGCAATCACTGCAGGTGGTAGGCCAGTAGCACCCAGGATACACTGAGCCCTGGGAACCTGGGCAGGGCACTGTGACCATGGCAGAAAGCAATACATTTTGTGGCCAGGACCTGTCCTTCTTTTTGAGACACCACTGGAATGCAGGAGACACTCTGAGGCGACAGAAGCCACTATCCTAACAGTTTATATGAACACAGATTCTGGCCTACTTAATTTGATCAGGACATAGACCAGACCTAAATGTAAATACAGGCACACACAGCTACAGACAGGAAGTTCTACCAGCATCCTACTACACCTATATTAACAAAATACATACTGGTGTGTGAAATGCAGTAGTGAGCATACATGGAGATACTAGAATTAGCCAAAAACACTAAGAAAAATGACAAAAAACTGGCATTTGTTCATTCATCTCCTTTAGTTTGACCCCATCCTCACCTCCTGGATTTGTTCAGTTGCTACCAGATCATGCTTGCTCCCATCTATGTGCTGCTAATTTTTTATGCTCTTAGTGGGCCATAGAATGCAGTTCTCTGGAAAGGAGCTTTTTTCCATAAAGGAAATCTAAGTAATCTTTAATGAAAACGCTTCAAGTGTTGCTGTCTAATGACATACAGAAGAATCATTCTCCTCACTGACAAATCCATTCCACCTTCTCCCCAACAGAACTGATATCTACAAACCAAAGGATACTTCCCACCAAGATTTTCAACACTGGGCCTGACATGAAAAGGGAAGCTCATTTAGGGGAGAGCACAAGTGATCTTTAATTTAAAACACACACATATTCAAGGTAAAAATAGGGAGAGGGAGTGCTGAAATGATGGAATCCAGGAAATTCTCTCCAAAGCACATTTATAAACAAATTCCGGAACAAATGACACATGAACTTACTGTGAAAGGAGAGAACTTCTCTCCCTCTCCTCCTTTCCACATGACATAAAGCAGTGTCTAACAGGTAAGACTCAGGTTACCATTGCATAAATATTTACTATATGAATGCCATTTGTATGTATTACAGAGCAGGTGAGTTATCTCCCTTTCTATTGAAATAATACAGAAGAGGAAACATGGTATGTCCAAACCAGCTGCCTTCACTTCAGCAGTTTTTTCACAGATATTTTCTTTGGAGATGTTTCCTGCTGAGGCTGCAAGAACAGACATTTTCTTTTAAATCAGTACAACGTACCTGAGATGCCTGCAGAGAAGTTCTTTAAAGACGGTCTTTTCACCACAGTGTAAGATTCCCCGACCACAAAAACTTTATAGAGCACAGCATTGTGATTGATGAAGCTCTGAATGACACAAGGGGGGCGAACAGCTTTGAGACCTTCCTGGTTGAAGATGATCGCCATCTGGAAACACACACACATGGTTGTGCAAAAGGCTGGCAATAATTTCATGCTTACCCACACCTGACAAGCAACAAGAGGAACATCTCCTTTTCTGCATCTTGCTCTATTTCATTGTGTTTCACTTAACTGACACACAGCTCTGCAAACACTACTGGCAGTGAAGCTTTCATTTTCAATCAACATTTTCTTCACAGCACTTTGCAATTTCAGTTGCTGCCTTTAGTTAGGAAACTAATGCAACTGCAGGTACAACAAAGAGATAAAACATCTGACCAACAGAGACAACAAGTTTGTATTGAATACAAGCCTGTATCATGAGAACAACACAAAGAACAGCTCTGTGCACTAACTACAAGAATTCTTCCCCACAGTTCTATTTCCCTGATTTGCTTCAACCAAGTTGCAACAGACTAAACACCAGGGCTTCACCCACACCAGAGGACATTTCTCAGACTCTAGTAGTTTTTACTACTAACAAATGCTGGCCTATCCATTTTCCTGCTTGGTTTCACCCCATTACTCTAAACATATAGTCCTCTTGAAGGCACTGGAATAAATATGCTGAAAAGGAAGGCATTTATTGGGCCTTATGAATGATCAAATAACTGTACACATGCACAATAACTCAGTAGATTAACATTTTCTATGTTCAAGTCAATGGATGCATTCAATACCTTCTTGCAGCTGACACTCTTGCTGTCTCTATTACACAGCACAGAGTGAATTTGCGAGTGGTAACAACGTGTGCAGGAAATTTCTTTAACAGACAGAATCATCCATCAAGATGATTCACAGCAACAACATCACACCTCATTTGTCTCTTACTGGTGGCAAGAAACATTGTTCTCTTCCTCCTCTTGTGTGGATTGTTGGCATTATAGCGTCTACAACACCACACTGGCAAGAACTGTGCCGTTCCTGTAGTATTCTCTTCCACTCTTAGCTAATTAATTCCCACAAATAAACATAAGATGAACAGGTTCAGTCTATTTTAGAAGTGTGGAAAGCCAGAGTTTATCTTCTCAGATAGCCTAGCACTGACCTAGGCTATTGGAAGCTATTTGAAGCCTCTGTTCTGCAAAGCTCTGTGCTGGCAGCCCCATGGACTAGCACACAGCCCATATAAGCCATATAAATCCCGTGGTGTTGCGTTATGCCGGTTCACTGCGATGTCTCATGGTTTTTAACATGCATGAATAGAGCTCCAAGAATTTGCTTGCAGGGTGCACTTGCTCTTTGTCATCTAGCACAGACCTGCTGTGTCTGGCAGTAACGTGGGTACAATACTTGATATCATAATTTCCAAATAGCATTTCTCATTATAAATACAGAGCTCTTTTGAAGGCAAAACAAAACATTTGCACCAAGAATTTTTACTGACAATGTCCATAAGGAATTCAGTCTCACAAAACATAGTGATTCTCGGCCTTTTCCTTCTTGTCTGCTCAAATGCTCAGAAAAAAATCTGGATACATTTCTTCAGGCTATGGGTCTCTCATGGCAGCTTTACCAAAGGTTAGTTATGTTCTGACCCACTGGCAGCCAGGAAGCACAACTTCCAGCCATCATCTCTGTTGAAGTTTAACAAATGGTGCTGGCAAACTGGGAGTCAAGTGCTGAGCTGCTGAGGCCACTGCTAGTGCAGAGGCCATGTAGAACTAGGGACCCCACAGAAAGGGTGACACCACCTCAGCTTGCACAACATGTACTCACAAGAGAAAAGTGGAGTCTGCCAGCCTCATCTGGTGAACTCACACACAAAACCCAAACTCATGCACCAAACTTAAACTCAAGCCTGCACCTTCAGCTGTCCCTGTTAGCCAGTACTTGAACTTACTTAACAGCCATTTTATGAAGAAAAACAGGCTTCTGGTCAGTGCTCTAATTTCAGTGTCAGCCCTGCATTGGAAATATATCTACAAAAAGTGACGTGATTTACCAAAAGCCAGACAAGAAGTCATTAATAAAACAGACAACAATTTCTTGCTTCTAGACCTATGCTCCATCTTTTAGACAGATTGTGCTATAAGCAGGTATTTATCCTATGCTTCCTTTGTAATTATTGACCATAAGCAATTCCAAAATAGTTCCACTCTGATCATAAATATAGCTTTGGATCAGCCCTGAGAACTCAGCAACTCCAAAAGTGACTACTGCTACTACTATGTAAAGTACTATGCAAGACTTCAGGCTTTTTTCCAGGGGTCCTCCTAAGCTCTCATCATAAGTTCCTGTGATAAACTGCAGACTATGGCTGTATTTTAGTCTAATTTTTGCTCTGGCAGGAGGCTTAGATGTGTCTGCACTGTATAAAAGAAGATCAAAGAAAGATTCACCAAGGGAATAAAGTCCAAGCCTAACTGGACAAGTACTGAGAGGTTCATGCGTTTCAGTTTGCAGTTGCAGAGGAACTCTTGACAGAAAAATCAGCAGGAAAATTGGAGTCTTAAATTTATTAACAATCCAGTACCCAAGTATTCTCAGGAATGACAGCAAAAATTTATAGCAGCTGCTCCAGCAAACTAACAGGACTGTTGGCTTGTGAAATAAGCCAAGGCAAAGCCTGCCTAAAAAATCTCACTGCATTTTTAAAAGGAAGTGCTGGTCAGTCAAGATTTCAGCCACAGCCATTCTGCTCATCTAGATTTACAATTTACTTGAGGGTCTTCAGTTCTCGGAGACATTGCAGCAATGTCTCATAGTGCACGTTTCAAAGAGCAGCTGGGAAACCTGATGGCCACGTTGTTAACAAAGGAAGCCAGGAGTGAGGAGAGCCAGCAGCACGGGCTGGACTCTCAAAACTGATCTGAAGTAAGCAGGAAGGCAGGAAGCACAAATGGAAAAGAATTAAAACAGGACTCAACTCACTTAAATTTAGAGGAAGCTAATCTCATAGGTAATGCACTCATTCCGGGAATATACAACCATTTTAGCTGCAATTGCCTTACAGGAAGGCAGATAAGTTCTACCAGTCCTGTTCTCCCCACAGATCCCACTGTGTTATTACAACTGAACATTGCCTGGAAACCATCTCTATTTGTTACTCCCTTCCCCCTCAAGGAAAGGAGCCAGCTGCTCCATCTGAAGCACAAACCCACTTCTCATCTGTATCACATACATATTGGAAAAGTAATTTTCTGGGACAGAAACTTTATTTAGTGACCTCTTACCAAAGGAGCGACTGAAGGAGATTTCTTGGACAAAGCTGACTGGAGACTACAAACTGCTAGAAGCAACAGTATGATGGAAGGTAGAAACTGCTACAAATAGCTTGCATGATGGGAGGTTCAAGTCATATTTAACTTCATTTCAGATTTTTGAAAAAATAATGGTGCAATTAAACATGAGGGAGGGGTGGGGAAGATAGGTTGTTTAGGCACAGCCCTCGTCCTACCCACTACAGGATTGGAAATCACCAGCCAAACCACCACAGGGGGAGTAGGGGATAGGACATGACTGGAAGCAGGTGAATAATACTTCAGAAATTTTTAACTCACCTCATGAGAGTTGGTTCCATGGGCCACTCTGGTTTTACAAACTGGGTAAATAAAAAAGAAAAGACAATTCACCACTGAAACAGAACTCACAAACCCTTTATAATCCTGTTCCCACCCACACATGCAAACACTGGAGTCCACCAGACCAAGGCATTGACTGTAACAGACACCAGTGACAGTCTCTGCTTGAACAGTGTCCTCAATCATTGCAAAGCTTGGCTTGCTCCAAGCTCTACTTTCTCAATTTCTCCCTGTAACTAAGGTGCAAGCACAGATCTTTATTAGGACTGGACAGAGTTGCAAAGCATCAGCTAAGAAATTAGTACTAGTATAAGGATTGCCATCCTGTCTACTCAGAGAGCATTTTCACAACTATATCATTTTTTTCTGAGGCTAGAGCTACTTTACAGGTACCACAAAACACCTCTGACCTTAAAACAAAGGCACTGGGACACAGTCAAAACCAACTTATTTTCTTACCTCCCTGTTTTCAGGGAAGAGCAGAAAATGTAGTGGGCTGAACCAAACTAAGATATAAGTTATTTTTCACAGGCAATCATAGAGGAGGACAGAAAGAGGCAGAAAGCCTAGCAGTTTTTCTTTCTCCCTCTCATTTATCTGCTTTGTATATCCTGATTCTCACTTCCATCCTGATTAAGAGGAGGAGTAAAACCAGTAAGAGGAAAGAAACAACATGCTCCTTCTACTATGAGGCCAGAGAAGAGCTGAAGACCCTAGGGCCCACACAATGACTAAGGCTGATGTTACTTATGTGTTAAGGAGAGGAGATGAAAACTTGCAAGTAGTGAGGGGGTGGATAGGACAAGACTTCTTTGCAGGTTGTTGGAAGAATCAAATTACCAGGCAAGATGACAGGGAGCTATGAAAGAGATAACCTGCACTAGAGTCCAAAATAACTTGGTAACTTGGAATTTTACAAAATGGTTTATGATGTGTCACAGACATGTGCTCTGGAGAGCTGGACCATTTTTAAGAAAAAATAAAAACAGAGACAGGAAAATGAAAAAACACTCCCAGAATATCAAGGTGTATTAATTTTCAGTGCTATTTTGTAGTTTCATCATCCTTTAGTGGGTTTGATTCAGACCTCCTGAATATATGCTGCTGACTACTGAGGACTAGTGAGTCTGCACTGAGGGCACAATGTGAAGAGGAGGGCAAAGCCATTCAATGGAATTTAAAGTACTGCTTCACAACCTATCTTCAGGAGACCTGCCTCATTTGGGAGAGCGGTGGCAGGGAGGGCAAAACATGCTTTTTCCACACGACTTTACCTCTGAACCTTACAAATGAGGCAAGCACCAAGGGAACAAACACCGACTAACGATCCTGCTCACTTTATACTGCAAGGAATCAAATAAAGGAACCCAGTCAAGCACAAGCCCCGCAATGAAACTTGCTAAAAAGCACAAACAGTTCATAGCAGCTGTTTGAGCTGTGGGCCCTTGGAGTCTGTTATCTGTGTTAACCCTTTTTTTTTTTACCCTCTAAGATTATATTTGTACTATGGACCAGGGAAGGGAGAGGGGGGTGAAAAAAGAGGACAATCAGCAAGGCAGTGATTTTCTCAAGAAAAAAATGAATGCAGCTGGCAGGAGAAACATCTTGTACAAGTTCAGGGCAAGAGGCTAACTTTGTTAGAACTATTAGCGTTTCCCAGGAATTCATGTTTCCTGTAGCGAGGTGCTGAAAGTAAGGAACAGCAATAAAGGGCAAAGTAAAAGCTGATAGGGAGGGGGTTTGCTCTACATTCCAAGCAGACTGCCTCAGAGCATTTGTTTCAGGAAAGTTTTAATATCCTTGACACTTTTGGCAGTGAAATCCACACTCCTACAATGTTGGCTATGTTTTGGGGGGGTGCATGTGCAGTATTTAGAACCCACTAGAAGTACCAGAGAAAATCTAATGTACATACTGAATGGGAATGCCAGTCCATTCTTCTCTATAAGCTTCAAGGTATCTTCTCCACAGGCACTTGTCAGCTCCATAAAGGGTGGTGAACAGATCCTCTCATCTGCAAGAAAATAAAAAGACTCAAATGAAGATGAGGGGTTTAGTTCCTCAGCTGCATCATTACCAGCTCTCTCCATACTAACTGCTTCTTAATAGTCAGCTTATATTAAAGCACCCAAAGGGACTGTAAGCCAGGCCTGAATTTGGGTTTCTGGAAACATTTCAGAAGATGAAAGGCTCAATTTTCATACAATCTAAATGGCAATATAAAGCCAGTATTTTCACAGGCAGCAAAAAATGATCACCTGCTTAGGAACACACCGCACAAGACTTAGCCAGTGAAGTGAAAAGCAACTGGGATCTTTTTATGCCTTCGAGCATAATTTTCTAAAGCATTTTACAAAAAACAGAATGGTCTGTATATGTGACTAGAAGAGGCAGTCTCACAAAGCCATATCTCCTGTAGGGGTTCTCAGGTGGCAGATTCCAGTGTGTATTTACTTCAGACAAGGTGCCAGAACATTCTGCTGTTCTCTGGGATGGCTCTGACATGAAAGCAGTTGGTTCATTTGGTCTGGCAAAGCCAACCAGAGCACTGTTTAGACACCACCATGTCAAGACTGCTCAGCAAGTTCTGGGTAAAGAGAAGAATCATGGGAACCATGGTAAAATTTAATGGAGCAGGTCTCCTCCAGAGTGTTTCTGCCAATGTTGTGCTTGTTCACATGGGGTTGTGGGAAGGCTGGAGTCAAAAACCAGCCCTCTTAGTGACTCAGTAAGTTGACTTGCTCTAGGATGCACTTCCTGTTCACTGTAGGAGAGCTGAGATTCCCCTGGGAATGCAGCAGGAAAGGCAGAAACCACTGTAGGACTCATAGGACTTGCACATAAATCACTTAAGAGGGCTGGGTTGCAATCTGAAGTGTACAGAGAACCTTGGCTTCAGCCACAGCTCTGAGACAGGTCAGCAGGGCTGCAGGTTTTCAGACAAGCTCTGTGCACGTTGACAACATTGACTAAGTCAAATCAAGGACATCACACAAGTATGAATGACTAATTAAATTACCTCCTCAGTGAGCACAGCCTTTAAAAAGTACTACTTTAACGGAGTTTGAGCTGTGGTCAGGTTAACTTGGGAGCCACAAATGAGTTATAACTTGAGCTGCATGGTACTGAGCACAATTCAGAACAGGTCTGCCAAGACTCGCTTTTCAGACTTATTTCAAGAGAAAAAGGATGACACCTTCCTCCAAGAAGCAACTGGAGACAAGCACAAATGGTGGGAGCAACTGCATCTGGCAAACTCAAGTCACAGGTTTATATCAACCAGCAACTTGCCTTAAATATAAGCAAAGCATGGCTGAATTGAAACAAGTGGAGGCCATGCTGTGCAGATGGTGCAGAAACTAAAAAGTACATGTGAACTAAAACCCCAGCAAAGCTAAACATAACTCTGAGACAGACATGCATTCATAAATCACTTTATAAACATTGTTTGTATTAATACTTTTCACTTCATTGTAAATATATATATATAAAGAAAACTGAATCACTGAAAGTAACAGAGAAACAAAACCATCTTTTGGTACACATATCTCAATACATCCTCAAACTTTTGGAATATCTGAGAACTCTGTTCATTAGCAGTGTTGCCACTACTAGAAGTTTTCTGAGAAAAGGCTATTTTCATAGATTCTAAAAGGAGCAGAAAGATTGATGCTTTGAGGTCAACCTCTACAAAACTAAACGAAACATCCCAGATTTCAAAGCTTTCAATTTGCTGCTATGAAAACAGAAAGCAGCATCCAAAAGTGACAGGTACTGTAATATTTACAAGCCTTTGCCAGAGTGAAAGTTCCTTAGTTGGATGAATTTAGGGAATAAGATTTAGTTTACAGATACTTGGGAACAGCTTTGGCTTGGCAGCTCTCCCACCCACATGCTGAAGGCTCACAAATAACTTTTGCCTTCAGAGTGCAGATGCAGAGGAACGTGTGGTTCCATCTCGCTTCCCTCTGTTTCTCTGTCATGCAAACAGGAAAGGGAGACAGGGAGGATCCAGTGTTCCTGCTGACTACATGACACTTGCATGGGGAGATGAAGGAAGGGGCAAACAGTAATTTCTTTGACTTTGTACTTAGAAAGGACCACCTGGATCAACAAAAAGTAGCAAGGAAGACTCTTAGCATCTCAAAGTGCTCCTGCTGAGTTTGCATAACACTGGCATTTTCTCTATCAAGAAGGCAATTCTAGCCCACTGAGACCTCTAAAACAGACCATTAATTCACAGCCAGACCTGAGGACAAATGAATCCTCACTCAACACAAGATTTCAGTAGAGCCTACAGCTAGAAAAATGCTGCTCTGAGTTTAACTGCACACACTGAAATCTTTAAGATAGCTGCAGGTTAAAATATAAAGTCCTCCAGCAATCATCCTCTCCTCCTTCCCAGGGTGGCAAACACATGCTAAAGCTTTCTCTCATCATCCAGCTCCCGCTATCAGAGTGACAGCAGTCTCTGCACACCTTCTCACTCAATGGCTGAGAGTCAATTCAATACTGATTTACATCAGCTTGGCACTACACCATGCGACCCACATAGTGCAAATGACCCCCAGTGGTACACTGAGCCTTCCCTCCCCTCCTGCTGAGTAAGCTGCTTTACTGTGGACTTACTGAGCTGTGGTCAGGTGCTGGACTCTTGGCACTGTCACCACTTCTTTGCAACCCAGCAGTGACAAGACACCATGGGAAACCATTGCCAAAAAATATTCACGAACAAGTAAACATAACAGTTGAGAGATGAGAAGGGCATCATGATTCTGGCTCCACTGCTGACCCTTTGTATTGATGCTCCAGCCTAACCCTCCAGTCGAAAACCAAGCACTATTCTCATTTGCACCTGAGAGCCCAGTGTGAACAAAGCACTTTAATAAAAGCAGTCTGAGAACTACTACAGCATGAGGCCACAGCCATGTCACCCCTCCTGTGCAGCTGCACTGGCCATACACCCCCTAGCAGAAGTGACTCTGGCAGGACACAGACCTGATATAACCCAGAACCTGTGCACAGAGCTGGTGCTGTTGCTTTTCTACCATCAGTAGTCAGCTCTGTGCTGTGCTGCTGAGTGGAAGAGTCTTCTTCTAAAACATCAAGTTTGGAAAAAACTCTGCCTCATCTCCCACCCTTGGCTATGCACAAGTGACCTAAAATCCCAAGAGATTATTATGTATTCAGTTTCTGATCTTTTCACTTTGGATCTGAAACTAAAAATCCGGCACTTCCTCCCTCCCTTTGGGCGCATACACTGCATCATACAATAAACAGATGACCACAATTACTAACCCTATCTTCCTTCATGCAGCCTGTGCTGGACCGAAGATATCAGCAGGAAAAGTCTGTCCATAAGTCTACAGACTGCTGTGAATTAAGATTCTGTACACTGCTACAGTGCACATTTAGAGAATGGTATTTCTTTATTTTCTAAGCACCTGGTTGTCTCTCAGAGTCCTGCCTTTGAAATATGGCCACAACTCCAGGTGAACCTTGTCAGGTCCAGAAGTGCCAACTTAACAGCAACAAGGAAAGATTCTTTAGATCAGAGTGTTCAGCTTTCACTTCAGACAACTACCAGAAGTATCTGTAGCACTTTTGTTGTTAAAAACAATGTATTATAATTAAATTTAAAAGTCAAAATTCTGTCACTCTGTTCCTCCCCCATCTTTGTCCTCATTTTTTGTGCATGCCTTAGCACAAACTTTGTAGTATCTGTTTTCCATATTTGCCTTTAGATATTCTCCCTTCAAGATTATTTGATCTCAGAGGAAGCTCTGTCTCTCTCTCTCTCTCCTCTTTCTTACATTCTGTATTTTTTCTCACTTCCATCTCCATCTCTCATCTAGGCTGTTCATGTTTCAACCGTTATTTCTGTTCTTTCAGTGCTTCCTACACTTTATCCCTCCATCACCTCTGGATGGAGCTCATGGCTGGAGGGATCACATTCATTGCAAGCGCAGGGGGAGTGTTTGCAGTGGGACACCTGAGGAGAGCAAGGAGCTGGCACTAACAGGTGACAGGCAGCAATCACAGCACCAGGGCAGTCAGCTTGGCACACCCTGCTGTGGGGTGAGCTTTGTCAGAGTGCTGCTCCATTCCCATGGAGCAACAACATCATTATGAGATTATGAGGGCTTGACTGATGACAGCCAGTTTACAGGATGAGTAACACAGCTAACCAACAACAGAGAGGTGAAAGAGCACTCAAACCAGGGTGTCAGTGCCAGGAGGGGATTATTCCAGATGAAGTTCAACAACAGTGACAGGAAAAATGGGATGTGAAGATGGGGAATATGCAGACTAAAAACTGGCTGGGGAAAAGTATTTTCAGGCAGTGAGAATTGGTGGAATTCTTTGTGCTCAGGACTTGCTTTAGTAAGAGATGCTGAGTAATGCTTCTCTACTCAGGGTACCTGGTGGCCTGCAGACAGCCTGCCAAACAGTCACAGGATACCCAAACCCCCAGGAGAAGGCACAAGAGGCCAAACACTCAACACCCACTCCCATTCAGTAGCCAGGCAAAATGGATAGAGGAAAAATAAGAGTAACACATGGCTGTTCCCAGCTGAACCAAGTCTTAAAAATAAATTGAAACCACTAGAACAGGGCTGTACAAGACAGTCCTGGGATGGTTTCTGATAAGGGTAAATACCTTATATAAAAGGTAATACCTTATACCTTATATAAAAGTTTGAGAAGTACCAACACAGTGGGCAGCGGTGGATGACTGTGGGGAAAAAATAAACCATGAGAGAAGAAGAATCTATTTGGATTTCTTTGGTCCTTATGATTTTGGACAGGTAAGAAAACAAATAATAGATTACAGATTCAATGCTCTGCATTCATAGATCAACAAACTGTATTTCTTTGTCTTCATAAAAAGAGTTTAAAGAGAATTTATGGTCATCTGTGAGAATAGCTCAAAACCTGTGTCTAGAAAAGAAATACAATGAGAAAGCCACTGCCTATTAAATTTCAGATTTACTGTCTAAACATGTTTCCCTACCTAATAATTCACCTTCCTTCACCTAGCCAAGGGATTAGGAAGTGCAGCAGACAGGCTGAAAAAAAGAGAATTTATTCTCAGCACCAGCAGCCTCTTTCCACAAAACCACAATGCAGTCAACAAACACAGTCCAACTCTGAACTTCCATTTATGAAGTGGGGAGAAGGCTTCACCTCTCCTTGGCCAGGCAGGGCTTTATGGAGATAGGTTGAGGAGTTCCAGGAAAAAGACTTTTTGATGCTACTGGGGTCATTAAAGTAGCTTAACAAACTACCTGTTAGAAGCTTCAGTCTGAGCATCATCAACCAAAATCCTGAGAGTGGTACTGGAAAAACATAAACCAGAAGGTGTTTACTGATGAATATCATATCTTTTGCCCAGGCTCAATACTCATCATTAGCAGTGCCTTCTTTGTTTACACACAGAAGGTAAAAGACACATCAAATGAGGGCCATGCTGAGGACAGGGAAAGGTAAAATAAGCTGATACAGTGAATTTTTGAAACAGGTGGAAGGAATGCAGTTTGTTCCAGGAGCACAAGAGGAGGCCTGGAGTCCCCCAGGTGTGCAACAGACTTGGCACACCTAGATCCCTTAATTCTGCTTTCCAGTTCCAAAAGGAGCACAGCTTGTGCCTGAGTTCTCTCTGTGCCTGGAAAGGCTGTCAGTATTATTCCTGAAAAGACTGGGTACGTGATCTCCACATCACACAATGCAGTACACAGAAAAGTGACAAAGCTGCTTTGAAAAGTGCTTAACATCCTTAAGAAAAGCACAAAACCATCCATGTCAAAATCAGGACTGGCTCATCATCTAACACTCATGGAGCAAATGTTAAGCCTTAAACTATCAAAAAGATTTACAGCAGATGGGAACAAACTCTAAACTTCCTACTTTGTTTAAAAAAGCCACTCTTTAATAGAATAGTTTGCACTGTGATTTGAAAACATTTAAGACTCTTTAAAAATAAATATATTTTCAGTAAACTGTGCTTCACTGTAGCTTCCATCAGCTTGTGGCACTCTGCTCCTGTGGGAATAGAAAGGATACACAGCCAGGGCAATGTCTTTTCCTCCTAATACAATAAGGGGAGGAAATCTGAATTTCCAGCTCACCCCTACCTACTGAGTTCATTTTCAACCAAAAAACTCAACCACGCAGAGAAGCTGGCAAGGTTTTTTAAGAATGCAGCTAAATCTTATCTCAAAGGTATTTTAAACCACTACATGACAGAGTGTTTTGCCCTTTGAATCCCTTTATTGACTGTACACTTATAGCTTTGGACTGTAACTTTGTCTAAGGTCAAAAGTTGCTACATCAAGGAGTCAGTCAAGCAAAGCCAACCCCAACTTCACAGCAGCCCAGTCGCTGTGAACTGGAAGAACCCCTTCTTCACTCCTCCCTCTAGTAGATAATTTTTCAGTTGAAGCTTCATAAACCTAAAAACTTTATTCATAAACCCCACAACTTTAACAGGTTTATTTCAGCACTTTTGTGCTGTATTAAAGATACTCTAAAGTTGTTTTCCCTTCCCCTCAGAAATGCATGTGCATGAGGAATATTGCCAGAACAGATTTAGTTCAAACATATGTTGATCTATACTCATCACTGAAAAAACCAATGCATATATGAATATCCATGTGTTTGCATCTCACTCTTTAAGTCTCTGAGGGGAAAATTCCAGTTTTAAGGGTAAAGTAGCTGTATCTGGGGAGCTTTTGGCAACACACTCCAAAGACACAAGAGGGCAGAGCAGACTCAGCTTTGAGGGCACGATTTCAAGCTTAACCTAACTTGACATTCAAGAACTGCACACTGAATATCCATGTTAAATGGAACATCTGCAGAGCAACAGTCTTCGTTTCTAAAAAAATAGTGATTTTGAAGCATCTGGGCAGAAAGTGAGGAAATCTCACAACTGAATATAAATATGAAACTATTCAAAAAATTCACAATAACTTGTCATTTCCATGCAATTTAGGAGTGCTAATTTTTGTTTTGAACATGATGAAATCAGCTTAGACTCAAGAGAAAGTATAAACCATAAAGAAGAAATAAAGGCAAAGGTCATAGTAAAGCCAGCCTGATGGACTTGTTTCTCCCACATCTCTTCCTCAGAGACAACCATTCCAAAAAGCTGTGGTCTGTATCAGATCCTCCTTTACTTTTTAGGTCTAGACTTTCATCTTATGCCCACTTTCCTTATTGAGCAGAATCTTTCTGATTCCTGAGAGAGGAATTCACGTCATCCTGCGGGTGCTCAGGCTGAGAGAGACAGGTTTTGCAGAAAAGCATTCTGCTCACTTGTGCTGATGGAGCCTCACAGGCACCCAACAGTAGAGGAGCACAGCTACAGATGTGCCTTCAGTGAAACAGTCAGTGACTCAGCCTGATAAAGTGTGCTCACGACCATGTAACAGTTTAAGTGGTGAAAAATTATTCTCATTCAGGAGTAAAGGCTGGGAGATGGATGTTCATCATCAAATAGCCTCATTTTTCAGCAGGTAAAAGGGGTTACCCACCACCTTGCTAATGCAAGGAACAAGAAGCTTTGCAATTGAATTTAAAAAACCAAGCACACCTCACCACAGAAGAAGGAGGCAAATGAACTAGCTGTCCAGGAGAAGGACATAAACCTTCTGGTGCTTCTTAGGCTCTTTGTAGATAAGAGTGTTAGACAAAACTCTCTTATAAGTAATGAAGAAGGGTGGAAAAAACCTGCTGGAACAGCTTTTGTTGAAACGGTAACATTTATTCCTTATAGCATTGAACCTGTATCAAAACTTGGGGACTCGTTTTATAGGCCGGAGTGTTTCCAGTGTTACAGAAATAATGAAAGCAATTTTCCTCATCAAGGAAAGAAATGAAAGGGATTATTTGGCAAATGCAAAGAAGTCTTTTCTGCATTTTTATCCCAATTATGTTCTGCTCAGAACACTGGCATTGAAAGTATTGGTATCTGCAAAACCCCAAAGGCATTTCAAGAAGACAGACTATGCAAAATATATTCTGCATGTCTGCTCTACATTAAAATGCAAATGTCAGATTCTGTGTGAATACCTGAACCCTGATTAAAACCACCTCAACTGTCTCTAAACAGGAATGTGTATCTGCTGTTTTATATGCTTACTGTATTTTGAGTACAGAAATTATACTTAGCATTGCCATTTTCAAGTGGCAAATGTGCCCAATTTTAGTATTCTTACCAACACAGACAACCCTATCGTGCAGAATGATAAAGGAATCTCAGAACCAAGTGCCAGTGTCCAAGTACGACCTTTTCCCACAAAATACAGAAGGTATATAATGGCCCAGATGTAGGATTTTTTATGTTTCCTCTCCCAAGTACTGAGATAAGACATTTCTTAGACTAGTACAAAACAATTTCCAAGCTGAATTTCTACTTGCAAACTACACAGCTCCAGGACAGGAGCTGCTGGGATGTTGGTTTGCATCTCCCTGGCCTAGATGGTGGATAGGAACAGACAGTGGTGTGCACTTCCCTGTACACACCTTGTACACACCTGATTCACATGAGAAATTGATGGCAGAGAGAGCTCCAGTTTGCTCCATATAATGCTCATCAGATGCTCATCATTCCCAGGAATCTACAGTAAGCTGTGAAGACCCCATGTTGAGCTCCTTACTAAATTTATTTGTATGTAGCTCTATTCACTTTAACCAGTTAGTTCCTCTCAGTTAAAGAATCAGTCTTTCCTTATATTATACAGAGTATGTTGTCTAATAAAATAGAAAATGCATTCATGGCAGGGGCCATGATAGCAGACATGACGTAGGCAGCTTTTTTTTGTCTGTGATGGAGTTCATTTGAAGCTATTAGAGTACCCAGATGAGTAGAGTCCACTGAAGCTCTTTATATCTCTAATCTAAGAGGGTTGATGGCCCTTAACCAGATCAGTTTAATGAGCTTTTGGAAGATAAATCCTGGGAGATAGTACACAATGCATGTCTCAGGCTTTCAGCAAACACCACTTCCAATCTACACATGCTGTGTCAGAGGCAAAGCAGCAGCCCACAAGGAGTGCAAAATAGTGACCAAATTCCCTCCAAGGTAGAGGTATCCCAGGGACACACTGGAATCATTCAATGCTTAGTTCAAGCCCCCATAGTATAGCAAGACTCCTGCAGCACCTGTGCCCCAGCCTGAGCCAGAGAGTGTGGCAGAACGTTCCAAACCATACCAGCAATGACAGAGGAAATGTGAATAAATAACTGCCTTTTATTACTTTACCAGCCCACATGTATGTGAACACAAAGTGTAAGAGTTTACATACAGATCTAGAAAACACAGCAGGATCTTGGGATAACACTGAATAACAGGAGAGGCACATTGCTGTCACTGCACCTGAGCAGGGCTGACAGCCAGCCCTGTGCTTAGGTACCTCCTGTCACCTGTGTTGGGACACCATCTCTGTGCTTTGAGGACAAACATTTGCCAGAGATTTGGTGACCACTGATTTCATTTGAGTTCCTTTATGTAAAGCAGCCACTCAAAGCAACTGCAATAATAACTGCAATGCACTTCTTCCCATGCCACGGGTGAAATGTAAGAATGTGGCATTTCAGTAACAACAGTGGAAAGCACTGTTTGCAGATACCTAAGCAGAGAGTTAACTATCAACTCAACAACATAAGCAAATGACCATGGTCCCAAGTTTGTATGTAACATGGGAAACAAGAAGCTAATGCCCTGCCCTAATACTGTCCTTGCATAGGTTAGCAAACTTCTCTAATGCATGTGGGACTTCTACACTGCTCACCATTCAGAGCTTGCACTTTGTGCCATGGAAGGAACAAACTCAAATGAACAGGCTTTTTATTCAGAAACATTTTGTATTTTCAACTGAAGATCATACAGACAATCCTGCAGCACTTTGGAAAAATGTAACTGAAACACTGGTTCTGGCCTTAAAGGATTCTGCTCTGCACTTGTTTGCAATGCTTTAACTGGAGTCGGGCACACCAACCAAGGCTGCTGCCTACTACAGAGACTGGTACAATTTGATGATTTTTTCCAAGTGTGGTGGATTGACCCCACTCCAAATCAATGAGAAAAAATAGCTGCTGAGACAAACAAGCTATGAGTATTTTAAACATCAGAAAGAAAAAGACCTATCTACATGGGAAACTTTGTTAGTGTATATTTTTCTGTTCTAATTATGTTAGTATAACTATAGCACAGGAATGCACACACACCATGTTGTTTACATTGGATTAGTTTCTGTTGCTAAAGTTTCAGACAGCCCTGTAAATATTAAGCTATTAGAGAGTGTCCAAAAGAGGGCAATGAGGATGGTGAAGGCCTTGAGGGGAAGTCATAGGAGGAGCAGCTGAGGTCACTTGGTCTGTTCAGCCTGGAGGAGACTGAGGGGAGACCCCACTGCAGTTACAGTTTCCTCCTGAGGGCAAGAGGAGGGGCAGACACTGATCTCCTCTCTCTTGTGACCAGTGACAGGATTCAGGGAATGGACTGAAGTTGTGTCAGGAGAGGTTTAGGATGGATATTAGAAAAAGGTTTTCACCCTGTGTGGCTGAACACTGGAACGGGCACTCCAGGGAAGTGGTCACAGCACCAAGCCTCAGAGAATTCAAGAAGTGTTTGGACAATGCTCTCAAGCACATAGTGTGACTCTTGGGGATGGTGCTGTGCCATCGAGTTGGACTCAATGATCCTTATGGGTCCCTTCCAACTCAGCAAATTCTGTGATCTTTTTTAATAAACAACTGCAAAGCACTCTGGGTAGATATCCCACACCAGATCCCAACAGTCATCAAAACACTTGGCAATACCTGTGAGAAACTATTGGGGGGCAAGGACCAGCAGCCCTTACCTACTACCCTGAAGCCATGTTGGTGTAGGAAGCTGACACTATTTCCTTGCTGCTGACAGGCTGCCAGGAGAAAATCCTGTATTGCATGATTCTCTCTGGCATCATGGAGAAGAGGTAGTGGCTGCTAAATTGGAAGGGGCATGTGCCCAAGCTTGGTATTTCTGTGGATGTCATCTGCTAAGATGCCAAAATTCCAGCAGAATCCAGGACAAAGTGGTTTCTATTTCTATTTTCTCTGGCACTGTAAGATTAGGTCTTTGGCTGCATCTTTGGTACAATCAGTGTCTGTGTCCCTGGTTTGACACTGGGCATGTCAAGCAGCTAGCAGCAGCCAGAAGCCATTTATTCCATGAAAACCTCAATGCTTCAAAGCAGCAATTCCAGCACTTGATCTCCTTCAATAACACCTGGGAGGGAGGGAGGGAGGGAGATGGCAATAAAAATGCTGAGGGAGGAAAGACAACTCCACCAGAATGGAGTCCTTGAGTGATGTGCCAGCACACATGGCAGGACAAGGAGCCTCCTGAGTCTGGCTGTGAGCTCCCAAAAGTCGTGTGGCAGTGAATAATCATGACAGAAAGGGCTGTCATCTCACATGGTTCCAGCCAACTTGTTTCTGCAAGCTGTCTGTGTACCAGCAAAGCCAATGGAAACAGGCACATTTGGACAGTGATTTTATCTTTTACATTCAGCAGTTTCAAACTAGTAAGTTCTGGACAAATCTATCTCTACCCACTGTTTGTAAACTCCTAGTACTGCACACATATGTAAATCTTAGCTAGACAGCGTGAAATGCAATAAACTGCCCTTTGCTGCCAGACAATTGCCTTCACAAGAACTTTTGCTGCTAAGTAATCTTCCTGTTTTTCTGAAATGTGTATTCCTGTCATGCAGGGAACAATGCTGACCTGTACAGTCTGAATACACAAAGAAATACCTATCATTTTCTGGCTTCAGTTACTACACTGACTCCTGATTCATGAACTTGCTACTATCTCCTGTTAAGTATGACAGCAAGGGTGGAAGAGATGTCTACATGCAGAAACATCCAGGAAGAAAGTCCAGAAAAGACAGGTAACTTCTGGCTGATTTAATAGAATCACAGAATGGCTTGGATTGGAAGGGATCTTAAGGATTATCTTGCTCCAATCCCCCTGCCATGGGCAGGAACACCATTCACTAGACCAGTGAAAGCCCCATCCAACCTGGCCTTGTACGCTTTCAGAGATGGGGCATTCCATAACTTCTCTCGGCAACCTGTTCCAGCGCTTCACCACCCTCACAGTGAAGAATTTCTTCCTAATATAAAATCTAAACTTACTTTCTTCCAGTTTGAAGCCATTCTCCTTTGTCCTATCACTACATGCCCTTGTAAAAAGTTTCCTTAGTTTATATGTAGCAACACCAGCCAGGACAAATCCTGAATCATATTCTCTACTCTGGCAAACATTAACTCCCAAATAAACTTTCTAGTATAATTTCACTTGTTTAAAATGGAGTGCAAATATTGCCCTGGACCACCTATGGGTGTGTATCTGGTTTTGTCTTGGGCTCCTCAGCACAGGCTTGCTGCTGCTTTCTGAATCTTCTGCTTGTAACAACTTAGGAGCCCTGGATTACATCTCCTGCTCCCTCCTAACTAACTAGTATGGGGTTCCCCTCATGCAGTGAGGGAAATCTTTCTGCTGTGTATCTGTTTGTACTGCATTGGGCTGGAGGTGTTGTTGTACCTGCCTCTGCAAGTAGTTCCCATCCGCTGACATACAGACCAGTTGTACTGAGGTATACCTTTTTCCCCCCATTTGTTCATCCATTTAAGACTCAATATAACAGCTATCTCAATTAGTCAGGATTTAAGGCACATGGGAGGAGCTTTCCCTAAAAGTTAAAGCATTCTAAAATTTTCTGTACTTACTACACATAATGACCATGTCTCCACTTCTCTCCTCTTTATCCTCTCACTTTGATGAATACAGCAAAACTGTCTAGGCCCTCTAATCCTGGAGCATCCTCCGATTAGAGGAGAGCCCACAAGTCTTCTAGCACATTGCTGGTTCTCCATTTGCCCATCACCGCCTCTTCTAACTCAATCCTGCCACCATCCCTTACCTTCCCATTTGCGCCTACACGCTGCCATCTTGTCACAAGCTTTCTCAAGGATAAACTCCTTTTATAACATTTCTAAAACCAGGTCCTTCCTCAAGTCCCCTTTGCCAAAACTCAAGCTTATAAAATTTTTTCCTTTCCCCTGGTGGCTGGATCAATTTTACAGCTCTACTCATTAACCAACCTAATGAATGGAAGCTGTAAAGAAATGCATTACATTTATTTGTTTCCACAGTGAAGTATACATGAAAAAGCCAACTAATACCTTAAGAGGAAGAAGCCTCAAATATCATGGATGGATTGAAGAAAACAGGTATAGCACAGCTGCAGACTTGATCATTTAGAAAACAGGAGCTGAGTGAGTGCAGGCAGCTGTGTAGGAGTCTCTTCAAAATGCTGGTGAACTGTCCCCAGTTCTCTAGATGTCCTGCACCTACACCAAGGAATACAGGGGATGCAGACTCCTAGAAGGTCAGACTATATCATATCCACCCCTTAGCTGTCCAACACAAAGGCGGCTGTGATCCCTCTAAGTTGGTAAAACAAGGTTTTTCCCTTTCACAACAGCCAGTGACAGGACACATGACAGTGACTCAAAGACAGAAGATGCCTTGAGCCACACAAACACATCCATGCAAAAAACACTACCATCACTTGTGGCTCAGAGTATCTGTGAGATCAGTGAAAAGTTTTGCATGTGTTCAGTGTCAATTCCTAGAATTCAACAGATCCTTTTCCAAAGCAAAAGGAATGTCCTGTGTCTTCAGAAAATGCACTTCTTTGAGAAGTAAATAGTTGCAAAAACTTGATTTGTACCTGCTCTCTTCCAACCCACTTTTTGGTGGTTGTTAATGCTGTAAAAATATGTTAAAATCCAATGCTCTACAATATATGTCTTGCACAAAACAATTTAAATCACAGGCTAAACTCTATTCTTAATCAGGTTGTAATCAAAAAAGTTTTAAAGAGTACCCAGTCAGAAGAATGCTGGATTCATACCATACCAGTTGCAGGATCTGAACTCTACTCTGTAGGTGGATTAGAAAGTTATGGAAAGAGCTACATTCTTGGCTAATTTTCAAGAGGAGAAACATTGCTAGCTCAACAAGCTAGACAGCTCTCAGCATGACCCATCATGGTTTGTATAAAAAGTCTCTGATTTAGTAGAAATGCTATTTCCTTTCTATCTGATCTATTTAGTGACTTTTTTCCAGGCTTTGGGAATCTGGGTACTCATTTTCTTTTTGACAGACTGAAAATGCTGTAACATAGGGCAACAGAAGACACTGAGAGGCAGAACACTTTCAAAATGAGGAACATACATGTAGATCTGGGAAAGCTAAATACTTCAAAGGCAATTAGATTTCTGAGACATGCAGTCATGTCTTTCAGTCAAAACTTTACTATCTGCTTCTTAATAGATGAAAATAATTAGCTCGTATTTGCAAAGATTAAAAAAAATCAACACAGTATATACTAAGATTAGACTTTTCAACTAGCTAAATGCAGATGAAAGGATGATTAGAAAAAATCCAGGCTACTATCACTGGTGTACATTTTATTTATATAAACCTCATCAGATACACAAGGTTCCATATGCATCAAAGATTCTTCCTTCATTCCTGGGCTATCCAATAGCAATTTCATTTTACTGCCAGGGAAGCTGAAGCAGACCCTCAGTGAACTGATGAAAGCAGCAGTGGGTTTTGGTGGTAGGCTCGCTCAGACCATACCTGCAATTGTCTCATGCTGTCATGCAGCATTCCTTGTTTGGAGATCTTTCCCTTTTTACAAAGGCAGCACTCATCACCAATCCATTCTACAGCAGTGAAAGCAAGAGACAAAACCCTAGACAGGCTTATCAAGAGACAGCCTGTGGGCAGGGGTGGAAAACCTCATCTTCTGTGCCTGACTCCATCTGAACCAAGAACTTAATCCCTTCTAGGTCTGCTCTGGATCACCAGCCACTTGTAATGCAACAGCTGAACAATGTTTGTTGAAACATTTAAATATAGAGAAAGGAAACAAAGATGCAAAAATATTGAAGTAAAAAAATGCAGTGGAAAAGTTTATAAAAGCTATGAACATCACACAGAGTATAAGCGTTTTAGTTTATTCCAAGAATGTAGAATGTGATCCCAAATAACTTAGGATTTGCAAAGATACATAACACAGACACAGAGCTGAAGCGTAATATGAGATTTCCTTATGTGTCTGGAAGCTCATATCCTTGTCTATTTGCTGGGTTTCAACTTAGTGCTCTTGCATTGCTGTGATGATTAGTGATTGCTTGTTTCAGTCCTTGTGCCCATGGATGATTTTATGTAAGTGTAAGCTGTGCCACCACCACTGTGCAGGTGTCCAAATGTGCTCATTTCTGTAGGGCTTCTCAAACACAAGGATCTGCACATCAGTGCTCAAAGAACTTCACAAACAAGCAGGACAGGCTGTACAAATACATCAGTTCTCTAAGGTGGAGAGGCTGCTCTTCCTGACTTGAACTCACATTTGGAGAACATGACATTATGCAAACAGAGGACTTCTGAGACCACGAATGTGCCCTGACAAGAACATTTCAGCTTTCCTTCCCCTGAGGCCAGCATTGGTGCTATTTGTTAGAAAAAAACTGAGTACCACGTATTAGGCAGCAAAGCAGGGCATATACATCTTTTCTGGATAATTTACTCACATTACTAGAGAAAAGGGCAACAGAAGACATTAGGCCACTGCAGACAAGGTGCTGTAAAATTCAACACTTGTGTTAAAATGCAGGAACGATGTACCTTTGTTCTCTTAGGGAGCAGCCTTCAAAACCTGACCTCAGCAGCTTTTCTCTGAGATGAATGTGGAGGAGGATGCTGTTATTTCTCAGTGCTGCTGAGTTCAGCTCAGCAAGAAGGGGAAAGCACTCAGGAAGGAATGCTCTGTTTTCCCAAACAAGGACATGTTAGCACCCTACCAGGACACCAATCCAGGCAGTACCAGCATTTGTTTTGTTCCAGTAAATCTGACTATTAGTCACATCTATGTACTATCTGCAGCAGCCAAATGCTGTAGTGAGACATAGGAAACTTGTACAGGCAATTCCAGAAACACATTCATCCTGTGCCAAAATACAATATACTGTCAGTTAAAGAAGGGGATTCTCACTCCAAGAAAGCAGGAGTGACATTCTGTCTCCAAAAATATACCCAGAGTCAGAGGTGACACAGGACCTGAAAACAGTCAGGAATGTACCACGGTTCAGTCTCACATGTTTGTCCTTGAAAACTCTTAGTTTTAGCAGAACAAGAGGAGGAAATGCCCTGAGGATTCCTTGAAACGTCTCCACAGGAAGAGATGTTGCAAGTATCAATTATACCACATAACTGAAAAAGGGGGGAAAAACACAAGTGTGTTCAGAACTAGAAAACCACAGCAGGTGTCAATATTTTCCAGTCTTCAGGCATGTAACATCAACATTTCAAGCTTTTCCATCAAGTGTTTAATTATAGTCTCCTTAGGTTCCTTAGGAATTGTCTGCACAGCATACAACAGAGTACAAAAGCAGGAGAATTGGGAGATTTGGTGCTTTACCAGAAGGGGAAGCAGAGAACACGCCAAGTGTCTTGTGAAAATAAGATGATCGTGCCTTGCGTAATGCTGCGGAGGGATGGCTGTGACCCTGACAGTGGTTAGGCTTTTGAAAGTGCCAGGGAACCACGTCCAGCATGACAGGAGAGCAGCAAAGAGCACAGGGCAGTAAGCTTACCTCACTCATGCAAAAATCTGTCACTACTGCTATTTGATTTTGCAGACCACTTTCATACAAACACACAGAACAGGGAAGCATCCTGTCTACTCTGTTCACCTGAGGGCAACAGTTCAAACTTCCAGGCAGGAACAGGCAGCTGTGAACAGAGAGGAACAGAACTCATACCCTGCTGAACTCACAGCTTGGTGCCCCTTCTAAACGAGAGATTGAGGACATGACTTTGGCTCGCAGCACTTAGTACTGTCATTATGGACTTTAGGGGCTGCACTAAGTCAATGTACCCTTATGGAACCAAACTCCTCCATTTCCTTCCAACAGCCCTATTCAAGGCACAAGCTTTACACTCCAGCAGACTCATGGAAGGTGTCATTCCAAGACTGACCAATGAGGAAACCACAAAACCAACAATGCCCCTTCTTTCCCAACAAACCCTCATCATTCCCCTGCATTTTTCTAGGGGGAGGCTGGTGAAGAAGACAAGCACCCTCCCACAGTTCAGAATGCTTGTGACATTCACACTTATTTCAGTCCTAAGCGAGCCATGACAGTACAGCAGTTAGCATGTGAATGTGCCACTGGAACAACCAGTGGGAAAGCAATGCAACAACCTTGCTGGAGGAGCTGGAAGCTCAATCTTCCTGTGGAGTCAGGACTGAACCCTACTGTAAAGGAAAGCAGAAGTAGGCCTTCTTCCTAGGAGGATTAAACCTCATGGCCATGGAAGGCAAGCACAGTGAGGGCCCAAGCAGGATAGCACTGCCACAGCCTCTGCTGGCTGAAACAAAGCAGAAGACATGCCTGAGCCAGGCTTGCTCAGGGCACAGAGCTGGTATCTCCATCTTTTGAAACTTTAACACTTCTACACTATGTACTTCATTCAGTTCATATTCTTCACCATGAGGCTGAGCTAGATGCTTATTTGAATCTGCAGGATGGCCCCTGCCCTGTATACCATGAAACACTAATTATGTTCACTTTGGCAATAGTTATTGGTCTGTGATTGAAATAAATACCCTGTCTTCAGTGCCTTTTTCTTAAGTCTGCTCAAGTAAGAGAATATTCTATAAACATATCCCTGCCAACAAACCAATACATTCATGTTTTTTTTTTCCCTAATACTGATATACTTTCATAGCTTTTCCCTAATAAATATTTTGCAAGCTTATCTCAGACAAGAAGAAATTAATTTTCTGTATGAAAGGCAAATAGCAGGTCAGATGTTCATGGAGCACAGTGAATAATGAAGCATTTCAAACGCGTAGTTGCCAACTGAAAAATTATTGGGTCTTCAATAGGAAGAATTTGAGTTAGGTATAAATGAAGTTTCCAACCCTTCCTCTCCCCTTTTTGTTTATCCTACTAAGCAGGAAATCCCAGAGACCACATTTAATAATGTATCTTTCTACGAAGTGACTTTAGATTTCTAAAGGATTTTCAGTTATTACAGTTCATGATCACTTCCACACATTACTCATTTCACTTCTGCTTCACTCAAAAAATACCCAAGAATTTTAATTTCATTTCATTTTTAACCTTTGCATCCCATTTCAAAAGCACTTATATTCTGCAGCATGAGTCTAACCATTATGTTCTGCCTCATACACAGCTGCCTAAATCCAGGGTTAAACTGCAGTCAGACAAAGTTCAGACCACTTTTTCAGGAGAACACAGCCCAGGACTGGCTCAAAAGTTGCTCCTCAGCACAAGGTGGGATCCCCACATGCAGCATCCCACCCTATCCAGCAGGTACAACCTGCAGGCACCAGTACCAACATTTTAAAAGTAATTTCCCATGTATTTCATTCCAGCTACTCATCAGAGAATCCTGGAAACATGTCAGCTGTCTTTTCATTGGAACACCCATCTGACCGCAGTATGACCAATAGAGGGAACGAGAGGGGACAGCACTTAAACACACTGTATTAAACAAACCAGTGTTAGGTTCCTAGTCTTTTTAAGAGACCAAAAAGATTCATCCAATCAGGATCAGGAAGGTGTTTTTGTTCCCCAGGATGAGACTAATTCTTTGCATTACCAAGTTTGTGGACCTCTGTAGTGTTTCCAAAAAATGGAAACTCGGATGTGTATTTGTAGTAATGGGGCATGTGTTCACAGTCTCCCACAAAAACTGTTCCTAGTATTCACTTTGTTTCTCTGTATTTTAGTTTTCCTTAAGGTCCCCCCCCTACCCCCGCCTTTTCTTTTGGTCTTTGCCAAGGAGATCTTCAGTATTTTTTACTGAAGGGACTTTTTTCCAGTATTAGGACAATGCCAGATCATAATGGCACAAACCAGCAGAGAGAAAGGCTAGTGGCAGGTGTCCAGGAAAGAGTATAAAACCACAAAAGCTTACAAGGACGTTGTCCCTGTCATAGATCCTTGCAGCAGCCCTTTAGGGAATTCTTCAGGAAAGCAAAGAGTTTATCTGCTCTCAACAGGTTTTTCTGACATGAATCTAGTTGCTTTTTTGAACACACACAAATTAGCATTCACAGCACTCTGTGGCACTGAATTTCCTTGTTTAGCTATGCAGTGTAGGATAATGAAAATGTTGGGGTTTTTTTTTTTCAAGCTTACCACCTACTACTTTCATATTTACCAGAAGAAACAACACATTGCTGTTCCCATTCATCATCAGCATGCTGCTCCCGATTCACACAGGCCTCCATTGTGCTCCCTCCCCTCTCAGCTGCTTCAAGAAGTTTTGAACTCTGCATTTCTGTTCGATCTAATCCTTTGCCAGTGAAGCTGCTGTACTGGGGATGGAAAATAAAGAGTCTGGCCACTATAATGAAGCATTTCAGTAACACAGTGCAAGTTTCTGTCAAAAAATCATAGACTTTTGCCTGCAAAGACTTGTGCTGAGTCTATAGTAGAGATTCTTTACAGCACAAGCAATCAAACAATTTTGTATTCAATGAGGAAGATTTGGAGAAAAACCAAAAAACATACTTCTGTAAGCGTGCTTTGGGACTTTAGGCTATTTAGGTTGTATTTCAATGTACCATGTTATTATGCAGTCTTTGTGAGGTCAGAACAGCCACTTTCTGAAACAAAATGAGGTACTTGGTTGGAAGAGGTCGGTGAAATGGAAGAAAATACTGTATTTTTAAAGCTGACCTGCATCTATGCTTCTACATGCAGGTCAGATTTTGAACACAGTCTCCTACACAAAGTCCCGAGCTCTCATATTAAAGAGTCCTAAAAACAAAACAAAACAAAACAAGACAAAACAAAGCAAAAAAAAAACCAAAAAAAACCCACTAGTTATCAAGAACTAGAAACTGCTCTAAAAAGAATATGAAATAATTTAAAAATAGCTCTTAATTTAGATTGTCTTAGATCAGAAAGGAATGCATTTCAGTGGAGTCATAATGAAGCTAGTAAGATGCACTTACGCAGTTACAGAGCATTAAAACCATACCACATTCCTTTTGTGTGACTTAGAAAACTAATCAGAGGCCATCATCAAAGAGATATTATGTAATATCTATGCAGTTAAGTAATGTTGTAAATAGTCCCACCCTTGTGTTCAGAAGGAGGGTGAAGAGTCTGGCTCCAAAAAAACCACTACAGGCCCAGCTCAGAATTTGGTAGTGCTGGTCAGACACTGATTTTCATCCACAATTGAATCTAGGTATGAATTTGCAAAGACTAACATACATGTAAGTAGGGCACAATATTCAAGTGACATGCCTGCAGGGAATCAGCTTGCTTAACACCCTTCCCACCGAAATATACCACACATACCCTTGCCCCACCATAAAACACTGATCTAATTTAAAATTAAAAATGCCATATCATACATGTTCTGTCCATTCTCAGATCAAAAATACAGACAGTAACACATAGCTGGAAATAAGCTTTAACTTTAGGCTAAGTTTAAATCGAGAATTAGATTTTGTAGCTGGATTAGGTTGAGGTTTTAGTATTTGCTTTGTAGCAGTAGATGTGTCTGGTGTGGGGCTCAGCTTGACGAGTTAAGATGCTCAGATGCTGGCTTTGAATCCAGAAAACTCCACACAATAGTTACTCTGCTCCCTCCCAGAAGAGATGTGTTCAGCTGTTTACACAGGCATCCCTAGTCCCCTGCAGCGTGAAAGGAATCAGATCTGACTGAGTAGCACCCTTCCACAGCCCATCTTCTTCCTTCTTCCCTGAAAAGGAGCTGTAAATTCAGAGGCTGCTACAATTCTGAGCTAGCACATACTTGGCAATAAGGGCTTCTCCATATTGGGAAAAGGTACAGTCTGAAGGAAAAGCACCTTTCTCCTGCAGGATGCAATGCCAGTGGCTAGATCCAAGTGTGACAAAGAAATAACCTGTTCCCTTGCTCTGCACAGTGAGCAGAGGCAACTGCTGCTGCTGCTTTAGGCTTTGGCAGCTCCAGCCGAGCACGGTACTTCAGGGCACTGTGAGACTGAAAATCAAAGCAAACAGATGTCTCTAATCTCAGTAATAGCACTTGAACTAGTAATTACATCAGAGTTTCTCAGGAGAGTCGTTCACAGGATGATGGTGAGAATTCGGTTGATGGGCATTTTCCCATTAAGAAAAATCCTTCAGTAAGGACATCATCATTATGTACCATAAAGGTCAGTACTGGCAAAAGGCACTTCAGGAAGCCCTGTGACAAACAGCAGACTTGTCCCAATATTAATCTTATCCAGCCATCAGCAAGAGATGTCTCAAATGGTAAATGTAATAGAAAAAATAACAAATAAATCCTATTTTAGAAACAGCAGTTCTCCGGTCCACTTAGTCTACCAAAGTTTAGCTGCAGCCCTTCACAGACACATCTATTAAGTTAATTAAAACACAAATATACAGTCTGGTTTATTTGGACTACATTTTGTGTCATACTGCCAGCCCAAGGACTTTTATTCCCCTACATCAAACTCTGACTTTAGCATATGCAATACTTCATTTTGAGCAAACAAGCCTTCCTACAGGATAAGGATCACTACATTAAATTATCATTATTTTAATTACCATGATATCTCAACTCTGGATATGCTGTCCAGCCCTAAAGACATGTTTTGTTTCAAACTACAAAGCAGTGTCACTCTTCTGGACTGTGTTTAAAAGCCATGACATTTATTTAACCCTTATAACAATCAGTATAAAGCAGAAAGTTAAATTGCACCATTGACAGGGTAAACACCAAGTTTCCAGCAGTGTTAATCTTTCTCTGATCCCTTCTTCTAAGAGGCTGCTTCTTGCAATCTGATCAAACTTGAAAGCCCACAACTACATTTGGAGATTAGCTGGTGAAGCAGAAAAGAGGAGAGCAGGTTAAGGTGGACAGCAAGTGTAAGAAAAGTGTTTGATTGTGCAAATTTCTTTATGCTCAATCCCTGTGGCTCTCCTCATTAAATGTGTTTTATATTACTTGAATGACTGCCTATACCGAATTTCCATAATCTCTCTTCAGTCAACAAAATCCCAGCATTGACACTGGCCTTAATTTAAGACTAGGAAAACAGAAGATGGAGGAAAATAGGTAGCCAGGGGGCCCACCAGATCTCCTGAACCATTTAGGTCATATAAAACACTTGAGATTTTTACTTCACTTAAGGCAACTTGAAAAGTGAAGGGCTCTAGAGAGAAAAGAATGGGACACTCTAATTTTTGAGATGTTGACAGATGAGGAGAGGGAAAAAACCTACTGCTTTAGGTTCTGCCTACTTTTGGAGACATTGGGATCTGAAGCCTAAATATTACCTTTTTCATTGTTCTTGCTTGTATTCTGCAATGGTGAGAAAAGCATCCCTGTCTGAATTACTAAAAATCAAAAGCCTGGGCATTAGACCAGGCATAATACAGTGCTAAGAGTAAGTGCAGATCTATTGCTGGTATGGAAGGACACAGGCATGCTGTGCATTCACTCTGGTAACAGTCTTACCCCAGACAACCTGGACACAGAAATCTGCGTTTAGGTTGGGCAGTACTTCAACTCAGGTACACTCCAGCTAATTCCTGTTAAGACACAGATTAAAACTAACCCCCCAGAATTTTATTAAATGCTATCAGCCCATCAAGGCTTGTGCTATAATGCTCACAATGCTTTTAAACTGGCTAATACTGAGCAGGTCAGAAATCCTCCCCCATGGGGGAACTGGCACCACTAAGAGTTAATAAAATGGGAAGGCAAAAACGAGCACACATTTCCAGATGCTTAGAAGACAAACAGTACCTATCGAGCTCCACACCCAGATTTAGCATGTGGATAAGACAACTGCATACACATATTGGAACATTTTGTTGGGTGTTTTTCCTAAGAATAAGCACTCTCCAGTGGAATTCTTGCTCTAGTCTTGTACATGTGTAAAACCTAGATTTAAGTGGCCTTAGGTTCTCTTGCAAATAACCTTGTTTGATGCTTGCACCCACCGAACTAGAGCAGGTATTCTCTAATCATGTTTTGCTTCTCATTAGGTGAGAAAAGAGCTGCGGTATTGAGAAGATCTGCTTCCAGCACTTATGTCACCTGGAACTGAAGATAAACAATCATGAACTGCTTCAGATGCTCTTGGTATCCTCTTTTAGCATGTTATTTGATATGGATAGAGAAAGCAGATTTTTAAAAAAATCTTTTTCACTGTTCGTTCTACTAAAAGTCTGTTTCCTGTCATGCCCTGGCAGGAAAATTCTCCTGTTTCAATATCTATTCTCTCTATACTTTGTACTAACTTGCATTAAGTTATACCTAATACTTCGTGGAATAAGTGTTAAATAGCCCCACAAAAAACACCCCAAACTCCCTAAATATTAATTACTGACTTCTTTTGCAATATCCTTTTCAAAAACAATATGAATACTTTATTCTCAAGGTTATTTAATGCAATCCCACTACAGTGCTTCAATTTTCTTTTCTCTCACTCATGTTCCCTGTCTGCTTTTTAAGGGAAGCAGATGAATATTCTCCTGGGAAAGATCCCTGCTCAATCTTACATTAAACATGTAGCCAGAATGAAAAAAAGGGAGGCAGAGAAACAAGAGAACAACAAAAGGTCAGAAAACTTTCAGAAATTCTTTCACAACATCATTCTACATCAAAAGGCAGCGAACTCACAGATCTGACCCACAAATGTTAGAATTAGAATCAAAGCAGCTGGATGAGAACTGCTGGAGGTAAACCAGGATGACCTGAGTAATTCCATTCATCTTCCAGTTGCAAAACAACAAATTACCCTTACTGTATCCAGAACAGGGGTAACTCAAAGCAGAGCTAAGCACAGTTCTCACTTCACATACAGAAATGAGATCTGGGACCCACAAAAAAAAAACCAAAACAAAAAAAAAAAAAAAAAAAACAAACAAAAAAAAAAAAAAAAAAAAAAAAGACATACTTTTAAAGTGAACACTACAGTCCATCTGCTGCTTAAAATCTCTTTTCCCACTCCAGGGCTCTAGCATCACAAAGGCTCTACAGGGCTCCTGGGGAGCATGGAGGCTGGTCCTTCCATGGACAGAAGGAGCTGGGCATCAAAAACCATCCATTCTTTATGGGAGACAGGTCTGTCTCCCCCAGAGCTGTCTGAGCATTCTGCCCTGCTGGTCTGTGCACTGTAATTTTCTTCACTGTCAACATTTATTTTGAGGTCTGAATTAGGTTCTAAAGAATTCCTAAAAGGTCCAATAAACTGCAATTTTTTTTCTTTGCAGAAACAAATATCACAGCTGTTCCTGGTACAATGATTTAACAATCTTATTTTTCAACTTGAAGCAGGATGTGCAGGAATAAACTAGAAAGCATGAGGGTGATGGATCAGGCTGAGGGACTGGTAGGCTGGGCACTGATGACATCCATCCCTCGACAGAAGAACCTAAGGCAAAACTGGGATTCATGTGAGTAGGGATTTCTCATTTCTGAGAATTAAGTCAAAACATTTTATTCCTAATTAAACCAATCTTGAGATTTCAGTAAGAATTTCTGACATATGGTTGCTACTTAGCACTCAACTGCACCACTCATTCCCATTTCAGATTTCAACTCTTCTTAGTACAAGCTTGCTTCCTTCCCTAATGTTTTGATCTCTGCTTTGCTATACTAATACCTGCAAGTTATATGTGATATCCTAGGAGCTGCTTTTCCTAACTGCCACCTGTCCAAATAACCCCTCCTCAGCACCAATCTTTTTTCATGGAATCACAGAATGATTTAGGTTGGAAGGGACCATAAAGATCATCTAGTTCCAATGCCCCTGTCGTGGGCAGGGATGCCTTCCACTACACCAGGTTACTCAGAGCCCCTTGCAACCTGGTCTTGAACATTTCCAAGGACAGGGAGTCCACAGCCTCACAGTAAAAAGTTTCTTCACATTATCTAATCTAAACCTGCCCTCCCTCAGCTTAAAGCCATTCCCTCTTATCCTATCACCGTATGCCCTTGTGAAAAGTCCATCTCTAGCCTTTTTGGAAGCCCCCTTTACGTACTGAAAGGCTCCTGTAAGTTCTCTCTTTTTTTTAAAGCTCAAATTCACTTGGACTTGTCTTGCCAGCCTGAAGAATGCTGCCTTGTATACCATCAGTTCATCTGCGCTTTTCCCCCTCCTATTTATAAAATACACTTTCTTCCAATAATTATCAACAACCAGGACTTTAATACTACATTAGTAGTATGTACTTTAGTATGTACTTTAAGTAGTGAAGTATGCACTTTAGTAGTAGTGCTTTAGTTTTATAGTCTGAAGCATTTCTACAAAATGGCTGTGAAATCCAGCATTCCACCCTATGCTTCTACTCACATAACAATGCTAAATATGATAAAATAATATTTAACTTACATCTTTTCAGGATGTGCAACTGTAAAGGTGCAGTACCAGCCCTTCACATTTCACAGCTGACTGAAGAATTAAATAGGATTTTCCTTAGCCCACTTCAGCTTTGTCTAAATATTGGAAAAATTACATACTAGGCTATGAAATGATTGAAATGATGCTATAAAAGCAGGATCTAAATAGGTCTAGGAACTCTCATTCTAATCCATGGTTTTCTACTCAATTTTGGTTTGCTCTGAACAAATCCCTTGTGAACTGCATGTCGAGACATTTCTATAATGATCAAGTGAACCAGTAATATTTATGGCAAGATTTATATAACTACCTACATGTGGGAAGCTCCATACAGTGTATTTTTAGCATCAGATACTGAAGGCTTCAAAATAATGACAAAACCTGAATGTTTAAAGAAACCAGGTCATAGCTCAGAATTTAGCTTCCACTAAATGCAGTTTCAAAGGGTTTCCTCTGTATACAGTTACAATTAAAACCTATGTGGACACCATGGAAGCCTTATAATCTTCTCCTAACATTGTGGGATCAATTGTATTGCAGTGGCATTGCAAGGGCTGTAGTTTGAGCCCTGTGCAAAACACACAATAATAGATGGTGTCCCCCTCAGAGAAGTGTCAAACTAAATAGAACTGATGAAGGACAAGGGTGTGAAATGAAGAAACAAGGAGGTAGAGAGATGCCGGAGTCTTCCCCGGATTTGGGTGACTCCGGATGGTGGTAAAGCCTCTCCTCCAACCCGTGCCTTCAAAGAAAGACTCAGTAGTCTTCAGTCGTCCGGTCTCAAGGCAGTTTATTGCATATTATCTCAAGGCACACAGACTCCCTGACATTGTCCCTGACTCTGTCTGTCCCCGTCTCTGGCTGTCCCCGTCTCTGGCTGTCCCCCTCTCTCCTCCCCGAAGGGAGGGTGCCATCTTTTATATCACACATTACGTATTAGGTGTTTATAGTTTTTTCCCAATGCCTACTACCTATGTTGAACAGTGACTTTCTACTCTAAACCAATCTGTGAGTGCCAACACCACCGAGAACATGGAGAATAGGAAGAAGAAAGAAGGAGGACAGGGCACGCCCAAATCCCTCCATCTTAGAACCTCTGACCCCCATGTACAAAACTCAGACCCCTCTGTACAAGGCCTAAAACCCCCCTGTACAGCACTCAAAAATCCTACCTTTCACCTTGTGACTACTTCTATTATAATATCTAAACTTTTGTGATTTCTTGTTCTTCCTGCAAGGTTGGTAAATTGTTCCATGGGTCAAGCTCAAGACCACAGGGGTCCCTGGCCGCCTGCCAGGGTCTCAGAGGCTTCTGCCCTGGGCCCAGAACATCCAAGAGTGTCTGAGGGACACCTTGGGTTCCGACAGAGAGATTAATACCTACTCAGGCACCATCACTAAGTCTTGAAACAGAATCAAGCCTTCCAAGTCCCAGCATAATGCAGGTCTCCAACAACATTTAACAACTTCAGTGTCTCTCTGCACTTTCTGGCTGACACAGTACCCTTGCTTTAATGAAGATAATGACAGTGCTGTTCCTAGATTAATACTGTGTGCCCTACAGCCACTAAAACCACACATCAACACTTTAGTCTTTAGAAGTTGCAGTACATGGTGTATATAGCAAAAAAAAAATTACACAACCAGAGCACAAAACAGAAAATGTTTTGAAAAAATCAGTTGTTTTTCTCACATCAAAAAAGAAGAGGAAGCCTTCTTACACTTAGGTTTCAAAAAAAAAACCAACTTCTTTGTAAGCCTGAAAAATCATTCAGTTCACATAGGTCTACCTTTACAAAAGGAAAAATTATTTTTTCTATAAAGGCTAACCAAGTATGCAGGGGTATTAAAAGAAATTCTTTTGGACAAAGTAATATAAAAAACCAAGACTGAATGAGAGCACAAAAGGGAAATGGATCAAAACCATCTGCATGTCATGATACATACACATTACATTAAATATGAAATGCATTTGTTTTACTCTTCAATTCCAGGAAGGCTTTGACTTTCATTGCAACTAAACAAACACTAATGAACCCATGCAATTCACTAACTAAAAAGGTTAGTAAAGCATCTAAAATTTGGTGTATTTTTATTTAGGAGATAAATTTTGTTTAAGGATTCCTTTTTATTCCTAAATCAGAAAGGAAAAAACCCCTCCCTGATCGTAGGATTAGATGGAGAACTATAACACTTTTGTTTCCTTAAGATAAAATTCTTGTGGTAAATCTGATATATAAGCAGGGAAGATAAGACAAGCACTGCCAGCTTCACAGAAGTTTGTGCACATCTAGATGTGATTCTCATACAGTAAATGTCTATTATGCTTTGAAGCCAGCTCTGCCTCAATACAAGCTGGGGTTTTTTTTGTGCACATGTTCAGGCTGCAACAAATTGTAAAACAGCCGACAGAAATTTCTGTTGTTACAAGATGTTACTTCTCTTTGTGGGTAAACCTGTAAACCTGGACTTGAAATTAGAAGGGATTCTCAGCTGTTTAAGTATCCAGCTCTTGAGAGACCTGCCAGCTCAAAGACACGGACAGGGAGAAGAATAAAGCCTCTTTAATCAAAGGGAAAATGGTCATCAGCCTGCTGCACCACCTACAACACAGCGCTCTATGGGGCTGGATGGAATCCACCCGAGGGCACAGCAGAGAAGAGATGGTAGAAGAGATCACCAACTCACCTTCAATCATTTATCAGCAGCTCTGGCTCACCAGGAAGGTCCCAGACAAATGGAAGCTGGCAAAAGGGCTGTCCATCTGAGGGAAGATCTGGGGAACTACAGGTCTGTCAGCCTGACCTGTATGCTGGGGAAATTCACAGAGCTGATAATTTTGGAAAGGTGCACTCTTTGCTGCATAAAAAAACTGCTGGATGGCCAGACCCTGAGACTGGTGGTGAACAGTGCTGCATCCAGTTGGCATCTGGTCACTAGTGGCGTCCCCCAGGGATCAGTACTGAATGAAGTCCTACCCAATACTTTTATTGATCACCTGGACACGGGGGTTGAGTGTACTCTTCGTAAATACATGGCAGGAATGTTGATCCAAGCTGGGCAGGAGTGTTGATCTCCTGAAGGGCAGGAAGGCTCTGCAGGGGGATCTGAACAGCCTGGATCCATGGGCCAAGACCAACTGTATGAGGTCAACAAAGCCAAGTGTCAGGTCCTGCACTTGGGTCACTCACAACAACCCCACACAACATGACAGGCTGGGACAGAGCGGCTGAAAAGCTGCCTGGTGGAAAAGGACCTGGTGGTGCCATCTGACAGCAGCTGAACAGGAGCCAGCCATGCCCAGGTGGCCAAGAAGGCCAATGGCATCCTGGCCTGTGTCAGCAATAGTGTGGCCAGCAGGACCAGGGCAGGGATTGTCCCCCTGCGCTCAGCACTGGTGAGGCCACATCTCGAATGCTGTGTTCAGTTCTGGGCTCCTCATGACAAGAGACACTGAGGGGCTGGAGCATGTCCAGAGAAGGGCAATGGAGCTGGAGAAGGCTCTGGAGCACAAGTCTTACAAGGAGCAGCTGAGGGAGCTGGGGGTGTTTAGCCTGGACAAAAGGAAGTTTAGGGGGAATCTTATTGTTCTCTACAACCACCTGAAAGGAGGCTGTAACCAGGTAAGGGTTGCTATCTTATCCCAAGTAAAAGCTCATAGGTCAAGAGGCATTCAAGAGGCCTCAAATTGCTCCAGAGGAGATTTATATTGAATATTAGGAAAAATTTCATCAATGAAAGGCTTGCCAAACATTAGAACAGGTTGCTCTGGGAAGTGGTTGAGTCACCAACCCTTGAGTTACTTAACAGACATACAGACATGGCACTTAGGGTCATGGTTTAGTGGTGGGCCTGGGAATCCTGGGTTAATGGGCTCGATTGCAAGGGTCCTTTCCATGTTTCTAAGAAGGTAGGGAGAAGGAGAAAACCTGGCTAATCTTTTCACTGGCTCACCCTGGGTTTCTGGAATGGGCTGGATGATAAAGCACTTTGAACAGGCGGACCAGGACTCGATAATCCTGGCCATGTTGTTTATGTTGTTGATAAGCCTGGATACTGAACTAACACAGAAAGTGCCATTTCCTTGCAGGAAGAAAAAAAAAAGAGAGGTTTGGTGTGCACAACCAGTCTGTCTCTCTCACTCTTTTTTCTGTTCAGGGGGAGAGAGACAGCTCCACAGGCACAAATGTACCACCTGTTGAAGCTTTCTCAGCTATTCCTTTTCTTCCCCCTCACCTCTGCAATAGCTTAGGTGGCTACTACTGCTGCATCCAGTGCATGAATCCAATCACAGGCAGACAAACCTTCACAAACCAACTGTGTGAAGTCCTCCACCCATACCTGCCTCCAGAGACCATATGCCTGTGTTTGGCACAGCTTCCATTACAGTTTCAGCTATTTGGTTACATAATTTTAAAAGCTTTTCTAACCAGTTAAATGATGGCAGTTTTACATGCTATACATCTTGAGCCTGTTTCTCAAAGAGATTTTCCTACTTCACAACAGTGACTTTGAAAATAATCACTCGAAAGGAGTAAGGCAAGAGGGAAAGGCAAAACATGGCATAATCTTCGACAGGCATGCACTTGCAAAGAGCTGCATGCACGGAGCAGTTACTGCCAAAGGGGCAATTACCATCTGGAACAGTAACCCTGCCCCAACACCTGCATGGATGTTATACAGACTATAAAGCTGTTCTGTTCGTCCCTCCTCCCACGCAGGAAATTGAGTAAGAGCATCCACATCAGAGCTGTCATTTACTGGAAGGAATGAAAAGCAACACACCTAATGAAGACAAGCCCACAGAATCTCTTAGATGGGACTCTCCTGTAAATCTAGACCCCCAATGGAGTGAGCAGCTTGTGTTTTACTTTTATATTCAACTAGTTTACAGCTATATTTAACATTATGTTCAAAACAATTGGATGGGCCAAACTGCCTGCAAGTGGTTGCACTTTTACCAAGGTATGAAGTAAGATGCTTTTCAGTGAAACATAAAGCAAAGCTTGTTTACTTTCACTTCAAATAAAGCGTCCAAAACAACAAGACACCTTTCTTCCTGGGACTTTTGGGTCAGTAAGCTGTAGAGTAAGAGTGGGAGAAAGGAAGGGGAGGAAAAGAGCTATTTTCTTCTCTTTTCCAAATTCTGAAATCTGAAAAATGCTAACTCTCTCCACTGCCTCTTTTAGGCTCATTACAAATTATAATTTCTTCAGTGAAAATAAAATTTATATTTTCAGATCTCTTCTAACATTATTTTCTTTTAAAATACTGAAAACCAAAAGCTATTACAATCAGTTCTAGTGTCTAGTACATTCACTTCCCCCGGTGCAGGACCTTGAGGGGAAGAATCACATTTAGAGAGCTGACTGTATTTCATTAACAGCTCATAAAACAGAAGGCATCCAAACATTGTTGGGCAGTATTGGAAGACACAACAGTCAGAGTGACTACAAAACCTGGCAAATGTAGAGCTCTACACTCCCCACAGCACTTCTGCTATCTAGGTGAACAGATTTTAAGATTTAGCAGTTTAACTGGCAGCCTAACAGCTGATTAGAAATTGATACTAACCACAATAATATGCCTGCATAAATTCTACCCCCAAAATAATACCAAACTCTGGGTTGCAAAGGCAGCAAAAATCAATCAAAACCCCCTAATCTGCAATCTGGTGCACCTGCATGGCAACCTACGATAGGACTATGAAATGCTGAGGAATTTATGGTAGAATTTATTTTCCTGTAGCAAAACAGTAGTGTGCAATTGAACTTACTTGGTGGAAATATCCCTCTTAAACTGCCCTTGGCTTCTTCTCAAAAATAGCAAGTTTTTAAAAAATACTACTGTCTTTAAAAGGAACTAAAAAACTGTCCCCAAGAGCAACAATGAAATCAGCAAATTACACAGTACAAGAAATCAGTTGGTGTGAGACACTTCTCTCCTTTTAGAAACCAACTTAATTGCCCAATACTGAGGTAACTGCAGTTTATCCCCTAGCAAATGCTTGTGAGGCTTCCCAAATCAGCAATTAGCATCTGTCCCATTGTGCTTCTCTGTCTAATATCTTATGCAAATTATACAATTTATAGCTTTAGATTTAATGTGTGGTTGCCAAAGACTGCCCAAGGCAAGAGGAGCCTGCTGATTCAGGAATGCATCGCTCAATTGCCTCACCCTTCTGAAGCAAGTGACAAACTCATTCCATAGATTTCTCCACTGAGGAGGAAATACTTGCTCTTGCTGCACCACATCTATATGAACAGGTGCAGCAGCCCACTGCTCCTCTCTTGGCATCCCTAAAAAGCAGAATGAAGCCAACTTCAGCCCAGAAGTCAAACAGCCAGAGTTAGAGGACTATGTCCAGGTAAAACATGCTGGTTTTTCCATGGGACCACAGCCTATCACATCCAGGTCTGGCTGCACTGACCCATGAAAATGTTGCCTCAGTGGAAGCCCAAGACTTCTCAGACTGCTTACCTCTTATGCCAGGACAGGTAAACATATGTGCTATGAGTCTTCCTCTGTGCTGGCCCTGCACAGGACAGATGTCTATTAACATTCAGCAGGACCTCATTAAGATCCCTGGCTCAAACTGTCAGTAATTGATGTTTTTCATTCTGAAGGACCATCAACATCAGGAAGTACTGGTCTGGGAAGGCTACTGGGTTACCTACCCCAGTCCCATTGCATTCAGAGAAGACAAAATGCACCTAACGCCAACACTGGCAGATGTTCATCTATCCAGTCTGTTCCCAAAGCCTCAAAGCCTCTAGTACAGGAGATTCATAACTACTCTGTTAGTTTGCCCCACCACTACAACAGCCTTGCTAGCAAAAATCTTACCCATACTTATTCCTTTTACCATTGTTTAAACAGCACATTCACAGGCTTCCCAAGTGTTGACTAATCCTCTAAAGGTTCCTCTGAGGGAGCAGGGAGGTTTGGCTGGCATTTTAGAGTTTAAGAGAATAATCAGGGCTGTTGTCAAAGCCCCGAATCTCAACAATTAATAAGATATTAGAGTATTAGGAAGAAATTCTTCACTGTGAGGGTGATGAGGCGCTGGAACAGGTTGCACAGAGAAGTGGTGGATGCCCTGTCCTTGGAAATGTTCAGGGTCAGATTGGCCAGGGCTTTGAGTAACCTGGTCTAGTGGAAGGTGCTCCTGCAGGCACCCCATGTTCTTACCCACCCCGTGGCAGAGGGGTTGGAACTAGATGATCTTTAAGGTCCCTGCCAACCCAAACCATTCTATGATTATAGATCCTTTAAATCTCAGAGACTATGCCTTGCCCACAATGCTGCATGTAGATTAACTGTATTACACTAGATCAGAACTTAGCACAGGGTGGGGCTCATACTCAGTGTCCCTGCTACTCACCTGCATGGGTGATTTGCCAACACACCAGTGCCTAAGTAAGGTGATGTGATAGAATAAACCCTCAGTTTTAAGTGAAGGAATTGCTTCAGTGAAGCTCAACTGTCCCACACAACCAAGATCTCAGCAGACCCTCAAAAAATACAGATCAGAAAAGATAAAGCTTTTCCTGAACGTTAACATCTTCCATTGCCTTCATAGTGTGTTTAGCGTCACTGGCCAAAAAAGGACCTCATTCAGAATATTCATTTGTCAGCAGATGGGTGGTGGGTACATGTCTGCAAGACTGACACTTTGCATCTCTGCAGGAAAGATTTCACTGCTGGCTGCTGGCTGGCAGTCAATCAGAGACAGAGCAAACACCCACATAGCATCCTCAAGCTGATTAAGAAAGACCTGGGATATGAACACTCCCTCGTGTAGGAAACCCAATGCCACATCTAAAGTTAACACCCTCAGTAACAGCTGAGTGCTCCCTTCCCTCCTTGGCCCAGCAGACACCACAGAAGCTGGCAGCTGCACTGCAGCAAGGAAAAAGCTGCACTTATTCTGATCATGGAATAGAATTGTTAGGGTGGGCAGGTGGGTGAGACTGTGAAACATTATCTGTTCAATCATTTTCATAATTACATATGAGATATGTTTTGCAACTGGTCAGTCTTCCTCATGATTTCACCAGGGAGCAAGAGAGGAAATGAAACAAAATGTTTTAAAAATTGAGAAGTTCCAGTATGTTAAGTAACGCCCCGTCCTAGACAATGCACCAGCATGATCTGGAGGGTGACCTCTTTATCTTCTGGTAGAATATAACCTGATAGAAAAACTTCTTCAGGAGTGTTCAGTACCGTTCCCTCCCTGTCATGTATTACACAAAGGCCTGTTCCACAATGCCTCAGTTCTGTCCTCTCATGAACAGACTCCTCTGTCTCGCTCTACAGGCTCTTAATACAGCAGAAGAGAGAGCTATCAAAGAAAAAATCATAATCACATAATCACATAATCCAGCCATATTTCTGAAAGAATAACAGTTTTAACACATCTGTCTCTATGTGAGTTCCCACTTAACATGCTGAGTGTTCATAATGATCTATATTAATTACCAAGACTTTATTCACAGGACAGTAAAAACACTAAAGCATTACTACTTGCATAAGGTTTAAAACTTATGGAGTAGAGAAAGTGCTTTAAATCCTCACTGCACTTTCAGGCATTCTTGCTTTCCCGGAGATGAGAAATGAACACTGGAATTACCAAACCAAATGAGAACACAATTAAGCTGACACCGTGTTATCTCCATCTTTTCAGCTTGGCAGTGCGTTTCAAATCAAAGCAAATGGAATATATATTGTCCCCCAACATATCCCAAATTATGGAGTTCACTGTTCATCATGGAGTTTCTTTTTAACATCCACCAGTCAGTACTATATACCACCAACCACAATGGTTTGTAAACCTCTCAAACCTAGTTGTGAATGTATCCTACCTCTTTCAGTCCAGCTATGATCTTAGTTGATATTTTATGGCAACCACAGAGTTATTCATTGAAACTCTAACTCTGACATGGTAGAGAAAGAGGGGAACATTTCTCCATTTATTCATGTTTTGTTTGCTCAGGTTTTGTTCCACCTTTGCTAGCCTGAGATTGATTTTACTCTTCACTTGTGGCTGTCTCTTGGCATTGACCATGTCCCTTTTTTCAAGGATTCCTTTCACTTCTAATGCATATTTTTAAATTCAGGAAAGCAGAACTTAAAACAGTCTTTGGGAAAAATAAAGTTTTTTATTTACACAACTCTATGTTCAGTGTCTTCAATGCTATTTTTGGCCGCCACAATCTTTTTGTTTGATTCTGTTGGCATGTTCTCCTTTGACTACTGAGGCTGAGGGGGCAGAAGTTTCCAGTGAGCTTCCCAGTGTAACGCTGAGGTCCTTCCTGAGTAGTGAGTCAATGCAGAAGTTAACAATGCATGTCCATATTATTTTTTTATAGGCCCAAGAGATTACTATTAAGTGGATCTATCATTATGCTGACTCTTCACTGTCTTTTGGTAAGCCTGTCTGATACTGCTGTCTCCCTTTGTCTGGAAAAAAACGAAACAATTTGGACTTATCTAAAAAATTTGGTATCCTGTGTTCATCCACCTTTTCCAGCATTAATAATAAAAGTCCTGAAATGCCACTTGTATGGGATGCTTGATTTGCCACATTGAAAGGAGTTTATTTCTCTTCTCCATGCCTTTGGTCTTTGCCAAGCACTTTCTGATGCTTCAGTTTACTTAAGACCTGCCCTCTAAGGAGCGACTTTTTTTTTTTTTTAAAGTTATTTCAGCGTGCTGACTTGTGTTCAGATATCCAATTTCTAGCTGACAGTTTCCAAAAACTCTAATCAGAAGGCCTGGAGGCAACTAGAGCAACATGGACAGTGCCATTTGAGGGGTACACAATTTCTATTATTCAGATTAGCAGTTAGCCTGATCTCAGTACCTGGTAAGGTAATGGAACAGTTTATACTGAGTGTCATCATGCAGCACTTACAGGATGGCCAGGGTATCAGACCCAGCCAGCAGGGGTTTAGGAGGGGTAGGTCGTGTATGACCAACCTGATCTCCTTTTATGACCAGGCGACCCGCCTGGTGGATGCAGGAAAGGCTGTGGATGTTGTCTGTTTGGACTCTAGCAAGGCCTTTGGCACTTTCCCACAGGACACTCCTGGAAAAGCTGGCAGCCCGTGGCTTGGACAGGAGCACTCTTTGCTGGGTTAGGAACTGGCTGGATGGCCAGGCCCAGAGAGTGCTGGTGAACAGTGCTGCATCCAGCTGGGGCCAGTCACCAGTGGTGTCCCTCAGGGCTCTGTGCTGGGGCCAGTTCTGTTCAATATTTTTATTGATGACATGGAGGAGGGTGTTGATTCATTCATTAGTAAATTTGCAGACAACACTAAGCTAGGATCGTGTGTCCATCTGTTGGAAGGTAGGATGGCTCTGCAGAGAGACCTGGAATGGTTGGATGGATGGGCAGAGTCCAGTAGGATGAAGTTTAATAAGGACAAGTGCCAAGTCCTGCATTTTGGCCACAATAACCCCCTGCAACATTACAAGCTGGGGACAGTATGGCTGGACAGTGCCCAGGCAAAAAGGGACCTGGGGGTGCTGGTCGACAGCCGGCTGAACATGAGCCAGCAATGTGCCCTGGTGGCCAAGAAGGCCAAGGGCATCCTTGTATCAGGGCCTGTATCAGGAATAGTGTGGCCAGCAGGAGCAGGGAGGTCATTCTCCCCCTGTACTCGGCACTGGTGAGGGCACACCCTGAGTGCTGTGTCCAGTTCTGGCCCCTCAGTTTAGGAAGGACATTGAGACACTTGAGTGTGTCCAGAGGAGGCAATGAGGCTGGAGAGGCGCTTGGAACACAAGCCCTGTGAGGAATAACTGAGGGAGCTGGGGTTGTTTAGCCTGGAGAAAAGGAGACTCAGGGGTGACCTTATCACTCTCTACAACTTCCTGAAGGGTGGTTATAGTCAGGTGGGGGTTGGTCTCTTTCTCCAGGCAGCAACTGACAGAACCAGAGGACACAGTCTTAAGCTGTGCCAAGGGAAATACAGGTTGGATATTAGGAAAAAGTTTTTTTACAGAAAGAGTGATAAAGTACTGGAATGATCTGCCCAGGGAGGTGGTGGAGTCACCACCCCTGGATGTGTTTAAAAAAGGATTGGATGTGGCACTTGGTGCCATGGTTTAGTTGAGGTGTTAGGGCATGGGCTGGACTCAGTGATCTTGAAGGTCTCTTCCTTCAGAATCACCTGGTGATTTTGTGTGATTCTGTGATTTTAACCCAATTTAACAAGCAGTGGTTCACTCTCAGTGTACAGAACTAAACAGATTGTATATTTCCCTACAAATGGCAGGAGTTCTGAAACATGCTCCACATCCACCTTGCCCACCAACAGGATATGAAGGGATGCAACAGATAGCTGTGACAGTACCACTTTTTCTTCTCAGCATAGCATCTTTTTGTTTTCATGGGGCAAAGCTGTCTCCTGCTGAATCAGTTTTGTTTCCTTTACACATAAAGGTGTAAGGAAAGGTGTTCAGGTTTGTTTCCTGAACCATAATTACTGACACTCCAGAGGTGCCAACTGTCTCCATATAGCTATATCAGCCCATGAATGCATTGGGATCTCTATTTCCACCCCATATGCAGCATTTATACATCAGAAAAAGAAAATATCAGCACTTTCCAAGCACTACTGTAAACAGGGTATCCCAAACAGAGAGAAAAGCAAGATGTTAATGGTACAGTGTATTGAATGACAATGACAAGTAAATGACCTTGTGTAGGAAGACTATCAAGCAACTGACCATAGAGGTTTAGTTCCACTCAGTCATAAACTATTCAAGAAATTCATACCATTGCAAGTCCCTCTCATCAACCTTTACACTTTCAGCCCCATGCAATCTAATTTCTGAAAGCCTTTTGGAAAATTCATGAGACAGACCCAATTACAGACATCAAGAACACAAATGCACTCAAGCTTTCATGATTTTCTCTACTGATACACTCAGCAGGAACAGTTGCACAAAGCCAGCAGATAAGTGAAATGGGAGCCAATTTTAGATTGGATGTTAGTGGCCCTAGTGGTAAAGGAAAGTATGCTCCCAGGCAGTGTTACCATCAGCTGATTCCACGCAACCTTGATAAAGCCTTAAGGCCCTGCTGGACTCTGCATGAGGAGAGATTCTAATCTAACCAGGTTTACCACATGTTGGCTAGATACTTATCTGAGAAAATGTAAGGGATGCTAATTTTCTTGTCCATACCAGAAAAAAACCCGCTTCTTCAGCAGCAAAAGTGACATAAACACATTACACCAGAAATGGAGTAATATTCTATCGGCCAAACCCTGGTTTCCAACTCAGATGAAAGATCCTATTTTTCAAGACTTACTTCTTGACCTTTGATCTTGTGACAGCATGAGTAGAAACACTGTGAAAAGCCACTTACTGCAAAAAGTATTCCCAGTTAAGTTTTACATCGATACTTTGAGCAATTTATCTTTCAATGCTCCTTCATTACTTTTTCTAGCACCCAGATACTTGGGAAATTTGGATGTCAGCCAAGGAAATTTCTGCTCAAGAGGATCAGAATAACTTGAAACACAACCATGCTGGAATTTAAAACATCTAGTTTATTCAGTGAAGACTTCATCATGACAAGAAGAATCCCGGCTCCTCTTTTTCTAATTCTAGAGAGACAATAATCCTCAAGAACTAATCCATGTTCTGTTCATAAAATCCAAACTGGAGATATCTTAGGAATGCCCTATAACCACATGAGTGCAGTCATGGCTTATTTTTTTACCCCATAAAATGCAGATTCAGTCGATGTTCAGATCCACCCAAGCCCTTAACACAAAATTCACAGAAGCTCTCACTTAAATAGACATAAACCTTTCCACTTTTTCAGCTTTATCAAGTAGAAAAATGCTTTGAAATTATTCATGTAGATGTAAAACAAAAGTTTCCAACACTGGTATGTAATAAATGGATAAAAGGTCCAGCCTTGTTTCTATTCAGATAAGCAAAAGAGAGTGAAAGTGGGGTGCAGATTCCTCATATCTGGTCAAAAAAGCACATGAGAGCCAAAGAGTGCACCCAAAAATAACATCTGAACTTTACGGGCAGGCTTATTTTGAAATCTCAGTGGCCATTAAGACTTCTAGGATCCAAGATGAAGATTGTTTGTTGGTTCAAGGAGCTCTGACTGGCACACTGGGAGACAAAACAATAAAAATGTTTTCTGTATTATTCTCTGGGCTTTGTGCCTGTTGGCCTGCAGAGTCACTTGAACAGCCCCAAGCTGATGGGTCTCAGGAGGCCAGCGGCAGCAGCTGGCTGACTGCCACTCCTGGCTGGGAGAGCAGGGACTGTGCCCATCATATCCACAGACGCCCCCAGCTCCCTCCTACCTATGCTGGGACAGAGATCATAGCTCAAAATAATGAAAACCTGAAGGGGGAGAAGAGAGGCAGGAAGGGAATGGAGAGCCTGTTCATATTTTTTGATAACAAAATTGCTAACTTTCAACAGTCTTATCCTGGAAAATCCTTTTGTAAACAGCTTTAACAATAGCAAGACATGGTAGAAGACAGAAGATTCCAGGTTCCTTTGGGGACTTCCCACTTTCTTTTCCTGTCACCCCTCTCAGGAGAGGATTAGTCCTTTAGAAGCAGCTGTCTAGTTTAAATTTCAAAGCCAGGGCTTGTTATCATAACACCAACATGCTGATGCCTCTTTGTTATCCTCCTCCTAGATGAATGAATGAGCTTTTATGAGAAAGATGGCAGGTGACACTTCCCTGGGGCAAATGTCCCAGTGTGCTTCCAGTTTCACAGAGCAGGACTGAGGCCTACCAAGTGCTGGCAGCTGGGTATAGAGACTGCCACATGCAACACTGCTGCGAGCTGAGACACTTTGGACAAACTGCTTACAGTCACAGAGAATATCAATTCCCATCCAACTCCTTCCTTCCACTCAGGTATATTAGTTTTCAGACAGAAATTAGAATCCAGTAAGTGAACATACACCACACATTTTGAGTGAGGTAATAAGACATCTATCTGCATGTGTTCTTGGTGGAAAGAGAGCATACAATCAACAAGGCAGGCTTCTGCACCCAAAAACTGGTGTGGTTATTTACAGTAGCTGACATCTGCCCTCTGACTAAAGATACCTTACTGATATGTCCCTACATAAAGAAGTGAGTGCCAGGTGGGTGATTAAGAGGCATTAAAGTGAAAAGAAAAATCTGGCTTCAATTTAATAGGAGCTTCAAATAAAAATTAGAGGTGTCTGAAGTTGACCTGTGTGACTATTCTTCTCTCCCCTCTGACCAAAACAGCTCTGAAAAGTAGGCCACAGTGAAAAGAGGCTACAGTTTCAAAAGGTGAATGCCTTAAGCTATGTATATACAGCTATTTTCATGCACTTTTAACTGGGTGGCCTGATTTTGAGAAGCTCTATGTATGCACTGCTCCAACAATGTACACGCTCCATAATGTCCAAAAACCCAGCCCTGACTATTTGCTTTGGTGTTGAATTGTAGATGCAGTTTTCTACTCAACAACAGGTCCACACTTTCTGTTAGAGCAATCCCTCCACAGCTTGCTTGGCACAGAGACTTGCTGAATGGGAGTAGCGTTTGTATACCTGGAGAAGAGTTTCTGCCCAAAACAATGTGGCAACTTGACATGCAGATGAGTGTCAGGATGCACAGGGGTGACACTCCATGTCCAAAATCATGCAGCAAGCAGAAAACCCCAAGCCCCAAAACAAATGCCTTACTCATTTCATCATACTGAGCTTGCCTCCTAGTAACAAAAGCTACATGAAGCTGTGAGAGGAGTATTTCTGAGACAAACAGAATCTGATAAAAAGAAATCCAGGGAATAGAGAAGGATGCTGTGATCTGTTCTGTAATATCCCCCAAAATGAGAAAGAAGCACACACAGCAGCAACTGCATCTTATATAATAGTAAACAATCAAACATAAATAATTTGATTACGTGTCAGGATGAAAATATCGAAGCTAAAAGGGTGTATACTGTTTAGAGTGTCCTGAGGAAATAGCTCCATGCTTCAAAGACAACTGCTAGGAAGAGAGAAATTAAGGAGTTGCAGCTCGGCTCATGCAGGAGTTCTTTTTTCTAGGAGAGCTTCACAAAGACTATTGTGTGTACAAATTTGAGACTTCTAGCTAAGTTTGAGAACAACAAAATTTTAAAACAATGGAAGAAAAAGCCAGGAGCGAGTGGTTAAAGAAATTAACTTCAGGGTCTGCAAGTTCAAACGTTATCAGAGAAACCAATAAGTCACTTGAGACAGAAGAGGAAGCTGAGCAGCAGATGGGAACACTAACTAGATAGCACACTGAGTGAGTAGCATGTTTACTTCACTTTCATTTCAGTTTCTTCAATATGGATTATTACTTGTAAGATATGTAGGGAATTTCAAAAGCTTTCAATCTTTAAATAAAAAATGTAATATGAAAAGCTTAGTGCCCAGTCACAGTGATCATCCATTACCATCTTAAGCATACTTTTACGTTTCAGATTTTGAATTTCAAACCTGAAGGATCACAACTTTTCAACATAGCATCAGAAAATTTAGTTGTTTTCATTGGGTTACAGCTTTTAAAAGGCTGACACAGTTCCAACTACACAATACCCTGTCAAAAATGAAATTTTTACTAAATAATGCTCCTAATCTTTCACCAAACATCACTGAAACTGATCAAGAGCACTTTTATGTAAGAAGCAATTCTTCAGAGATAAGTAAACAAAGCAATACAACTGCTGAGAGAACAACTGTGACACCAAAAAAATCTATTCAGTGATTCATTTCAACAAACAGCTATAGAGGACACTACCTGGAATGCAACCTTTATTTTTTCAAATCTTTTTAAAAAAAGATTCAGAAGCACAGGTTGCAGAATAACTAGCTCTTTTAGAGCTTGCATGCAAAATAACAGAGACCAGGAAAAAGAGGAAGCCACAGCTCCAGCCAGACTACTGATTCCAAAATAGAATCCATTAAAATCAATGTTAAAATATCTCTAAAAGCTTTTTTTTCTTTTTCCCCAGAAGAGAGTTCTACTTCCTTCCAAGGGAGGTATCACTGTCTATACTGAATAAAGCCACAATCCCTGCAAATCACCTCAGCACTGCTAGTAGCATGCTAGCACACCAGATTCAAGGTGCATTCTGGAGCAGGTTGCTCAGAGAGGTTATGCAGTCTCCATCTGTGCAGAAACACAAAAACCCAACTGGACATGGACCTGAGGAACCTGCCTTAGAGATTCTGCTTTGAGCAAGGAGTAGGACTGGATATTCTCAAGAGGCCTTTTCCAACTTCAGTGATTGGGCAAGTCTGTGAACCTTCTATTTCCACAAGGAGTGAGTGGTTACTGTGTCAGACTAGGACATGGAAAGCCCTGGTTCAACCCCATGCTTTCCCTCAGACCACTGGTACAGCTCCGGCCGAGTTACCGCCTCTCCTCCACCTCAGTTTCTTTAGCGGCCACAGACTGGTAGCAGAGACAAGGAGTGCCTCAGCCACAAAGAGCCTCAGCAACCGTTCTCAGGAGGCTGGATCAAAGTAGTTATCACTCAGACACTTGACTCCGTAAAAGAGCAAGATACAGGGCTTTCAGAAAGCCTAACAATGTCCATGCGCCCAGTCTAGACACTTCAAACAGGGATTTTCTTTTTCAGGAAGCAGGGAGAATTCTCTGTCAAAAGGACAGTGACTTGGACATCTGAAAAATAATTAGAGTTAAAATCAAACTGTTTATAGACCATGAGGCCCTACTGCTGCAGAATGCAGTCACCTCAACAGAGCACATGGTCACTCTCTCTTTAACCTAAATGGTGCAAATCTTTAGTTATACAGTTGTTGTAAGGTCTACAGGGTTAAAATAAAGTGTAAACTGAGGATCATAAATAAAGACTATACTTCATTTATAGTTACTTAAAAACATAATTGAAATAGAGGCAATAATCATTGAAATTCAAAACTGATCTGTAAATAAAAACTGAATTTTCTTTTGAAAGACTTTGAATAGCAGAAGGCTTCTCCTTACAGATAAACTCAGTCCTCCCGAGTTTACAACACTCCTTCAGAAGACACAATCCCTTGCACTGAACTTAACCCATCACATTAATTTTGTATCCTGTGATAAAAAAAGGCTCTCTAGTTACAGCTAAAGACTAGGATATTATTTTCTTTGTAGTTACTTCCATAATGAAATTCCAGAACAATAAAGATGTGGCTCCTAAGAGTTCATGCTATTCACAGATGTATTAGTTCTTGTTTGAGTTTTCTAAGTGCTTGTGGCCTTGGGATATGAGATGGTAGCTGCAACAGAGAAAACATAACTTAGCAGGTGAAAACAAGGAAGGGGAGAAAACCCACAGCACTGGCTAGAGTGGTGTAACTTTTCTCTTACTGCAGATCATCACATGCAGGAATACAGAGGCTGATCTACTTAGGCCAGAACAAGAAGTTAGACAATTATTCATCTCTCATGAGATTTCCCTTGCTAAATACAGAGTTGGTTCAAGGTCTTGGTCATGATATTTCTGATTATGAGACAGAAATAAGACTGGGGAGGAAAGTGCTGGGGGGAGGGGGACAGAGGTCAGGGGAAAAATGGTTACTAAACACTGCAGCAGCCAGTGACAATAGCTTACGCCATTCCTTACTTCACACCTCAACTTTATTAACAGCTTCTTTTTGAATTGTCAGTCTTACGTAAATACAAATTTTCTTTTTCTTTTTCCTCCTTAAGGACTTATTTCTTTTTCTCATCAGTTTGACCAAAGCAGGTTGTAATATGCAGAAGACAAACTACTTGCAAAAACTGGATGCTCTCCCAAACATATTGTTCTCATAGGGATAACAATAGTACTGATAGCAATTTAAGAAAAAAAAGAACAAAACCAAGCTTTACTGAATCTCTCTGCTGTTACAACAAAATCCCAATCACTCCCTCAGAGCACAGGTTTCCCTCAGCACCTTTCTCCCACCCGCAAACAGCAACAGCCACTCCAAAACAAAATCATTCTAAACTAATTGAGGATTTTCTCCCTAAGAGATTCCAAAAGACATGGGGGAATGCTGTGAATTATTAATCTTATTTCTACAGAGGAATGGTACCAGTGGGGCCAGGCAGGTTATATACAAATAGTATGTCCATAAACCCACAACTATAAAAATACAAATTGCTGAGCTTCTTACCTGCCCACCAAGACAGTGATAACATAATCTCAATGGTATTTCCAATAACATCCCATTAGAATATAGTTCAGAAATGCAATTTCCCCCCATTACAGTCATCTAACATATGAAAGAGTTACTTCAGAGCTATTCTAGATTTAAATTCAAAAGCCAATAAATGTTTAAAGAACATGACAGCAGCAGAAGAAGAAAGGGAATGAAAGAGTAACTTAAACCAACAGTTGCAATGGTTAAAATGAGAAGGTAATAGAACTATTCAGGTTGAAAAGGCATGACTCCTAACATGGAATACAACTCAAATGATACCAATTAAGGGCAATAGTTTATGTCAGGTAACAAGCCAGCACCAGACATGCATTTATGTTCCTCCTAGCAATTAGCTTGGGCAATAGGCTTCCTGTACTTCTCAAAGACCTTAGCTCTATTTACACTTTAATTTATTTTGATCCTTTCCAAAACAAATTTTTCTTCTTCTCTCTCAGTTTCAGGCCTCAGGATTCGTACTACAAGCTTCTGAGTTTGTACAGTCATTTCAATTTACCAGCACACAACAAGAAGACAATGTTTTTCAGAAGATTTCTGAGTGCTCACTGTGGTAAATATGCTCTCCATTAAATCCACATCGTATTTTTAATCAGATACAAACCTCCGTGTATATGGAAAAAGAAGAGCACAGGATTCCAGAGGGCAATCCTGTGACACAGGAATGCTTCAGTGTTTGTGCTCCCATGGAGAGACAATGCAAGGGGCACAGAACCACTACATCAAACTCCACATCCAGCCTCCAGAAGGAGGCTGCTTTCTTCTCTAGTCACAATAATAGCCTCCAGGGAGCACAGATATTGGCCTACCTTGCATGTATGCCTCTATTCGCCGAATTAGCTCATAAGACTTGGATCGATCCAGAAGTGTACGAATAGCCGGCAGAGGGTCTAGGATAATGGTTTCTGGATGAGCATCAATGTACTCCTGCAAAACAATAGATAGGAAAAAAAAAAAGGCATTAGGTTGGCTGAAGAGTGTAGAAAAATAATGAGAAGAGAAAATAATGGGGAAGAGAATATATAATGTTAAAAGTCCAGCTTCTCTTCAAGGGGAGCCAAATGGACTTTGGCAATGCAGAAAGTCCCCAGACAGTCCAAACACTGACACTTGAAACAAACACAAACATGACAGCTAACTGGTTTAGATGGCAAATTCCTCCTCTAGACTCTATCAGTAGCAAAACCTGTGCTGCAACCATATTAGCTCACAAGGCAGCCAGTGGCAAAGTGCCATAGTAAGAACTGAGAGCAGGACCGAGAAAAGCCATTAGGAGAAGAAAGATGGCCTTGCATTCTATTACTGCATGTGAACATCACAACTATCTGAACTAGGCTCAGAAATACATCTGCGTTCTTTTATGTTGTTTTTATTGCTGTCTTCTAGCTGGGCTGAAGACAGTGTTAAGGACTGAACGATAAGGGCTGAAATTTTTTTGGCAGAGCTGAAGAGATTGCTGCTTCACTGTATCTTCATTGCTTGCTACTTCTCTATGTTCATAGTCTCCTTTTCTGACTACAAGAACAAAGTGAAGTTAATGACCTCACAGATCTTCATCTTGGGAACTCAATTCCCTGTTCACTGAGGTCATGACTGCACTACCGTATCTTGGCCAGGAACATAGACACAGCTGCCAGGTACTGGCCTTGCAAACCCAACAAAACTTCTTTCTGTTTTTTAGAAGCTGAATTCCTTCATCATTGCCCCAACCTGGCTCTGTAAAGTCAGTGGGAAACATACATCCCTCTTACTCTACTCAAAATTTGACAAATATATCCAAAGTTAGCATCTCTGTTTCACCCAACTTCCCAAAGCCATCCTAATGTTTCCACTTACTTCCTTAAATCCATTTATGCAAAAGCTCCTACAATTAATAGACTTCCATGACATTCTACTTCATTTAAATTGATTTTTTTCAAAGAAGAAAACATACTACAAAAGATACTTCAGAGTATGATGAGATGGCTTCAGGAGATGCACTTTGCTGGAGAGAAAAGAATGGCATAATCTATTCTCAGAAAGTGATTTTGCTCCAGATACTACCTGGGGATGCAGACTTCTCCATCCCAGCACTGGGAAACTGTTGCTTCCTGGTGACTAATAGTCTGAACTGATGGCTGCTGAAAGGAGATTATTCATTTGAGGTTAAGAGGATCTAGCATTGGGGTCTAATGAACCGACTGCATCACCCACAAGACACAAGCAGCTCTCCTTCACAGCGCACGCGGCACCCCTCAGCGGCAATATTTGGTTCTGACATATTTAGTAATCCCTGCAGAACACAAAGAATGAATTCCCCAAAGATATGTTCAACCTTGCTGCCTCTTGGGAAAAGCAAGGGACAGCCTTTTGCACAGCTGGTCATCAAGACTGTCAGACCCAGCTGTTGTCTCACCCTTGCAGTACAGCCTGGATAAAAAGCCTCATCAGCTCAGTGGAGCAGAAGCTGGGTTCATTTCCAGCCACTAAACCCCAGAACATACAGTTTTCATGAGTCTTCTGCCCCTAGTACTTCCAGAGTCTAAAGCAGAGCAATCAGCTTTCAAATACAGATGAGATTTTATTCTTTTTAAAGCTAGAGTACCTTATTACCTAATCCCTCTTAAATATCCACACGTCTATGCATATGTACCCTTTTATGTAGCACCTAAAACACACCCTGTGGAGCTAGCATGATCCAGTGATTAGGGCATTAGCTTGAACTTGCTGATAGTGAAATTGTATTGAGTATCTCAACATCTTCAGAGTGTAGCAAGACAGCTTTTAGTCCATCTGTGCCTCCATTTAAAAGGCAGTGAGTTCCCACACTGTGTGTCTTTCCCAGCACACTGAGAGGATGAGCTCCTTACAGACAGCCCATACCCTGATGGGGCAGGAGGCAAGCACAGCACCCAGACTGAACATGTCACAGCTCTGAAAGGTGCCCTCAGCAGAGCTCCAACAGCAAGCACTTCTGATGTGTGTACGAGTTCTTCCTTTTACGCTGTGTGGCCACCCACCCATCTGCCTTGACCAGTCTCTGGTTCCACCTCGACTTCAAGCTCCTGGATTTCCATCCTGGCCCAGCCCCTACTCTGCATATACTGATCCTTCGCCTCACACACACATTTCTCCTGCCTATGGACTCCATTGCCTTTACTGCCCTCCAAGGATGGAATGATTCTTCCGTCTCTTAGCTCCTTGTGTACCTTCCTGAATCTTCCTGATGCTCACACTTCAGCCTTGAGAACTATCCTTGCTTCCCTGGGACTCATGTGTTCTACTTGTTAATTTGGCTCATGTTACTCTAACTATTTCCAGAGGGAGCCTGGCTTTTTTGTGCTTTCTGTAAGTGAACCTCACAGTGCTTTATTTCTAAAGGTAATAGGCCTAAACCGTATTTTAAAACCATCCAAGCACCAAGCTTGCCACACCATAATGAAGCTTAACAGGAATAAGACACAATCTCGAGGCCATTCTACACCAGTCAACATGTCAAGAGAAACGAGCATCTAAGCTGACTTTCCAGTGACTTAGTTCTCATCCTGTTGCCTTAAGGAGCCTCCAAAAAGCTCTGTAAGGCAAACTTGAAATAACTGATGAAGATGAGAGAGGTGGGAACTGTTTTCCAAAAGCCATTTAGAGTCTGGAGAACTTTAACAAGCTACTCTAATGTCAAGAAGAACTGCCCTGAACACAAGAAAGCAGCCCCTTCAAATACACAACAAAGGCTTTTGAGCTTTGAGCAGAACAGCTTTCTTTAAAAAACAAGGAAATTTCTCAGCTTGAAATCTATGTCAGGTACTATTCTCCAACTCTTCATTTCCAGGCCTAGGAACTCGGACAGCTAGAAAGCACAGGAATGGCAAAACTCAGAGCAGTGAAGATCTGTGTCATCTAAGGAAAGACTCAAACTTCAAGTGCCTCCTAGAACTCATCTAGGGACAGACCAGACATCTCTCCTTTTAATTGAATCCAGAAACAGCCTCTTTTCAAAGAGACTCTCAACGCATAACAAGGTCAGTGTATTTGTATGTATCCTTTCTGTTTGAACACAGCTAGAGACTAACTGCTGAAGTTGTGTAGGGGCTTCCAGCTTCCCCTTGGGCCTTTAGGCTGCCAGCACCTTCCCACACCTCTCACCAGTACATCACCAACACACGCAAAAGAAAGTTTCAATACCCATGCACAGGAAACTACTTTAAATAAGTAATTAAAAGATCTGAACCTTATACCAATTGTCTACAACAGGAAATTACAACAAGAAAAGTCAATTTTGTTCGTTTCACAGGAACAATTATGGTAGCTGATGTGAAACCTTTCATAAACTTTGATTCTTTATTAGAAACTGCTGCACACTCAGGCATCATGTACTACAAACATACTCAGTTTTCAAAGCCATATACTTTGTCTAGAAGGCAGGAACTGGAGTAGTTTGGTTTTCTTTCTTACCAAGAAGGCAGAACTGTAGCACCACTAAGTGACCTATGAAGATCACTTAAGAGACTGGAGAACTCTTGATGTAGCCCAAGTAACAGCACTCTTCCCACAACACAGAGTGGCTCCACTACCAGAAATACAGATCTGCATAAATATGTAGGGTTTCTGCCTAATTATTTTGAAAGCAGATGAGCTACTACAGACATGAACTTGAAAATGAAGCAGTTGAAGAAGGAAAAGAGAAACACTGAAGCCAAGAGAGTACAGCAGTACTCTCTTCGGTACAGTACCACCTTTCAACTTTAAACTTTCAAGTCTTTTCTCATCCTTCCTGCAAAACAACTCTGCTCTCTACTTTGGTGGATTTACTGAAGACTGATATCCAACAGCAGATTCCAACCACCCAGGCAACAATGTGGAAGATATTTAGGCTTTCCAACAATAGATTGAAAGGGCTCTGTCCTTGGGCTGCAGTTCAGCTTGACCCAGACAACATCTATATTTTCCTCTTTCTAATCTCTGACATAATAAAAGCAAACAAGAACAAACAAGGAATTTTAGCAGATCCTCCCCTTTGTTTGTATTCCAGGCCTGGTGTTAAGTCATGTTTTGTACTAGCCCCATTACTGGCAGAAAGCCAGCAATGAAACTTGAAATCAGAAAGAGACCAAAAATTTCATGTTCCCTATTAAATACCACTGGATATAACCCAGCAATTTAAACAAATACTTTCCTTGAGAAGCCTGTATATAGATGAAAATAGAGCTGCTTGTTATTTTACCCAAAAAGGTAGTTAATGATTTATTTTTTATATTTTAACAGAGAGCTGATACAGTATCTACTGCAAATAATAGGTCATTAGATGATAAGAGAATCACTCATTCATTGACTTGCTTTTATTACTAAGTAATAAAACTTATACAGTGTTTTGTTTAATATTAAACAAAGTTCTATAAAAATATTCCAAAAGAAAACAAGTAAGCAAAAGAAACAATGCTATTTGGATTTGTGTTTTCCCACATACAGAAACATGACAATGACTGCTTGTAAAAACATGTCAACATTTTCCAAGGGAGAAAGAGATGTAAACACAAGCTTGTCTAAAGTGTTTGCATCAGATTTAGATTTAAAAGTTCCTTTTTGTTGTCTTAGGCTATGATGGTGTCTTTTCATGGACACCTCCTTCCAAAAGGAAAGGTGAAGGCGTATTGGGTCTTCAATAAACATTCACCTCAAAACTGTTTGTCTCTAAATCTGAAAGAGATCTCTGCAGTGGTTAGGAGGAATGAGGGGTGTGGCAAGGGGAAGGGGGAACTCATCTTCTCTGTTACATTTCTATTCTCTGTGTATCTCAAAGAAACTTTCTGAGTATTCAGCTGCCCTGTGTTGCCTTCAGAAGTCCTTTGCTCCTTCATCTTACAAATCCTATCCACAGGAAGCTATCCTAACCCCTAGCACTTGAATGACAAATTTTTAGTTAATTTTGCTGCTTATGAGGCTCTTCCAATAATTTAAGACATCGTTATTTTTCAAATGTATAAAACACAGGTACTGGCCTGTGAATTCAGGTGTAAATAGACCATTTCAATTTTGTATCAACCTGTCCCTCCAATTAGAAAAGAATTACTAAGACATAATAGTTTCTTTTGGATTTTTGCTTGCCTCTTCGCAGCTGAGAAGTCCCCTACCTCCTTCCCTTCCAAAATACCTCCCTCATTTTCCTTTCTCTTAGTCCCAAACCCTTCTAAGAAAGCTTCTCAATCAGGATTAGAAGAGTCCATCCTGGACAACTCCAGAGTGGGAGAGTCAAGAGTTGAAGGGCAGGAGGGGAGGAAACATTTTAAATTTTCGTCAACCTGATAGCAAAAGACTAGGCATAAAAACTGTGTCTGATTTGTCATTTTAAGTAGGCTAATGCAAAGAGAACCTGCTCAGAAAAAGCTTTGAAAGACAAATTAATAACCCTATTGATTTTCCATCACTTGAGCCATCCTTTTGAATGCAATATGAAGCTGCAATGAATGAAGCTACTCAAGCCCCTGTACGGTTATGACAGGGAGCTGCTCAGAGAGCATTTTGCTCTAATGAAAGCATAACAAAGATTCCTCAAAGTCTTACATAGCCAAAACACACTCAGTTTTCAAAGCCATATACTTTGTCTAGAAGGCAGGAACTGGGGTAGTTGGTTTTTTTCCTTACCAAGAAGGCAGAACTGTAGCACCAGCAAGTGAAAGGCATCGTGGGGACTCTGCCTCTTCACCTGATTTCCCTCCATGTACCTCTGGTCAAGAAGGAACCACCGAGGACTATAATCAATTTCACAGTTAACTAAATACCCGTGTTCAACCAGCCCAGCCCTGTGTTACAGTGGGCAGGGAGGGAGACTGACCATCATCTCTACAAATAATCATCATCCCCCAAAATAAGGATTTAAGTGTCCTAAAAAGCAAGTAATAGTACTTCTCCACTTTTCATCTCATGCACCACACTAGGTGCTGCATGCAGTCTTTGTTTTGGCTTTGGATGAGATCACCAGGCACTCATCACTGATTTTCAGTGCAGTGGAGAACAGTTGCACCCACCAATATCCTCCTGAGAAACTTCAGTCCATACCATATCCAACTAGCACAAAGACTTCAGAAAGCTCAGCCCTAATGGTCTTCTGGAGCAAAAAATGCCACTGTCAACAGGCAACTCCTCCATATCATTTTCATTCTCCTGTAATTTTTTTTCCAAGGCAATTGAAAACAGTCAGAATGCCAACAGGCTTCCTGTTCTATTAACACTCTCTGCCAGACCCTACAAGGGCTCATCACAGATTCCAGAGAGCAGGGACATGGAGTCATGTAAACATGAAGCCAGTTTCCTCTTTAGCTTTTTGCAGATTAGATGGTCAAGGCCTCAATGACATAGATCTGAAAAAAATTCTTCTTAAAAATGTCATAAATGTAGTCTGGCAGATAATTCCTCCCCCTGTGGTCAAGGATCCCTTGCTCTCTGCTTCCTGGAAGACTGCTTTATGGAGCCAACAGTAAGACTGCTGCCAGGTATCATCTTGCTGTCACATTTATATTCAATAGCAGGAAAAAAAGCATAATGAATTTTGCACTGTTTGGTCTGGTTAAGATCATCAGAACTTTTTCAGTCAACTTAATCAACAATAAGGGAACCACACTAATTTCACTTGTGTGTAGGTGCCAGAAATACCACAGTGCTTATATAACACCTCACTTATACAAACAGCTTTCTTGCATGGGGACATTTTTCATTTTCTAGGTTGCCCATTGGTTTTTAAGAAACCAAAACAACAAGCCTATACCACACACTTTATACTAAAGTTTTCTTACTATTTATTTTTCTTATGGAATATACTTCTCTTAATTTCTAATGATTTTCAAGATCATTAGAATGGAGACAGGCAGCAATTTGCAGATAGTTTCTGCCCTGGAGATGAAGCTACATGAGAGTATATGCTAAAAACACATTTTGGCATGTAATTCAACATAGAAAGGCCTGTGCTCTGCACCACTGGGTACTGGTTATGTTTTACTCCTGTGGGAGCTTCCTGCATACCAGTGATGTGGAACAACTCAGTCTCCTGCAGAAGCAAAAGGTTAAGGCCTTACTTTATTGGAGAAAGGATATAATTCAGATGTCTCCTCACAGGGAGCCTATCCTCTATCTCATCCTCTATCTTCCAAAAAAAAAAGTTTGTAAGGCACTGGGAGAGAATCTTTTAAGACACTTCTTGGGGCAACCAGTTCTCTGTACCACTACATCCTGCATATTTCTGACCTTCAAAGTAAACTTGAAGGGAAAAAAGTAATATAACAGGATTTTCAGCACTAGAGGACAGAGTCATTCCCAGTAATCTTGATGTTGCAGAAATTAGCATTCCAGGAACTGGGAAGACTAGACAGAACTGGGCCAAACTAATTCAGTAGCTTCTGTCCTGGAGGGAATCACGTAAAGTGATCTGCAAACACCCGTTCCTCTTTGTGAGCAGCACTAATACTCTTGAAATGACATAAGAACATTTGGTGGGAAACCAGTTCTAACTAACCATACTGATACAAAACAAAACCTGCCCAAGGTGCAAGTCCATTTTAAGCTGACAAAACCACTTTTGCTGGCTATCAGCAGCAAGTCAGCAGTGTGCCAGCTCTTTTCATCAAATCCCTACAAACTGCACAGCAATCAGACTGATTTTGCTGCACCAAAATCATCCTCCTGCTTGAAATGCAGAAAGAACTACTTACCTGGAACCTGTGAACCAACTCTAGTGACTGGCTGTCATTCTGGTCTGCTTCAAGGATTACATCTGTCAGTTTATGTATGATCACATCCAAAGGGCCCTGATCTTCAATGGGTTTGGTGAGGTCAAGCTGAAGAAACCAGAGAGAAACATTTTATTAATATATGGGGGATCCAAGCTCTTGTCCCTGCCACCATCCAGGGTGCTGCTGCCACACAGATGACATTTACTTTACACAGTGCCTTTGTTTTGTATGTTATCCAAATCCCTGAGAATTTGCACATCACTGAATGTTAGAAAGCTTTACTCAGATGCTTATTTCTCAGTAGTGTAGCTCTAATTCCATGAAAAACAGCAAAGTCACCAGCAAGTACCCTCCATCTGCCTGTGCTTCTCCACCCTAAACCAACATATGGCTCTTCAGCTCAGTTTCCTGGTATGTTCACACAGCTTCCTGGTACATTCACATACATGCAAAAGGAATGAGCTAACAAGGACTAATGCCACTAATAAAAGGAAGGTCTGCTGTGCCCTTTGCCCACTGGATTGCACAAAACAGCACTCAGGACAGGAATAAAGGTAACACAAAAGCCAGTGACTCAGGATCTGTGGAAATTCATCTGCTACTGAGACAGCTATTTTGCTGGTAAGGAGGGGTGCAGCTTCCAAGAGCAGACTTTGGCAGTTAGCTGGGTAGGAGACAAAGATTTGGGGTGGGATGTGCAGAAAGCCTGCTCCAGACAGCACAGGAAGGCATGAAAACAGTGGCAATGTGTTAGAGGGCTTAGTCCCAGTACCAAAACAGGGTTCAAGAGCAGAGGAACCACTTGTACTGGAAAAGGATTGAGGAATTCTCTCTCGATGAAATATCAATGCAAAGAAGCTTACTGGACCTGTATGAGATGCATGCAAGGATCCTAAGAGAGCTGGCCAGTATTATTTGAGGACTTGGATTTATCAGGATATAAATCAAAACTATGGAGATTCTAACTAAATCAGGCAAAAAAAAAAAAAAAAAAAAAAAAAAATCTACCACAAGGGCAGTCTGGTTACAGCAGTCCCCACAGAGGTGGTAGGATCTCCATTCATCAAGATTTTCAATACCTGACTGGGCAAAGCCCTAAGCAACTTAATCTAAATTTAATGCCAAGTGTGCTTTGATGAAGATGATGTACTGCAGACCCCTAAGATGCTCACGGAACTTGATGATCCCATGAAGCTACTTACCAGATTTAATCTTAGTCCAGTGTAAGTGCCAGAGCTGGCTCGTGTTCTAGCCAACACACCAGGCTGCTCACAGCACAAAAGCTGTGAGATTCAATTCACCCAGTTGTGAGACCTACTGCATCAATGACAACTTAACCTTGCAAATGCCAAACCAGGAACATCTTTGAGAGGAAAGATGGATGTGTGCTCACTAAAGTTAGTATCTGAATTTACCTGCATGATCCTTTCAATTGCTACTTTCTTTTTTATTCAACTCTGGTGAAGAAGGGTGTGAGAGGCACAGGAGGGAAAGGAGTACTGCTGTTCATGCTGTTTTCTGTCTCATTAGCTTGAGTTTTGTTCTACTAAAATTTTCCACCCTACAGAAATGGCCCTGCTTTGAATTAAGGAGTGAGTGCCTTAAAGAAGGTAAAGATATAAGAAAGGATTAAACCAATAAAACTAAACCAGAACAAATCTATCAGCCTTATATTAATTTGCTAGTTGCTAATCCATCCAATCCACAGAGCTGAATTACTTTTCTTGTGTAGGCACTCTTATCTGGGCCAGGCTTCCCTGAGCAGAATAACTGAAGGTACCTATGGCACAAAAGCAAATTGAAAGCCTGCCAATTCCTCCCTCAGAGACCACCCTTGCTGGCCCATTACTATATGCTTCTACTAACAGTTATGGGTTGGGGCCCTTTGAATCCTTATGCACATTCCAATACAACTGGAAAACACTGTGTGTGTCTCTTCTGAGGAGACAGAGGCACTGCTCACAGGTGGGCAGCCACTCCCTACAAGCCAAGAGGACAGACTTGGTGTGGCTGGCTGGCTAAGCTGTGGCCAGGCGAGGCAGTCCACAGGTCTGGCTGTCCTGACATATTTTCACTCTCACAAGTAGTGCAGCACAGAGGCTGGGGGACAGCCTAAGTATCTGCAAAACGAAGGCAAAATGAAGTGAACTGCACCTTGGCTAAAGAACACAGAAAGAGATAATTAACTTCTTCAACCAAGTTCCAGAAAAATCAGTTAATATCCTTAAAAGAAATCTCATGACTATACTGCTACTTCTGATTTTTTTCCATCTGCCTATCACATCTGGAAGGAAACAGCAAAACAAAGGGTCCATTTAACTAGGTCAGAAAGTTCACGGTTGCCAAGGTACAAAATTCTGAATTAATCCATTTTCAGGACTTGCAGTTTGAAAAGCAGTAAGAAGCAAGTAAGCACTTGAGATTGGTTACCCCTCTACATTCTTCCTGAACTTTCAGCTCAATCTGCACAGCAACATTCAGAAAACAAGAAAACAGTTCTCCCTTTCAGCCTTGACCCAGGAATAGAAGTAAGCCTTCAAGGCAAATCCAGGCATTTCCAGCACAGTGTTTTCCACAAGCATAAGACATCTGGGCAAGATAACTTCTTCACAACAGTTGTGCCAGCTAAACACAACAGGTTTATTTTGAGAACAAAACCAAATGCACGTACTTTGCACACTGGAAAGCATTGAAAATGCTCCCCCCTAACACTGTTTTGCTTCCCCCTCACCAGTAAAGCAATGTGAGAAATGACAGCATGATAAAGCAGCTTCTCTGGAAGGAAGTTTAGTGACCACTTCTGTTGCCTCAAAAAGGACAGCAGGTACATTTCAGCCACAAAAACCTTCCAAATTTGATCCAGTATTTTGTGGATTGGAGGATCAAACCATTTGCAAGAATAAGTTCTCTGTGTTTAGAGTCATGCTGTAGAAAGCAAATATTCCTGGGCTGTGTGGAATTTGGAAGAGATCCACCTTCCTTTTATGCACTAAGAAAAAAAAGTAAGAGTAGAGGAAGAAAAAGATTTGAGAAGGTAAAAAGAAGCCTTTTCAAAGTGGAGTATCAGACCCAAAAAGAAGTCAGTGAAAGTAAAGTGCAAAATTTCTGATGGCCCTCTGCTGAGACAAACACTGATTCACTGTTTGTCATCAGCTGGAATTTGAGCCCTCCTACTTCCCTTCCCTTTCAGCATCTCCCTCTCCAAATGATCTCTGCATTTGACATGGTCTCCCAAAGGTTTGTTATTGCAAAGAACCTACACCATAGCAACAGAAGTGAGAGAAAAGATTTATCAGCACCAGCTTGAAAAACCAGAGATATATCTATGGTGCCTTTTCTTCTCTGAGGTAGGCTTTAGCCTGCAGCCTACTCTGTTTGCCCTTCTTTATGTTAAAAAGCCAATCTCAACTAAGTATTGGTTTCATGGCACGGCGACTTATTACCAAAACCCATCAAAACTCAGGTGCATGACATGGAAAAGAGTATCAACACTGTACACAATAAATATACAAGGCATATATTTGACGTGGAGGGGTGCACTGTCTCTGGGTAAAAACTGCCTGAATGGCCAGGCCCAGAGGGTGGTGGTGAATGGAGTTAAATCCAGTGGGCAACTGGTCACACCTGGTGTTCACCAGGGCTCAGTAGTGGTGCCAGTGCTGTTCAGTGTCATTATCAATGATCTGGACAAGGGCATTGAATGAATCCTCAGTGAGTTTGCAATTCAAACCAAGCTGGAGGGCAGGAAGGCTCTGCAGGGGGATCTGGACAGTCTGGATCCATGGGCCAAGACCAACTGTATGAGGTCAACAAAGGTCAGGTGTCAGGTGCTGCACTTGGGTCACTCACAACAACCCCACACAACATGACAGGCTGGGACAGAGCGGCTGAAAAGCTGCCTGGTGGAAAAGGACCTGGTGGTGCCATCTGACAGCAGCTGAACATGAGCCAGCCATGCCCAGGTGGCCAAGAAGGCCAATGGCATCCTGGCCTGTGTCAGCAAGAGTGTGGCCAGCAGGACCAGGGCAGGGATTGTCCCCCTGCACTCAGCACTGGTGAGGCCACACCTTGAATCCTGTGTTCAGTTCTGGGCCCCTCATGACAAGAAAGTCATTGAGGTGTTGGAACATTTCCAGAGAAGGTCAACAGAGCTCAGGAAGGGTCCAGAACATGGTTCTGATGAGGAGTGGCTGAGGGGGTGTTTAGCCTGGAGAAAAGGAGGCTAAGGAGGGACCACATTGCTCTCTACAACCACCTGAAAGGAGGCTGTAGCCAGGTGGGAGTTGGTCTCTTCTCCCAAGTAACAAGTGATAAGACATGGGGAAATGTCCTAAAATTGCACCAGGGAGTATTTAGATTGGATATTTAGAAAAATTTCTTCACTGAAAGAAGTCAATCATTAGAACAGGTTGCCCCAGGAAGTGGTGGAATCCCCATCCCTGGAGGTGTTTAAAAGACGTGTAAATGTGGCACTTGGGGATCTGGTTAATTGGTGGACTTGGCAGTGCTGGGCTAACAACTGGACTTGATTTTAAGGGTGTTTTCCAACCTAAATGATTATATGGTTCTGTATGCCTTTCCTGGTCTTTCAAATCCATATATGGAAGAAACCAACCAGTAGATAAATGCTCTTATCACAGCTGGCAGCAGCCAGCCTGCCCACCTTTTAATAGAAGGATGGGCTGAAAGTTACAAAACACTCCAAGCTTAGAAATGACAGTCTCTCCCACAGCCTTCCCAGAGAATCCACTGGAGAGCAAGTTACAGGCACGCAGAGCTCTGTCTCTGCCCTCCTCTCCTTCCCTCTTCCTCTGTCCTCCAGAAACACACAGCCAGCACATTATCCAAATCATTATAGACAAGGGCAAAAAATGTTTATTTCCATTAAGCATAATTTGTTTAAAGTTTTGGGGTTGTTTTTCTCCAGAACCCTGGCAATCCATCTGTACTGCAGGGACAGGGCGAGTGCCTGGCAGAGTGCCACGGCTCTCCACTGGTCCCAACTGCAATCCCACACAAATGCATTTCTGGAAGCTGTGTTTAAAAATAAAACTATGTCCAAGTGGAGAAAATCTGGATTTGTTCACTCAGGGGAAAAAAACCAAGCCAAACAACGACAAATGCTGGATTTAAGAAAAAGAAATATAATTTATAATAAAGATTAAATATAGTTGTGTATTTTTTGTTTTATTCAGTGTTTCCACTCCATGGTATAATCAGCTGTATTTCAGAATCTGCCTGATTAGGATTTGTGACTTTGATTTTTTTTTTAAAGCTCTTCTTCCAAAATAGTTTTTGGATTAGCTTTCACATGAAATGAAGTTTTAATACCAACCTGTTCTTTTATCTGAACCAGAGAGTAATATCCATTGCTATATCCCTGAGGATTGTAGAGTCTACATTTCTATTTATCTTCACTTTTTTCTTATTATGTTTTCATTAAAAATAAGGACCCATAGAGCTATTCTTCAAACATTTTGCTCCCGTTCTCCAACCCACTAACAAACTCCACTCACCAGGATGCTGCACTAAGTTCCTGCTATGTTTTCATTTGATGTGCTGCTAGGACAGGTGTGTTCTAGGATGTGTATCCTTAGAATGGGAGTGCACATCCCTTCACAGCAGCCTGTCATGCTGCAGGTAGAATATGTTCATGAAACTTTCAGCCAAAGGAGACAAATGAAGGCAGAAGGTAAATGAGAAATCTGCTCAGTAGGCAGGTAGCACCAAATCATCAGACATTAACTCAAGTGCTAGAAAACTTAATAAAATGCCACAGAATGGAAAGAATCCAACAATCAACTTTCTGGTAGGGACCTTTCAATACTCTGCTACACATTTCACCAATCACAGTCCAGAAGTCCCAAGAAGGGTAATCTAATCACTCTCCTCCCTGTGAACTGGACATACAACTTCAGCCTGACCTGACTTCTTTGCTCCTTACTTCCTGAGACTCACTACTTCCTGAGTATACAGAATTTTCTACACAAATCTATTGTATTCTGCTATTCAAATACTCAACTAAGACTGTATTGGTCCCAAGACATGTGGTGTTTATTTCAACCTTAATTCAGCTTCTTAAGCTCCACTGCATGAAAACCTCAGGATTTTAGCCCTCATCTTCCACTCCTGGGGCTATTTTCTACCCTTTATTTTCATCACATACATTTATATCAAAAGGCTTGTAAAATAAAGCTTTTCAAATTCTTCTCCCAACCCCACCCCCAGTGTTCACCTTTGCTGTGCTCAATGCTGAGCACATCATAATGAAAAAAAGTCACACTCTCCAGATGAGAAAGCCAAGTCTTCACAAAGCTGAACCCTGACAGCTGATCTATTGGTAGACACTGTTCTCCCCCAAAAAGCTCAAAGAAAGCATCTAAAAATATCTTAGGTGCTTCGGAGAGGAAAGGGAAGCAGCAAAAATCAATACTGTCAAGTTCACTGTTTCACCCTACTGTAAAAAGTAAACAAAAATACAGATGCTTATTCTAATTACAGGTGAGAATGTGCTTGCTTTTGAAAGAATGTAGGAAAATTTCCTGAAAGAAATCAGGAAAACAGTAGTGCATGTCCAGCCACACTTGTAATACCTACTTGTGCACAGCAACAGAACAGAATGGCACAGAAGCCTGACTGGGACAAACCAAGGGAAATCCTTAAGAACAGTAAGATCAGCACATGTTTCTTTCACAAATTAAATCCTTCAGGAGCAGTCCACTCCTGTCCTGTGCCTTCAGGGACTACACACTCAAAAAAGCAGCTGTCAGGTCTCTGCAGCACAAAACTGACACAAATGACTCCCTGCCAAAAAAAAGTATACATATCACTAAACATTTCCTCAGGAGGAAAGACATTATGCTACCTGACATTTTCAGTGATATACAGGCTCCTGTAGTTCCTAAAATACCCATGTATTGTAAATAAATAAATGTTTGTATATTTAGGAGATTTTCTCCTCATCTCCCTCTGAGGAGAAAAAGTTATCTGGGCTTTCATCATGTCCAGATAGTACAAAAGTATTCAGCACTTGCTGCTGCTAAGGAGGCCAAAGGATACCAAAGGATACATGAACTCCCCCAGGCAACAAACACCAGCTCTGTCCCATTGCAAAGGCAAACAGGGACCTGACCATCAAAGGCTATAAAGAAAGAGCAAGAAGTACACCAAGAGGTGCTGGTTTGGCTCTCCACACCGCCTTGCCCAGCACTGCATGAACCTGCACATCCTGTTGCAGCAGCAGCAATCTGAGAAAGGAAATCCGCTGTGGTGAGCAGAGAGCAGATCTCCCCCCTCACTCTGACAACAGGAGAGGGCACCACAGCAGCACCAGCAACAGCCACCACCTCACACGGGAACTCTTCCCCAGGCAGGAAGGAAACACCCTGAAAATAACCTACACCTTCCTCCTGGTCTTTCTGAAATCACGGAAGTTGAAGACTGACCGAGTGCTTACCCTTCTACCACTGCAGACACCAGAGGTTATCTGCTGTTGTTCTGCCCAGCTTAGTTTAATAGAACCACCAAAGGAGAAGGAAAGCGTGTCCCACACTGTGGTATGTCATGCAGACTCTCAGGCAAATCTCAGCGACATCCCAGGCATCAAGACATGCCTAAAGGTGAGGAGCAGCATAACATAGCCTGTGAAGCTGGGCTCCCATTTTCCCAAGTGCTGAAACTTTAGCACCAGAGAAGATTCTGGGTTTAACAGATGGTTTCTTTGTGTTTTCTTGCATTCTTGTGTTTACTTTGCATTCTGCTGGGCACAAGTTGCCAGAGAGTATGTGAGAGCTGCACATTTTCAGGAGTTGCACACAGCTGCTCCCCTGGAAGCTTGGTACGATGTCTGAAACTCTGGGAAGTTCTCACTTCTAGCTGTATTCTAGAGGAAATGAAGGTAAAGGAAGCTCATGGGGGTTTTTTACACTACATATACTAACATACACAGACACCATTTATGGATCACTTCCCCAGCTACTACATAAACTGACTAGTTCTTATCCATTCAAGGCTTGTAATGCAATCCCCCAGGACCTTGGTGAGCATCAACTCCCCACAGCCTCCTCTGCCCCTTCCCATAAAAGCAAAGAGTGAGCCAGCACTGCTCTTGCTTGTGCAGGAACACTGGGATAAGTTACTGCACCCCAGTTACTCAAACCTCTCCCACTGCTCCCCTGATTTCCCTCCTTACTCCTCTGACCTTGGTATATAGGGTCATTGGTACATTTCCACTCAGCATCATCCTCCTGTTAGCACGAAGTTTTGCCCCTTCGCTTCTTTAAAAGCACAAGAAATTCCATGTTTGGGCTATGGCTGAAGTTCTTCACAGAAAGCATTTTCAGCCTTTCTACTTTACCCAGGACTGGAACACTGTAATTAGAACTTTGTTTTAGACTTAGAGCCCAACACACACACACACACACAAATAAATTCTAGCAATTAAAGTTTAACAGCTTGGTTTATATCCTGTACAATACCTTGGCAATTGCAGAAAGTTCTTTCCAGAACTTGCCAAGATGTGGGAATGGCTGTTTCTGAGTATGATATTAAACTGCGAGCTCATGTCCCACTAGGATTGGACTGCAGTGAGCAGGTTTTTGTAGGCAAGTGGTAAAGCAGCTCAGTCTTACTCAGGAATGGTTTGAAAGGCAATTGCTGATTTTCAGCAATGCAGAAGAAATAATCAATGTTACCCAAATCCAGAAAAGCCTCTTGCCAAGGGTGTCTCCTGAGGTCACCAAGGCTCCTGTGGATTAAGAAGGGCAGCAGAACAAATCCACAGATTAGCAGAGGAGAAAAGTTGAACAGAAAATGTGTGACATGGGAGGATTAGTGCCCCAAAGAATGAAAGCAAGTTATAGAAAAACAAGAACACAGGAGAATGAGCATAACCTGCCTTGCTTCACTTCCTGGAACTGTCAAAAAGGCAATGTTCAATGCAGCAGATTAAAATGCTAGAGAGGAAATCTCGGTAGTGGAAGGTATGGGAAAATTACTACATGGTTCACAAAATCCCTGGCTCGCTTCTGGAATGGGAAAACCTTCTTCTTTTTACTTTACATGGCAGAATTTTAATGTTCTTTTGCGTGAGCTGGGTCAGCTGTAGCCCAGTTATTGAACTGACAGTTCAATCAACCCTGCAGGAGAGCAGACAGCAGAGGAGGAGTGGAATGGAGACACTATCCATGGAGAATACTCAGCTAATCTAGAATACAGAAATAGTGTAGCACTACAGCCAGTACAGCCCAGGTAAGCAGAGGGAGGGGCACAAGAGTGGTGAACCTTTACTCCCCTAATGTTTTCAACCTTAATTATATCACCATACATGGAATCAAAACATCAAGACCTTACAGTACTACAGATACTTTTGGTTTTTTAATAACTACTGGATACAGAGAATGTTAAGATGAAGGAAGCATATTCTGAAAGTTTCTCTTGAAGTCACACAAACATGCACTGCCTAACTTCCTTCCTTTTGATCATGGGATTAGATAAGTAGAAAACCTGACATGTAAGAAACATCCCCCAGAAAGCCTGGCTACTACCCTTTATCCTAAGGGGTGACAAAGCTCAGCTCTGGACTTACACCCCACAGATCAGGCTCAGCTTTTGGATAATTCTTCAGCAGTCAGAGCTCCTGTGTGTGCAGCTGTACTTCCCATGAAATTGCCAATGTCTCTGCTGTAATTCTCCCTTCAACAAAGCTTCCCATCTGGCACAGCCAGGCTGCCAGAACCCTCTTCATTTCTGTTAGCTACCAGCCCCCAGAGAGCTGTATTTCTAGGTGCATTTCCCTTTCTCAAGAGACTGGATGACGCCAAGCTGTAAGCAAATGTAGGTAGCACCCAAAGTACATTTAAACCAGTCTGCTAATCACTTTGCTGAAGTTATGTGCTCTTTATTGTGTACTAGGAAATTTAAATGCATGTGGAGGGAGCAATAGCTGTCTGAGTAGAAAGTTTTTATGCTCTTTATTCAACCCCTGCCTAAACTAATCAGGATCCCTTCTGAAAAATAAACCAAAATTGAAACACACTTCTCTTTTAAAAAATCCTCCTTCATCAAAACACATTTTTATGGTGCTGCTCATGACCAGTGGATAGCTAGCAATGCTTGTGCAACTGCAAATGATAGAGGAGGAAGAGGAGAGAGAAGTACACTGGAATAAGACAGGGAAGAAACACAAAAGCTTTAGAAGACTTAGCCTAAAGGGAAAATAAAAACAAATAAGGTTGCTCTTAAATGTAGAGAAGGCCATACTTAGGCTGACCTATATCATATTCCCATACTGCATGAGCAGAAATCAGAAGAGACTGAAGAGATTGTGGCATTCCTTTCCATTCTGTTCCATCAAGTATTATTTATGGAAGAATGAAGTTGCCTTTCAATTACAAAGCATTACTTCAGGTTGAAACCACTGCTCCCAGTGAGACAACATGATGAAAACACCCCTTCCAAGGGTGAACTTAAAGGCATTTGAAATGGTCTGAAATGAACACAGCTGCAAAGGTGAAACAGCTCATCATTTCTCAAATGAAGGAAGAAGGGCATAGGTGGAGATTACAATCATCCCTCACTAGTGCTGCACTGCCAGAAGGTATCTGAGAAAGGAGCAGAAATGAAGTCAGGAGAAGGTGGCTAAGACACAGGCAGGTGGAACTGGAAAAAGACAAGGACCTGTAGAAGCACAGGAAGGTGAATGAAAGGTTAAATAAAAGAGAAGCTGACAGTGGCTTGCACACTGAAAGCAGCGGTGGCAAACCAGAGAGGTTGTGCTAGTGGCATTCCTCAGGCACTGGTTTTCTGATTATTTTATTTAATATCTTCATTAGCAGTCTTAGCACAGTAAGTTGATTACTGATAGACCTCAATATCTACACAGTGTAACTGGCTCCACCACTAAACAGTATCGTGCAGAAGGGAGAATCAGAACTAGAACAACATTGAGTAAATACAAAATGAAAATCATGATGACATGACAAAAATAAATTCAGTCTCTCCAGTATTAGGGTATTTTACCTGAGGTTTTTAAGAGTTAAACTACTGAAAAAGGCACTACTGAGAGCCCTATTGAATAGATTCACCCAGTTCAGGCGTCCATGAGTAGAAGTAGAAAATCAAAATGAAAAAAAGGCTTAAGAATTCAACTAAACTTTTTAAGTTACAGGCTCAATAACACAGAAAATCCCTTCCATACATTCCATGGCCATGGATCCTTATAAACTATGAATAGGAGTATTTGGCCTAATGGAGATTCTTTAAGTGTTAACCACTTTCTGGCAAGAAATAGCCTACCTTAATCATAAATACTGTTGCTGCACTGGAATAGTAACTGATTTGATGCTATAAATGGGCATTCTGGGGTGTACAGCACAAATCGAAATCTGCTACCCAGAACACGTTTGTTCCTGGAGTTCCCTAAATATTCTCAGAGGAGCAAAAGAACTAGGTGGTACAGCAATGGAGATCAAACAAAAAAATCTCAGGTTTCAGATTATTCAAACTTGCATTCCGCTTTATAAACAGAGCACTAAGTGAGCAGCACAGGCGAGATTTAAAAAGGACCATCAGAAACATCCCTGAGGAAGAAGCAGACAAAGCAGCATTTTGTCATTGACCTGTAAATCAGGTCTGGCACACTCCCTAGCTCTGGTGTCTCCCCTCATGCACTTGACTGACAAGCCATCCTCACCAGATGGAGAAGGAACTCTGCCCTTGGCAAGGCAGCCAGGCCATGCTGGATTTCTGCAAGGATCCTGCAGATACCTTGTCTCACTGAGATGGCTGGGCTGATTTACAGGAATATCAGTGACACAGAAGTAGGTCAAAACTTCATTTTAATTGGTTAATAACAGTTTCAGATTTTGTCTCACAAGCCTACCATCTGACTGTTGGGGCTTTAAAATGACATAACCCACCCCTTGCTACTCATTTTCTTTTCCTTTTTGCTGTTTGAACAGGGAAATTACTTCCTGTTCAGGGAAGGCGTCAATGCTAGAGTAATTAAATGAGCTAGAAAAAGAACAGCTAAAATTGCATTTTTTATTCCTCACTCAAATCTGTTTACAGGAATGTTAAGCCTTCCTGTCACAGCAACAGGTAAAACATCCAAAGAAAATGTTGGTATGCCTTCCACAGACACCAAATCCCATCTTCACTATTCATGCTCATTTTAACAGGCAAAGATGGGAAGAGGGTAAAATAGTTAAAATACAAGGTCACAGCCAGAGTGGGAAAAGCCCATCTCTGCATAGCTTACAACCACAGAACACAGTGCCAGACATGCTCCTAGAAGGTCTCTTGCTATAACCTAGTTTTCAACCATGTTTGCACACACTCTCTGCCTGAGCTCTGACTTCAAGGCACTTGTTTTGACTCTCACTCAGCTGTCTGTCAAGATGCCCTCCACTGCTTCTCAAGGATCAGCACAGATGATACTTCATTTGCTCCCTTTCCTTCTTCAATCTTTTGCATGAGGGTAGCTCCAAACTCTTTCCAAATTTCACCATGGCATCACTTCTTCCCTGCTTTCACCTGGGTCAAACCCATTCTGTCAACTGCCAGAGAGGGCTGGTCCCAGCTCCCATCTGCCCCCAGACCCCTGCTGCAGCAGACATTCCCAGCAGCCTCATTTTGACACTCTGGTCTTCCTCCCCTCAGTTGTGTTTTTCATTGTAATTGGACCTCAAGTTCATAATTCTAGTTTTGCTCTTCTACCTCTGGCTCTTACCTCAACCTCTGCTTTTGCTCCTGTCCCAGCTAGCTCTTTGAGCTCCTCTCTTACACCAGTCTCTGTGAACATGACCACCAAACTACTGGGCTTGCTATTTAGAAGTCATCATCAAGTCTCTTAAACTCTCTTCTTCTTGCAATCCAGACCTTCCAGATTCCTTGTATTTCTCACCACATCACCCTTCTTTTGGATCAGAGGGAATTCCTCTCCTGTTCACCTTCAAAATTCTTGAGTTAATTCTCTCCTACCTCTCATTCACCCACAAAGCCAACTTCCACAGCCCGCTTCAAAAATCCAACCAGTGCCTCAGCATTTCTTGCATCCTGCTGCTTCCACTGCAGAAGAGCTTGCCATAAACATATACACAGCTCTGTCACTGCTAGACTTCATATCCCTTTTTCCAATTCCTGCTTTGCTGGAGTGACATAAAATCACTTCTAAAACAGCCAAATGCTCAGAAATCTTCTGCCTTTTCCCCAAAGGTCTATTTGACTCCATCTACCAGCTTGACCACATCTAGATTTAGAGAAGCAAGGCTGTGGGTGTGACATTGCACCTAAACACAGCTACACAGCTTTGAGCAAGGGCACTCTGAACTTCTAAGGGCAGAACAACATGCACAGAGGCATCTCAGCTGAACTTAGAGCCTTGACTACTGAGAAAGTTTTGCACAAAAAAAAATAAGTATAATATACACATTTATATATGGTAAACACATCTATATATTTTCTTTTACATATATATTCCTATCTTTCCAAAAGCACTTGTTGGAGAAGATACACATAAACATGTTCTGCCTCCCCTTTGCTTCTAACTAGTCAACTTTCACTTAGGACATGGCAGAAAAGAAACCACTACATTGCCACTCTGAACCATCTTCAGAAACCAAGAACTCATGCTGAGCTTTGCACATTTCTCTGTCGTCATTTGTCACCACTGGAGTATTTAAAAGACTACATTTCAGGGTGAAAAGGAAGCTTGAAACCACTACATTGCATTTCAGTGACATCACTTGATAATCACAAGTACTCTCTGACATTAGTCCTTAAAACTATGACATGAACACAAACTCTTTCCTTTGCCTGTTCCACCTGGGAGCCAAGCACTTCACCATAACCAGCCAGCTTCAAGTTCTCCGAGCAGGAAAAACTAAAATCGCATATCATGGCTGGCATGGCTTTTATACTCAGAAGTTTTCACATCCAATTGGCAAAAATGGCCTGCTTGCTGACAAAACCCCTTCCACACACTTCCTGAGTGTTTACTCTTTGCTCTTAGCCGAAGCAAAATATCTTTAAACCTCCTGGGCACAAGCACACTTGAAACTTTCAGGATAAATCTGTATTTCCAAATGAAACCCCCTTTCCTTACTGAAAACAAAATATGTGAACAAACTTTCCATTTTAATTTATGGCATTAGTCACATAAGAATCATCTTCACATAACTTCAGGGAAAACTTCTATTTAATGAGGCTTTTAATGGACCATGCTGCAAAATAGAGCCAAAATTTCCCCCTTTACATCACCTCACTTATTGTTCCTGCTCAACCCACGGGAACTGAAAAGCTGACTTAAAAACCTCAGACAACTGGCAAAAAAAGTTCCTGCAGATTAAGTTCACCCTGCACATCACATCAGAGTGAAAAAACTATTTCCCAGCAGGAGCTGGTAAGGCAATTCCCAAAGGATGTTTCCTTTAAGCTGTGTTGCAATGTGAGTACAGATGCCTTCAGCAGTGGATTCCCAGCAGAAGGCAGGTGATCCAGAGCTGTCCAGCTCCCTATTCTCACCTTACCAAGGACATTAAAAAGTGTTTCTGACCATGACTTCCCTCTCCACTTTGCATCTCTCTACAAGCCTCCTTTATTTCCCTTCATCCCTGGCAGCTGAGGATGACTGCTGAACTGGCATCTCCCTCCTCTCCAGCCAGTTCCTGTCAGCTCAGTCAGGCCACCAGTCCCTGCCAGCAGCTCACAGGGCCATCCCTTGCTGCTGTTTACAGACAGGAAAGAGAAGGTGTGTGACCCAGCTGTCCCCTACTAAAGATAAAGTTATCACAGCTCCAATTGTTCCTATCTACATCTGTTGATAAGAGGAAATAATCAACTTGTCTGAGCTGGAGCAGGGGATGTTGGAGAGCATGAATCAGAAAGCTGCTCATTTAGTGTGTAGTAAATGGCACCTTACCATTATTTCTCCCTATTTGCATGGGAACAAGAGGCAGGGTGTTGAGGAGGTGATGTGGGGAAAGGCAGAGATCTTTGTGTAAAACCAAATTCTTCATAGCAGCTTTTCAGAAGAAAAATACAAAGATTATAGCTGGAATGGCAATGTTTTAACTAAAATACAATAAACTGTCCTCCAAGGCATCAGGCTCACCTTAAGAAGGCTGAGTTTCTGTCCCTTTACTACCATCATTACCTTAATAAGCTTTAGCAGCACTGGAGTGCCTGTTGCACTCTCACCTGGAAGTTCAGCATCCAGGAGGTCACTTCAGCCCTTTCAAGTTATTTCCTCCACCGTGCATTTTTATCATTAGCCCACTTTGCCTTTAAAAACTGGATCAGGATATCAGAGACATGCTTATGAACCTACAGCAGCTGTGAGCCTTACAAGAACAGAACTGACACCCAGGTTCTTTTACTCTATCTCAACTCGTTGAACTTTTCAGGTCTCTGCAACATCAGCCAAAGTCAAAGATCCTGTAGCTTGATAAAGCACTGTGTTTAGCACAGCTTCTTTATTCTACTTTTGCAACTAGCCAGGAGCAGAGTCTGTTACTACTTCCCAACTTCAGGGCAATACTGTAAGCTTTGACCAGCCCCCAAGGCATGCTAAAAGGCTCTGGAGCTGCTTCTCTGTGAAAAGGTTCCTCAAAGTTCCTAAAGCTACCAAATAGTCCTTCTTTTGCAAGAAAGCAAGAACTGATCTCTGAACAAGACTCTTTAGGACAGTCACTGGTTGTGCTGGGTTTGGCAGGGATAGAATTAATTTTCTTCTCAGCAGCAGCCTGTGTTTTCACCTGGTGACAAAGCCAGCGTTGATAACACACCAAGTGCTGCAGTTATTGCTGAACAGGGCTTGCACACTGCTCAGGCCACCTCTGCTTCTGAAGCTGCCCCTGCAGCCTGTGGATATAGGTGGGCAAGAGGCTGGGAGGGGACACACCTGGGAGATCTGAGCCCACCTGAGCAGGGACTGGCTGGGGTCTTAGCTGCCTCCTGGGGTCAACCCACCACCTGGGTAAACTAAGATACTGGCTTACAAAGTATCTTTGAAATTTGAGCTCAAGCTGCAGCTAAACTCAGATTTAAATCATGAGATAAAGTTAAAATTAGAAGTGAATAATACATTTCAGAACATCTGGCAGGCATAGATCACATTTCTGTTGTTCAGGTGAATGTCCAAGGCCTTTTTAAAATCCCTTTCCATCTCTACACACACATAAGCAGATATCCTTGTAAGATAAAGACATGGAAAATGAAAAGTTGTAGCTACATTTAACATATTAATGTAATGTGACATTTTCAGTTGTGCAATTTAAAAGGACAGTCATTTCACTATCAGTGGATCTTGAGTTTTGACATTACATTTTTCACCCTATTCCATTTTTTTTCTTTACTGATTTCAGCTATTCCAAGCTTTTCACATCCTTCAAGAATTATTTAAAATATGCTGACAGAACATGCCTTTTTCAACACTGGCACAGAAACAATTCCCTAATGTACAGATAAGAAGATGACCAAGATACATTCCCAATTCCCTGAGAAAATTAGTGGACAGTCTGCTAACCACTCTTAGCTAGGCCATGTCATTACTTATGGGTATGACTGTTAAATGAGGCCTGGCTGAAGAGAAGACAGGAACATGCTCAGCTTAAATAAGAGCTACTCATGCAGCCTTCCAGAACATAAAGGGATGCTACAAGGGAGATGGAGAGGGACTTCTTACATGGACATGGAGAGATAGGACAAAAGGGAATGGCTTCAAACTGAAAGAGAGCAGGTTTAGATTAGATGTTAGGAAGGAATTTTTCACTGTGAGGGTGCTGAGGCACTGGAAGAGGTTGTGAAGTTATGGATGCCCCATCCCTGGAGGTGTTCAAGGCCAGGTTGGATGGAGCTTTGAGCAACCTGGTCTAGTGGATGGTGTCCCTGCCCACGGCAGGGGGGTTGGAGCAAGATCATCTTCAAGGCCCCTTCCAACCCAAACCATTCTATGACTCTATGAAGCCCTTCAGGCTTTTCAAGGAAGGGAGTTATACACGTATGTGCATGGGATAACCAGCCCTCAGCAGAGGATCAGTCTTGTGAAGCCACCTGCAATTCAGAGCAGTAACAGAGGGATCACAGCTGAAATTTTGTTTAAATCCTCAAAGAAAATGAGCACTGCAGACACAGGTTAAAGGGTGGACAATAAAAACAGAGAATTAACTTGATTTTGATGAGGGTGTGTTTACTCTGAAACAAATATTGACAGGCATATATAAAAGTCTGGCTGAGTTGCTTATTCACATTCTTCTCAGTGATGTTTGAGTGTAACAATTTACTCAAAGTTGGTAACATTTCTCTTTTGAGCCAGACAATTTAACAAAAGACAACAATCATCTGCATAATTTGTACGAAAAACTAAACATTTTTTTAACCATTATTATAAAACCTCAAGCTCAAAGTGTATTTTCTCAGGTTATGAAGGAGCTCATCAGGCTGGGCTGTCTCCCTTTACTAAGCCCAGGTGTCTAAACAAAAAATTAATGAGGAGGAGGGAAGTGTGGGGAGATGGAGAAGGAAAGGCTCAAAATAAACCAGTGTTATTCAAACACTGCTAGCTCCAAAATAAAACACAACAATACTGACCAAGTGGAGACACAGAAGACCTGGCATGGCTCCAGAACACAATAACCATTTGTCTTCTTTGCCAGAGGCAAGCAGCAGCTGGGGATGCCACTGGGGGGGATAAATAGCACCATGCTACAACTGGAGGATTACTCCCAGGAGCAGTGCAATACATAAGAATAAAAGATGACAAGTTAGATGAATGCTCTTTGAGAACCTTTTCAGCAAGGACTAACTGTTCTCTAGGAGAAGCAGGAAAATTAAAGATATGCAAAAAATGCCAACATAGTTTTGCCAAATTCACTTGATTATAAAAATGAATCAACATGAAAAAGGCTTCACCTGAGTCAGCCTGAAATACTGCTAGGAAACCCTGGCATAGGTAGATCTTGAACCAAGGGAAATTTTGTGAAAGTACAGTACTTTCCTAAGAGTGAGTGGGAACCCTTTGAAGCACTCCTCAGATTTTGGAGGATTGTTATACACAGCACAATGGAAACTTCTGAGTGGCAAAAAAATTCTCAAGGGTTTCATAAAATAGCAGGGAAAGGAAGCAGAAAACCAGCAACCAGTTGGTATTTATGTACTCATTTATTTATTTATTTACTGGCAAAACATGCTTTAAAATTAAAGTTATAATACTACCTGCAAGCCTGTTCCACATCAAATCACCTTTTGGGGAAAGGTATAAGACTGGGACCAAAACAGAAGATTCCTTGCAATGCTACATTGGTCTGTAACATAATAAACACCACTGCATTTCTTACCCAAGTTCACTCTCCATGTGGCTGCCTCAATACAGACATACTGAGTGAAAGCAGAAGTGTAGGTGCCTCAGAAATATACCTTTGTGGCAATACAATGCAGAAAGGACCAGACCAGCAATACAGGAAACCTTTCTACTGCAGGGTGTGGGACCTAAACTGGGAGTTTTCTCAAGTGCAAATGGGAGGGAGGGAGGGAGAAAAAGGAGAACAAACTCCAATTGTATGACATCAAGCTTTTCATAAAGTAAACCACAGTCCTTTCCAAAACACCATTAAGTCAATATATGATATCTTTGCAAAATGCATGTAATGGAAGCAATTTCTTTTCTGCACCTTTCAAAGCTGACAGGGAAAAGAGCACTACAATCCTGGAAGAAACATTGTGACAAGCAAAAAAAAAAAAAAAAAAAAAAACAGGCAAAAGAGCTTGATTTCCACTAAGAAGGCGAAACATAGATAAGATAGCCAAGAGAACATAAGGATTCAGGTTTCCAGGTCACAGCTGTGACCTTTAGGCACCTAAATTTCCTAGGCAGTTAGTTTGAAATTCTTAGGTTACATCCAAGTAAACAAGTTACCACAAGATAAAGGGTGTGGATTCACAGCTCATGAACTGCTGAGGCCAAGTAGCTCTGGAGCAACCCTACTTTCAGCCATGACAAACATGTGGTAAGGTACAAGAGTATCAGCATCTGAAAGGTGCTTTGCCCTGGTAGAGAGGTAACACTTAATATGAGCACCATACAAAATGAGTTAACCAGGACTGATAGGGTGAAAAGAAGGAAATGTATGGGCTGATTACCAGGAAGACTTGCTGGCACACAAACACGTAAGACCATGGAGCAATCTCCCACGGGAACTGGTGAAAGTCCAGTCAGTTGAAGCTTTATGAAAAAGCTTACACCAAACAACAGACAAAACATAAGCAGTAATTCTTCACTTCAGGCAAACAGCAGAGCTATTTCCACATATACAGAGCCCCCCTCCCTAATTCAGCCAACCAGAAAAGCTTTACACAGAACTTTCTAGAATGGAATCCTTTCTTTGTCACAGCACTTTTTGCTCCCAGCACAGCATGACACCATCACCGTGCAGGGGGAACGGACCTGTCTCTTTCCCTAAGGCAGCGCCAGTTCTGTAACCGCAGCCCACCCAGCTTCGACCCCTGCAGTGCCTCAGGTCAGGACCCTGCCAGCCTGGAAAATGGGAAAATAAGGCCAACAAAGTTACCTCCTGCATTTGAAAATGACTGGCCTTCTCCACTCTGTAGAGACTGCAGACATTTGCTATGTCCTTAACCGAGGCAGGCTTGCAGGGTTAGTGTTCTGAATATTCATATATTGCTTACTACAGACATGTGTCATACAAGCTTTAACTAGAGCTTTCCAAATAAATCTATTGTGAGGTTTAACAAGCTCCTACACAGCTCAGCTCTGTGGTGTTCACAATGCAGTAGACAACAGTATATCTGATTACCACTAGCAATACAAAAAGACCTATCATAGCTAGAGTTGAGCCCATTAACTATCCTGCAGCAGCAGGGCTGAGTAACCGCAGGTTTAATAGCTGTGACCTGCAGCTATTTGCAGAGACATACCAATGTAAGTGTAATTTGGGAAGTGCTGTTGTGCTGCAATGTGCTCTGTGGTTCCAGGCACTTCCTTGCATTGACTATCAACAACCAGCATTTTTAGAAGTCCAGCTCATCTGACAAAGGGATATCAGCCTCTCTCTTCAGCAAGAAACTTACAGAAGTGACAGTTTTCAGTATCTGACAAGTTCATAGTCTCTCCAGTGTATGCACTTCAACACCAAACAAGTTACCAGTGCAATTAGGAAACTCCCTTTGCAAACAAAACTGATTTTATTTACTGTCTGATAAGAGCTTTGAGAGGCAACCTGGGCTCAGCAGAAGCCAGGCAGCAAGGATTACAGAACATGCACTTCCACAGCACATCCTGAGTCAGGTGTTTCAACACTGAGCATCTACGTCTGGTAGATGCTCTAAGAGACAAAGGTAAGTCACAAAAAGGATGCCATGTCATATTTATTACTGCCATGAGTAACTGACAATGAAACTTCAAGGCTTGTCATCCTGTCTCGCTGCAATCATCTTTCTTCCCCTTCCTCCCTTTATGCACTCTAAAACCCAGGATGATCCCAGAAAACACAAAAAGTAGCCAGCTCATCTCCAAGGTGCACTGGCAATGAGTACTATGCTGGGGGCAGTCTCACCTTTGGTTTTCCTGCTTACAGTGGCAATTTCAATGTTAAATATTTTATTGCCTGTAGACGAAAGCAAAATGGAAAAGTAGCTGAAACATACTAAGTACCATTGAATTTATCCTGGTAATATGTAGCAGGAACTGATTTTATGGTTAAAACCAACAGAACATGGGTTCACACAGCTGGCACTGTGGAGGCAAGGCACTGCAATTACCACCATGGCAGTGGGCTTTGCAGCAGAATTTACCTTGCAGCAGATAGTAAGAATATACACAGAGGAATTCAGCTGTTTTCTTCTCTGCTGAAAATAAAAGCCTCAAATAAGTGCTTCAAGGAACTTTAAGTAATAAAAATAGCTCATGAAAAATGGGTCCCTTTCAAGCTGTCTCTTTCTATGGGAAACATGATGAGAAAAAACTAAGACCTAGCAGCAATTAATTCCTAGTACATTCAATAAAGTGAATTTTATCACTTATATTTATATCTCAGAATGACACAAGGCAGTTAGACATAAGCTAACTACCTACTATAAAGGTGACACCAATAGAGTAACAATTTATGTCACTTACTCTGTTGGGTTTTTTTTTTTTTTTTTTTTTGGTTGTATTTTACTTTAGGAAACAACAGCAAGGGAATTATTTTTACCAGGAGTATAAAGTTTCCCCTTTTCATCCTGTGCTTGCAGGAAGGTTGGCCTTCATTTTCTTGGTAATAAAACTTTTCTTCTGCCATTTTTCCTTTTCTTAGACATTTCAAGCTCATTGCATTAGTCTGCTATTTCAGAATCCGAAGGCTGTCCTGAGTTCTGGAGAAAATGGGTGGTATCTTCAAAAACAGGTCTGGGACTGCTCTATCTGAAATACATGGTATTTTAAAATGGAATGGGAGGCGTGGCTGAGTCACAGGCCCACACTTGTGTTAGCCATGAATCTTCCTAGGAAAATTAGGAAAGGAGGACACACTGGGATTGACTTTGGTCCAGATTAGCAACATAACTACATATTTCATGCTCTTTAGCAGATCACCCAGTCCAGGTGGAAAAGATGTTACCTACAAGGGCCACTACTGCATCCTCACTTTCCCAGCTATACACAGGAGCACTCCCATAGGTCCTGCTCAGAGCCACCTCCTTGGACCACAGGATGTACCCGAGTACAGAAAAGGTTTTCATGAAGTCTCTCTACACTATTGAAGAGAGCAGTCTCTCACACCCTCACCCCTTCACACTCTCAAAAAAGCATACTAAAAATGCAGCAATAAGCTGTTGGTGTGGTTTTTTTTTTTTTTAATATTATAGGGGCAGAGGTTCTCCAAGTTGCCATGCTACTTGCCTTCTATATTTATGTCTGCTATATTTGACCAGTTCCCACAGAACCAAAATCCCTCACTGAATACTGAAATGATCTCATTTAAAAAAGAAGTCTTCATCCTGAAATTAGTTTTACAAACCTTCTTTCCCTACCACATTCCTAGCATGCATATGGAGTATGCTCCCCTGCATATGGTGGTATCTCATTAACAGCAAAGGAATAAAAGTGTAATCACTGAAACATTAAAAGCTTGTCATTTTAGTTCTCTTCCACTGAACTGCTAATAAGTATCATGATCTCACAGAATATTCTGAATTAGAAGGGACCCACAAGGACCATAGAGCCAAATTCTACAGCAGATTCACAATGTAGTATTTTTTAAAAATAGAGCCATGAGAAACACAAATAGCAAAATCATGCTACTTTGCAAAGCATAACACAGGCTATTGCATTGTATTATATTTTGCTCTGAGGTTAGAAAAGTCCCTCAAATATGGCCAAAAAAGTACAGCAATTTCTAGGAATGTTCACAGAGGGAAGGACACCAATGGATTAGCTTCAGCACACAGACTGAGAGGCTCTGCCTTCCGGTGCCCCAAAAGTACAAGTCACTTGTGCACATTTGCATTACTAAGTAATAGAAGACTTGTGTTGTCTAATACAACACAAATAAAAGCAGTTTAAAGATGGTCAGAAAATCTCCCAGCATTCGATAATGGAATTCATTCAGAAAAAAAATTTCAGCTAAGATTCTTTGTAGGATGGATGGACAGATGGGATGAGATTCTCACACACATGTCTGTACAGAGTGGGCTGCTGCATTCTTGTTTACACCCCAAGGAGACAGCTAAAAAACCAGAGCACTTGTTTTTTTTTGCATGAACCTCAAGAGCAGCTGCTCAGCACCTTTGAAAAGCAGGCTCATTCCTTAGCAACTCACCTCAGACTTCAGATATAAGAAGGACCAGTATGGTCAGTCATCTGACTTGTCCTGTGACCCAAGGTACAGAACTTCCCCTCACCATGACCTCCATCATAACTGGCCTGATGGAATACTTATCTTTGTGAAAATAATAAAACCATTATTTTAAACAGTTTTTACTAACCGTGAAGCTAATTTGATACCTAGAAAAATCTTTTAATGATTATTTCCCCTTACTAGAGCACCTCAGTTCCACTGTAGTACTACAAATTTCATACTCCCACTATACCTTCTGTGCCATCAAAAAAGAAAATCACCTTTCAAAATCTAAAGGAACTTATAAAAAAATTTGTGCTGGCAGCTTTAGTTCTGCCATGTTTGTCTTTCAGAAGATTACAACTGGAGTCAGGCAGTAATTCAGCATTGAGCAGTGGTCCAGGAGGTAGGACTCCTCTCTGAGGTTGGCCGCAGGATGCAAGAGCAAGTGTTGAAACACTGAGGCTGCCACCTCCAGCTAAGAGTTGGTACCATAGCTCACAGCCCAGGATGTGCTGCAGCCACACCCCAGTGGCAAGGCACACTTGTGCCTGTCCCAGTGCAGGGAACAAGGTGTGACAAACACAGCAGTGTAAGCCGGTCTGCAGCTAGCAAGGAGCAGAAGGGAGACAAGCAGTTTAGAGGGAACCGTCCTAACAGCTCATCACAAAGCAGGAGGCTTCTCATCACCAGTGCTCTCTCTACAGAAATAGACATTCCAATGCTGTACCTGGATAGATTAACACATGTTGGGTAGGTCTGTGGTCACTTACAGGCAGAGACATGCACAGTTTGCCTCTTCTTTCCATAGCCAAAGCAGATGTATGCTGGCTCAGCTGGGGATGCTGCCTGGCCTCACTGATATGGCACAGGGCTTGGGAGGCTAGTAGGACCCATGGAGAACAAAGCCAGTCCTCTGATATGCCAGCACAATTTTGCAACCTTAAAATAAGGAGTTGGCTTGCCTCCAGACAACTTTCAAGTACAAGCACAGGATGGGCTCCAAACACAGATCCTTCAGTACAGCCTGTTCTGAACACCACAGCGCAGATGTTTCTGAAGGGGAACAAAGAAGGATGCAGAGCTGGTGCAAAGAGTGGTCTGAAGTTTGAAATTTGCTCTTCAAAAGCTCTGTCTTTGTGGCCTCCTTTGGACACTCTCTAACAGCTTGATGGCTTTTTTATATTGTGGCACCCAAAATTGCCCCCAGGACTCGAGGAGAGGCCACCCCAGTGCAGAGCAGAGAGGGACAATCCCCTCCCTTGCCCGGCTGGCCATGCTGGGCCTGATGCCCCCAGGACACACTTAGCCCTCCTGGCTGCTGGGGTGCTGCTGACACACATTCAACTTGCCATTGACCAGGACCCCCAGGTCCCTTTCCATGGTATTGCTTGGAAGTTATTTAAGTCAAGCATATTATTGGTATCAATATACAATAACAAAAAGGCCTGCAACACGCAGACATTCAGACCTGAACTTACAATTCCTCTCAGTCAAAGAGAATCCCAAATCTAAGCAAGAAAAAACCCCATTATAGGAAAAGAAATATTGATTATTAGAAGCAGAAGAGTCTTAGAGCTGTAAAAAGAGTGCACAAAGCTGTAACGTTGGAACAGCAGTCTAGATCCCATACCCTTCCATGGAACTTTTATTCCTTAGCTATTACTTGGTGGAGCACTAATTTAGAAGACTTAACACATTAAAGTATGAGTTGCTTCAATATCAAATAGTTCCTTCTATTTTAAATACTCAGCAGATGCTCCATTATAACAACTGGAGATGTCCCATGACTATGAGAGCAGAGCAGAGAGCATCATTAGATCAAGATTACAAACATCTAAGTAAAGACTTTTACAAGCCCCTCCACATCAGTGTGGAACTTTGCAGTAAGTGAGCCACCTTGTTTAGCTTTAAATTTCTATTTACTTGGTGTTTCTGGGTGTTTCCTCATTGTTTTATACTTCATCGTACTAGCATGAGCATGTCACCGTGCCATGGACTGTTGCTAAGTGATCTTCTGCAAACACACCAAGTTCTTGAGAAAAAATCATAAACAACCCTGAGAGTTTCAATAAATAAAGTTGCAGCACATCAATCCTAAGAAAATTTGTAAGGAATTAAAATTCCCAGTCATCAACAACTATGCTTAGTACTTCTCTCTACTGAAGATGAAGTAAACTCTGTCAGCTTTTCTTTTAAACATTAACTTGATGGTATTACTGCACCAAAACTTGGCTACAGACTGACATATCTGGGCAGTAACAAAGTAGACCATCAAGACAGCATTTCCATGGACAGATTATTTTTCATGCATGATTATGCTGCATTTGCATTCTGATTCCTTAAACAAAAAGACAGCATAGCATTACTTCAAAATCACTTTTGCTGTAAGCAGAGTTAGGTTGTACCCACTCCAGGAAAGTCTTGGACAGCAGTTGTAAAAAACAACCCTCCAAAACGGGGTATATTCAGATTCATGGAAAAGGCAAAAGCAGTCAGATTCATTCATTTGAAAAGAACACATCAATAGTGTTACAGAGCCATGAGCTATAAAAACACCAAGAGACCCTTTTACTAGCTGCTAAGTACAGGACACCTGACAATAACCTCCACTAACCCAGGACTACCATAGTTCCTGGGATGTGACCATGGCTTAGCAACCACATAAGAACAACTTTCAAGTCCCATGTGGTTTAAGGACAGTGGGCTGCCCATGAACTCAGTCCCTCCAAACTGAGCAAGATGCTCTTCACCAGCAGCATTAGTGCTTCTAGTTGGTGTTTCACTACAATTGGGTAAGGCACTCCCTCTTCCATTCCTGCCTGGAGAGGTCCTCCTTGCACACAAGGGTATTTAGTGGTTGGCAGTGCAGAGACACAGTAAGCAAAGCCAGGAGTGTGGTGAAAACAGACTTGCTGAAAGCATCATTTAATCCTTTCTCGTGTCTAAGTCAGCACTTTGCCACTTCAGAAGAAAGGACCTTGACAAGGAAGAAGTTGAAGAAAGAGCTGGAAAATGACATTCCACTTGCCTTCTAAACTTCCACTACACCAAGTACCCACTGCCCATCAGGGTACTTCACTAGCCTCTTTCCTTCCTTGTGTTATTTTGAAGTCAAACCTACTCTATACTAATACAGAAGTAAATGTGTTCCACTGAGCTGCTGTACAGAGGGCTGACTGCACTAAACTTTACTAGTAAAAAGACATTACACCAACAGATCTTTAAAAGGCACTGCAAGGCCTGGACCATACTGCATGGACTGAACATGCTACAGCACAAGCAGCAGCACTGTCCTGGTCCCTGAGGGTGCAGTACCTGCTCAGGCACAGCATAATCACACCTATGTGGCACACAGTGCTCACAGAGCCAGCACAGCTTCTGTGTGTATCCACTTCTGCAGACCCACTTGATGCCTTCAAAAGGCTGACCTAGAACAGAGTTAAAGAATAACGTAGTCAAAAAATTCAGATTTTTGGAAGCACAGAAAAAGTAGAAATGAATTGATTTAATTGTACAAGCAGGATGAAGAAGCTAAGAAGAGACCCAGCAGGCAGCTACTTTGAAGAAAAGCAATCACAGCATTTATCAAAAGAAAGCACAGAACTTAAGCATTCAAGACACTTGTTAGACAAGATCGACCACCAGGGTGCAGTTTCCTCACCCAACAGGATTGAAAGCAGTGTGAGAACATGGCCCTTTACTGGTAGGAAAAAGGTCCTCTGGCCAATGGAGGGTCATCAACTCTAATCTGGCCTTTTTGTCTCAGAAGTGGGAAAAACTCTCAGGAGCAGGGACCAGTGGAAGGGTCTGTCAACAGCAGGGAACAAGTGCTATCTCTATCTCCTTTTTGTCACTTACTTCACTGATAACCAGCTATTAAGTCTTGCATGGTATGTAAGTCATCACAACAGGCTCATGAACTCAGTTTCAAACTGCTTTGTACTTAAAAAGAAGTTCTGTTTCCCACTTTATAGCTGCCATTCTTTTTTCAGCCACTTAAAGGTTGTTATCATAAAGGAAAGGGTATTACAAAATAAACTCATCTAGGTCACAGGAAAGAACATTTTCCAAGCTAACCTAAAGTGCAAAAGACCTCTCTGCCATCAACATAAATTCTCTACAGAAAGCAGTTAGCCTGTCCTCTAATCTTGCCATCAGTAAGGAGATGAACAATTTAACACTGGCTATGCCACTGACGTTACAGGACACTGCAGCTGTGCAATGAAGCTTCTTGTACAAGAAAACAATTTCAGATGCACTTAGACCTTTGAGTAAAGGAAGCTCTTAGCTCCAATCAAAAAAATATGACCAAAAAAAAAAAGCTAAAAAGCTTCTCAGATTGCAAAGTCAGCCAAAAATTCCTCTACAACAGTTGTTTTCCTTACATTTCAGTGTTTTACAGTATTAGCTCAGTCCCAATGGCATCTTTTCCATCCCGTCCTGGGATGATTCTGTCAAAACACTGTAAATAACTTCTCTGCACTTTGGCAAGGTACCAGGAGGAGGAATAGTTTTTTTGGAAAAAAGCCCTCACTAACTACTGAATGCTCACCTTAAAACACACACTCAAACAAGTTAACATGCATAACAACTTTAAATTAGACACAAACTTATTCAAGGAAGCATGCCAACTGGGAAATTAAATGAGACAACTATAATTTACTGAAGGAAGCTCATGTTGAAAAATTGATCAGTGAATCCTAGTAAGACACTGAAGTATCATGGATCATAAAATAACAACCAAAAAACAGTGTAAGGTAAGTCCATTGCTCAGCAATGACAGAAGCATTTTATGGTTTTGTATATAGATGTAGTTCCTGCTCTCCCACCTGTAAGCTCTGTTGTGCCAGTTTTCAAAGCAGCACCACTCTCAATTTGATCTTTTTCCTTTAAATCATGAGTGAAATGTGAGATACCTTACTGACTGGTTAGTTGACAGAATTGCCTTAGGATCCTACAAGCTGACAAGCAAACTTCAACCAAAAGTATAGCAGACAAGTTCTCTTGACAGGCTTTTATTCACCTGTAACATGGGCAACAAGTAATTCTTTTGACTCCTTTTGACAAAAATAACCTTAACATAAGAAAAGAACCATTAAAGTAAAATGTACTATGGCATCACCATTTCAGTGACGAATCTGCACACTGAAGTCAGGCTTGGGTTTGCTGTTTGTAATGCACAGCTGAGACACAGAAAGCACACCTGGATACAGAGCCTCCTGGGAACAAAATCACCCTGCTCTGTGGGCAGGTGAGCTGGAGGAGAAGCAGCAAAGCACAAACTGTGACTCCCATGAACAAAGCTGCCTCTCAGAACTGCACAAAGCTGGATGGCTTTTGTGCTTCCTCTGGCTTTGGGATTTACCCACATTCATTACTATGTCAGCAGCATAATACCTTTAAGTTTCTTCCCTGAAGAAACTGAGCAACAGAGAGACTCACAGGAACCTGCTGGAGAAAGCTTCTCTCCAGGCTCCCCCCAGTCTATGGGAATGAAGTTAACTCTTGCCCTCAACCTTCTCTTTGAAAAGAGCTTTCCAAAAGAAAGGTCTGCTTCTATCACATGCTAAGGGACTGCTCAGGGCAGATCAACACCCTTAGGCATCCAATAACTATTTCAATCCATTTATTAAGTGTGGTTACCCACCCTTGCTCCTGGCATAGCCAGTACAGAACCACACTAACCTCATTTAGAAAGCTGCAGCAGCAGTCTCCTTTGTGACAAGTCATATGAGGGAAGAGGGTTAAAAAAAAAAAAAAATTAACATACCACAGCTCTGTGACCTTATGCCAAAGAAACACACATCTGGGATAAACCACTTCTGCTTTGGAGAAACTATGCTTATAATCATCTAAATTTCACCTGGTAATCCACTGTCTTCCTCAAAATGAAATCCTAGATTCAACAATTTCCACCCTACATTATTAATTACACAGCTTTTGGTACCATGCAAAATTACCATTAGCAGTAAATTTTACAGAAAAATTGATAGTGATTAAAAATAAACTGTCAAAAATTCAGAAGTATTTTCCATCAAAAGGTATTAGAGCCACTTCCGTGGCTGACCCTTTTTCCTCTTCACCAAAAACCAAGCTATTTTCAAACCACCATAGAAATATTGCAAAGTAACAACCAAAGGCACAGAAAACTCCTACAACATATGCAAAAACCCTTTCTGTCTGATCTGTCTACATTTAGACATACAGCAAAGAGGTCTACACCTTTGCAAAAAGAAATTAAAAGAAAAACCAAGTGTATTGCTTTCACCAGAAATGCAGAGTTAAAGTGAAAAATAAATACTTATTCTAGCAAAAAACATCACCCTTAAAACACAGTGCCCCTTGGAGAGAAAAAAAAAGGGGATGGGATGGGGGCAGAAGTTCAGCTGTCCTAATTAAGTTGAAGCCACTCTTCTGTCTTCTGCTGTATTTCCATGAAGGCAGTGAGGTTCAGGCAAACATTTCCAAATTTTACTGTATCTGATTGTGCTCTGTTTTATATAGAGGCAGCTTAAGTACATGCATTAGAGGTTTCTCTAGTTTAAGGCTAAAGACCAAATACAGGAAAACCTAAGAAACTTTAGGGCTTAATGTCTTTAAGCAACAGGTTTTGTTGGAACCATTCACTCTTGCAACATGAATATGTTTATCTCCTTTAACTGTGAAGTGCCAGAAGAGCAAAGAAGCATGCAATATTTTCAGATACAATTATCTCAGGCCACGGATCAAAGGAGTAAGTCTTGCAGAAGCTGGAGAAAGAAGAGTCAACATACACTGAAAAGACTTCCTCAAGCTCCACTGATCTTCTGCAGTTCAGACCTACCAGCACCCTCACTGAGGAACACAGGCATACACACAGCCTCCTCCACTGTTCTGACAATATTCTCTCTATAAAGCTTCTGTTGGAAGCAACTAGATAAGCAACTGAGCTACAGTGGATACATGAGTCATTGCTCCTAAAAAACATCTCTGTGGAACCAAACCCCAGGACTGAAGACAAAGTTACAACTGCTGTGACAGGAATAAGCTTGCAACTCTGACAGAGCAGAGAACTGCATGATTTCACCCCCAAAACATACAAAGGATTCATCTGGGAGAGTACGGGGTCAGAGATACAGTCACCCTTGTCATGGTATCATATTAACACCCCATCCTTCCTACTCCAAGAAAAAACTTCAAAAAGGTCAAAAGAGCTACATGCATATTTGTACTTCAACACTGACTGTGCAGTTTCAGCAAAACCACAAATGAGACAGGTTGGTTTTAAAATAAGGCATTTCCTGAGTCACATGCCTCTGAACACACTCTGATACCATATCACAACACCTACATCCAGTGAGACAAGTAATTCTATTGTTTAATGCAGACTCAAAGCCAAGTCTTTGTTAGCCAATAGGCACCACTGCAATAATCATGATTCAAAAAAGCACTGTCTAATTGTCACTTTGTGCAAAGAATGGGACTGTATGCTCCAAAAAGAGTCAAATAGTTTTACAAGCCAATGTTTCTTTGAGGGTCTTTCTTTATCCATACCATTTTTTGATGAGGGATTTATGAAGCTTTGCAGTTCACAGAAATATCTGGGAAGATATATGGTAATGACAGAAAGAATATTATACACCAGTCTTCAGAAATTAACAGCCCTGCTTTCCTTCACATACTCATTTGTCTCTAAATCTATCCATTTAGATATCTGAAAGTAACTTAAATGGCATTCCACTATGTGGAATATTACCTTCATTAGGAAGCAGAATTTGCCTAAAGTGCCTGCAGTACGTGACAAAGCAAGGCAACTCCCCACTGCAATTTCAGTCCCATTACAGCCACCAAAATCTTTGGCAGAGGTCCCACAGGGACTGGATTTTCACTCAGGACTTCCCAACTCCCTGCCTTCAGCACTGTTAGGAATCACTGCCTCATCACTACATACCAAGGAGCGGGGGGAAGACAAAGGCACTTGGCAGAGCTGGCTCCATAGGCCAGAACAGTACAAGCTCCAACCTGACAGCCATTCATTATGCATTAGTTACAGATTTCTAAATCTTAGTAATGTTTTCACTCACACAGGTGCTGTCTGCAACTGACTGCAGAACCCACACCTCTCTGAGGCTACTGGGATTCACCATCAAAAGAAAGCAGTCAAACCAGTCAGCAAGAGACTCTCTCTGAGACACAAAAATTTCTTCATGGTTCTCCCTCTCCCTCACTCACTCACCAGAAGTGAAAATAAATGCAATTTGGTTTGTCTGGCTTACTCTGACTAATTTTTAGGAATAAGTGTTCGTTGTCCATTTAATCTGCTTAATCCACATGGTGAGAATGTTCCATAGTTTTGTCTTCCTTCCCTGCCCAAACAGATGTATATTTACTCTTCTTCCCTGGTGGACAAGAAACTTCCACACTGTACCAGCATGCTGATGCAATGTAAAACATCGTGTCAAAGACATCTCTCCCTGCACTGGAACCTGTGCTTCATTCCTGCTGGGCAATGCTGCTTCTCAGCTACCACAAAGGTCTCACACAGAAGGATGTGTGAGAAGGAGGGGAGGATTCTTCCTGGGATTTGTTCTTCCACACTCCTGCTGTTCCTGGGTTCAAATTAATGCACTTTTTTGAAGACCTTTCGTGTGCTTAGTACACCCTTTGTAGCACTGACACTAACAAGTATCAGGATCTTTCCAAGATATTAAGCAGTGGCCCCCTACCTTCAAACGCACGCAAAGAACCTAACACAATCCAGACTGGGAAGGGCTGGAGACCCTCTATAGCATCACTTCCAAAAATGCACTGCAGGCAAAGCAGGCTGCCATTCTCAGGAAAACATGCACTTTACTGAAGGCCTGGCATGCATGTAAAAATAAACTTTCTCCTCCCAGTACTAGAGAGCCAACTCTCCAACATCTCAACAACCTTGCTTGCTTTGGAAGCTTTCCAGTCACATCTTTCTGTATATGCTACCAAATATATATTTTACAAGCTCCTTTTCTTGGTTAGAACACCGCTGTTTCAAGCTTATTCCATTAATACTTCATGTGAAAATAAACCTTTCCTCATTTCTAGAAAACAACAGGTTCCCTGGCAACAAATAGTAGAAAGCATTGTCATTAGTATTTCACTTTGATTGAGGAATTAAATAGTGTGGAGGGCACCCTGAATTCTTCTTTGCAGGCTTCAAGAAAACCCACGTCTCAAAGGACAATCTTCTTTTCCAAAGTAAAAGATTTCAAATATCTCTATTCCCAGAAAGTTGAGGGAAAAACAAGACAGCAGTCGAGACCATTGTAACTACTACAATCAGCTGTTCCACATCAGAAAACATGCTCTCCTTCATATCCCACTGCTATTACAAAGCATGCAGTTTGAAATACAACTAATCCCAATTTTATAGCAAACTGACTAGAACATCCTTCTAAGGTAGAAGAGCATTAGTGCTCATTTGATCCAAAATCACCCACCCGAAAATAGGGAATCTTCCCTATTTTAGAATTTAAAAATGTGACCAAGAGCTCAAGGAAAGTTTGGGTGTGGAAGTGCTTGAAACAGCTTTGAAGTCACGAGAAATATGAAGGCTCCAAACTCTGTCACACAAAAACCAAACTGGCAATTTGTCAGAAGCCAAAGGGCTGCAGCTAATTATTCTGGTTTTGCATAGCTTGTGAAACAAAAATAAATGCATGTCTCTATAAGAGGTACTTGTGATGATTTCCACTTCAGTGCACATGTTTTCACTCTTACATTCTTCAAACTAAGCCAACAGATTTTTCCTGAAAAACAAGGTAGATGTTCTTTCTCTCCCTTGCCAGAGTACAGTCATAAGAAACTGGCTACTTCACTAGCTAAAGAAGAACTGACAATTTTCGATCTTAAATTTTGCCCTCCACCAATTTGAGTGATGGAAGGCTGGAAATTGAACAAGATCAGAAGCAAATTTACTTTTAAGACACTACACAAAACCCTTATTTGCTAGATGCCATTACAGAAAATAGCTTTTGTTAACAATAAACATCTCATCAACCATCCACTGCATAGCTTCGTAAGCAGTCTTCCCCTTGAAACAGTGATGAAAGTATTTATTAAGAAATGCTTCAGTTTAAGCATTTTCTGGCAAGTCACCCCAATGCCAGCACAAGAGCTGTTCTGCCTCAGCCCTGCCAGCTGCTGCCTGCCTAGCAACTGCCTGCAGGCCATGGCAGATGGGCTTTGGTCATGTCTGTCACCTGTTCAGGGCACCTCTACCCTTCTCTGGCCACCAGCTCAAGCCACGCCAGCCGAGCAGGCAGCTGTGAAGGGTGGGAAGAGCTGGTAAGAAAGGAGAAGGTATGGAACTGCCACAGGAACCACAAGAGAATTTCATTCAGAGCACTTTAAATGCAGCCCAAAGATTAAACACAGCTGAATTGGTGCTGCCTTTCACTGGAAGAGAGCCAGCAACCCCAGCCCTGCTGACCACCTTTAATTGCTCTTGCCTTCATGCCCACACAGCAGCACAAGCTAATGGCCCCACACCCCTTCCCAGACAGCTGAGGCTGAAATTCCTGCAGCACAGGTCTGCAGCACAAACCCCAACAGCACTGGGGCTGGTACTGCAACAGGTTCCCTGGGAGAAGTGGGACACATCCTTCAGTCTCTCCTCCTGCAAAACTGGAAGAAGAGTGCTTCCTTACCTTATGGTGTATGAACAAGCACCCTAATTCAAAAAGCACCCTGATACTCAAGTGATCCCTGCTTAAAAAAATAAGCAAATGCCCCATAAGGTGAAAGATGCAGCACAGTATTCTGTTAAGAGCCCATCTTGAAAAGCTAGTAAATCACTTTTTTGTTTTTTTTCTTTGTAATGTAAGCACTGGTTTGCCGCTGCCCCACTGACTTGGATTTAAGCTGCAGAAAGCAGCTAGATCCAAAACATTGCCAGATTTTAAGCATGCTTCTACTCAGAGTTCTGCCATGCCCACCGGAAAAACAGAAATGAGCTAATCCTATTCAGGCTCCCAAATGTTTGGGTGCAGGCTCAGACTCATACTGTCTTTGGGAAGTTCATAACCTTGAAAGCTTTTTATTTAATTAATCTACTGTATCATCTTCTAAGCGAGCTAGCTTGATGGATGTTACTCGGTTGTACTACATAATGTTGCACATTTCAGCTCTCGTACCTTGAGTTCACAGTGAATTCTTATTGTTAGAAATTAATCAGTGTTTCTTAAAAACCCTAATTATTTATCACCACACAAGTTGAGAGGTTTTCTGTTTGTTTTCAGTGTGATGCTTTAATTAAGGTCCTACTGCTAGATAAAGGAGAATGTCTGCTTAGCATCCCACTGCCAGTCCTGTTCTTGCTTTATTTCTCTTTGGAGGATGTGCATGTTTCCCCACTCAATAAAAACAGAAAGCTGGAACCACTCTCTCTGCTGAAAGTGGAAGTCTGAGAGAAGACAAAACACAAAACCTGAACACAAGTCATGAAATGTTAATTGCTGTCTAGCAGCAGCTCACTGAATCTGTACAGCACAATTAGCTCTAAGAAAGCAAAATAAAAGAATTTAATCTGTCTAGCCAAAGAAGAGAGGACTATCCTAAATCCTCCCTGCAGGAAGGAAACAGAAGTCACACAGGTGCTTATTTGAAGACTTCCAAGACTTCCCTTTAGTAGTAGAAAATCCTTTCCTGCTCCTGTGAAACATCTTTGGAAAAGAATAATCTGCTGTATCACAGAAGTCAGCACATACCAGTCCCTCGTGCTTTGCTCTCTAGAAGCAAGTAACTAAACCTTACCTTCCAACTCACTACTTCTTACTGGAAAGCAAGTCTACTTCAGAAAAATTCTGAATTTATGTAAAGAAGAAATTAGGTAAACATCCTGTATATCTTGGGTTTTGATTTATGTGCTTACTGTCAGATCTAAGAGCTGGTTTCTCTCTAACAGGAGCGGTTCTTTAAAGGAGAAGGGGAAGCAAATCAAAGAAATGCTGCTGCTTGACACAGGAAGACAATATTCCCTCTGTCAAATAAACCTTGTGCACCAGATGGACACCAGGACAATCCTTCATCTAGAATCAGGGTTAGGGGGATAGATCGTGTGAGGGGCCTCAAACAAAGGTTTCTAGCAGTAAGGGGTGAAGCAAGAGCCCATTTCTGATACTTTCCCTACTGGCTGAAGCACATGCATCGGGATATATGAAGCAACACACAAGTGGTAGGCAAAGGGTGATCACACACTTCTATCCATCCTGTTCCAGCAGAGCAGCAGACACCAGAGATTGAGGTATGCCTTTGGGGCACAAATTCCCAGTATAGATTAGTCTGACATCTCAACCATGCTGTCGAATTTGAGACCATAAATTATGAGACCATAAAGCATTTTTATGGGGGCAAAGTCCTGTCTAGTTCTGTCCAAATGTTTCCCAAAATGCTCTTACAATAAATAAATACTTCCCAATAATTTTGTGTCTATCTGATGACTAGCCATTAAGCTACACAAACCTGTGGAAGGACAGTAAATTTAATCCATGAGGTAAAATGGAATCTGCCCTCTGCTCAACTAATGGATGCATCACTGAATTCATCTCATATGAGCCCCTTGCTGCATAAACATACAGTGCGGGTGCAAGGCACATATAACAAATGCAGGCATTGGACTGTAATACACTGAGGTATTAATAAAATAATAATGTCCCCTAGACAGTGACACAAATATGGGCTAGCTTTCTCCCTGTGCTCCTGATCAAGCTGTGCTTTGTAAATGCTGGTTTGTTTTTATCAGTCTGGTAACACCATTATCAAAATTGATGAAAGAAACTGCCCCTTAGCTGTGAGCAATAGGAGGTACAGGAAAGGAAGATGATGCTGTAGTGGTGAAAGGTTAAATACAGCCAGTAAAGTATATGCCCTTTGTCCTTCTAACACAATGCAGTTCTCAGATGACCACCCATAACTGAAAGACATACTCTCCATTTTAACTAGCAATGAGAAGTTTTTAAGTCTTTTCTAACAGTGGATTCTTTAAAATAACATGGCCTGATTTTTCAATTTATTTTTTGTTAAGTGCTTTTCTCCTGCACCCTGCTGGTGTTGAGAAGCACCTTCTACAGGGATTTCAGAGCAAACTTAATTACCCATGGCTAACACACCATTTTCCTCCTCTCTCCTCTGTCACCTCTTTTGAGGCAGTGAGGAACTCAACACTTCAGAGTTTAAAATGAGCACCAGGTAAGTATCAGCAAGAGTAAAACCTATGACATACAGCTCTTCTAAGTACACAAAATAAGCCAGAAGAAGAGCATGCTTCCCCTTCATCTTTTAGGGCTTATAGTGCTCTATGTTACAGCTGACATGTAACGTAATTCCTTTCACAAGCTGACACCATCCTTTAAATAACATCTTGTGTGAAATATGACCATTCTGACCTGGGAAAGAACAAATGTAGCCAACACCTGAACTTATCTGTAGATGGGCCACAACTTGAAAGCACTTTAGTATCATTTCACTGCTCACTGGGTTACAAGAAAATTCCTTCTGCCATGGCTTTTTTCCTCAAAGGCAGATCCTGTTTCTGTTAATTGCATTCAGAGGATGCAATTAAAAGAGTAACATCACCTAATCAACTATCAGAACTTATTAATTGACAGACACAAGAAAAGTCTAACTGCATTCCCACTTTCACTATTGAGCTGGACTGTGTATGGGCTCAACATATGCTTCATAAAAGGGGAATCCTGTCTTTCCAAAAGCAGTATCTGTCAGAAAGAACTGAATGGAAAGAAAAATCATTAATCCCAGGTCATATTGGCATCCAAATGACAGCATTTAAAATCAGTAAGCCTTCTTTACAAGAAAATAGAGCTTTTACTCACCTGCACTACTTCTACACCTCTTTTCCTGAAAAAAAAGGAAGAAAAAAAAAAGGAAAGGTTAGTGTTGGAAATGTGGAGAAAATGTAAAAACAAAAACTAATGGAAAAGTACTGCTTCATACTAGAATGCAAACAGTAAAATTCTGCACTAATAACCTGATTCAAATTCAGGAAAGCACTTGTTCAGTTTCATTCCCCATCTAGGAAGCACTTTGGCAGATTCTGAATCATGTCCCCAGAAGTAACCCAAGATGAATACTAAGCAGCTGCAGTGCTGGGACTGATGCTCACTGTCAGGTGGGCACAGGTAGGAAGTAGTTGATATTAAGGAGGGAGCATCTCAGTTTTAATTAGATCTAGTTTGCTTTTCATTTCTCATCTGCCCTGAGAGTGCACAAATTGCACCACAGCATATTCTGCATGCTTGACAGATCTTTTCTTTTGAACCAAGCATACATGTATAAATGTCAAGGAGAATGAACCCAGCACCTGCAGCTATTTATCCTCTTATTTACAGCTTTATTCTACCCTCATCATCTTGGTACACAGGATGCTACCCTGGACTTCAGTTCAAAGACTTGCAGTCAGTCTGATTCCTTCAAGAGCACAGTTCAAATATTTGGGGTTTATCAGAAAGGACCAAGCCTTTGGCCATATGGAGAATCACTCCAGTGACCCTGAATCACCAGGAATGAGAGACTGGAGAGGCCTATGAATTATATACCAAAATGCTGAGAACTGCAATTGGTAGAACCAACTTGGGCAGATCTGTAGAGACAGTTGTCTACTCTGATGATATGAGAACTGAGATTCAGGTACATGCAGTCACACAATGCTCAGTCACTGCCTTTGACAAGTTATCAAGCAAAACAAACCATTTCTGCACTAGGCTTGAGAGCAGAACTGAATCCCTGGCACAAAGCCCAGCCACTCGTGCTCCATGCCCTCCTCCTAATACATGCAGGCTATTTAAGTAAATTAGAATCTCCTCACTTTGAAGACATAGGAAATTTAACTTAAAAATGAAAAGCCTCAGCGAGCACAAGACGGGAATCTCTCTTCCTTGTTCCCACTAGCCCCATATGTGAAAATCAAAGCCCCTTTTTTGGGGAGGTCATAGAACAGGACTGCCTAACTCTGCCCTCAATGCTTTTCTATCTAAGAGTGTCTGTGTTGTTGTCCATAGTCACAAATGCTGCACACTGCTGAATACACAATGGCTCCTCCAGTTTTCCACCCAATACAGTAGGTCTTTCTTCTGGGAGGCCATTACAAAGATGCCCAAAGGGACAGGCGATCAATCAGCATCTGTGACACAAATTGCCCCCTCTTCCACTTTACCAGTCTGGAGTCTCTGGCCTAGAAGCAGCATTCAATGCACAGATACAGGAGAGAGCCTGTTGTGAGAGCTCAGCAAGAAAATAAAAGAAAAAATGAAACCAAGCACCTCTTGCAAAGAATTTCAAAGCCCTCTTGAAGACAACAGAAGCTGTAAGTGGTGGGTGATTAATTTCCTGCCATTATGGTGTGGGAAGCACTACTGTAGATCATCACCTGAGGCTGACCAGATGCATTCTAACTCTGTGGTGAGAAGAAAATATGAATCTTGTAGAGAAAGAGTTAATAGCCAAATTATTGAAACCATGATTTTCAGAGCTAAGCAAGAAAAATAGGAAAAATTAGGTGGGGAATGCTATTTCGTAAATTAGGGCAGCAGACTACTCAGAAGCATTCCAAGTATTGTAAGCTAAAACTTAAAATAATCAAACATTTTTGCTGTGTGTGCCCTGGAGTAAACAAAACAACTCAAAACTACCATGGAAATACACCAAGCTTCAGACAAAACTGCACCACAGTCCCTGGAAGGACAGTGACTGATGGCAAAAGCTGCATTTCTTATCATGCCTACATACAAACTGAATAAGCTTTATTCTACTTTGAGGAAGATAAATATTTGTGAGCTGGATGCCAAACTCATTTGAGAGAGAATCAGACCAAATGGTTTCTGTAGTCCCCCCAAAATGAACTTTGCAAATTTTCTGGGACTTACTGAAACCAACTGCACTGTCCCAGCAGAAGGGAGGAAGCCAGAACAGCACACGGGCAGGGAGAGAAGGGGTGCCTGCTCTTAGATACAAAGCCACACATGCTTAAATAGGTACAGGAAGAAGGAAGCAATTACCAAGGCTGGCTTGTAGGCTGGTCTTCCCCTTTTCAGAGGGGAGCAGGATGTCCTTTTTGTTACCTGAAATATGAGAACCTTTTCTGCTTAAACCCAGGGGACAAGAAACCATAGAAGCATTTTGAGGACTAGTTAATTTGGAAAAAAAATCATCTACCAAAATATCATAATTTGAAAATAAGTTATTTATATAACCAGGATATCAAGCCACCATGCACCTCAGTTTTGTTATTAGCTGATTCTCTGCCCAGAAGATTTCCTAAGCCAGTGACTTCAGGCTTTTCAGCCAGGCAGGTTAGAGCAGCAGGCTCAGGGCAGCAAGATATCCCTTATGCAACCAAGCATGCAATACCATCTAACCACACCAACTGCCTTACATCACCTGGGAAAGGGTTTAGGGTCAGGGCATGGAAGGAAAGCTGATCCTATGCACAAGAAACTCCAGGACCTTTAAAAAACAGAGTAAACAGAGAGAATGAGGCAGACTGTGGGCCATAATTCCCCAACAAGGGGTTGTCTGTGCAGGATACAGTGGAGACAAGACAGTTGCTGAATGAACTGTGCTGGGAGTCTGACAGAGCCATGGACCAGTTACCACTTCTTCCTATGTGCTTTAAAAAGCCAGTAAGAAAAATACCTCCTACAACTCTTGTGTACATTCTTTTGTTTCTTTAGCAGAGGCCAGGCAGGGAGGGCCTGATTGACAGGACAGGATGGGATGACTGTTTCACCTGGTGTGCTGACCACTATTCTTGTGTCCCTCATGGTGTTGTCCATGACTTTCTAGCTCCCCATGCTGAAAGTCTGAAAGTGAGCCACTGCCTACCAGGGGAAGGGCTCCCATTCCCAGCTGCCCTAGCTGCCTCCTGACAAATCTCTTCTTCTGAGGAGAAAAGAAAGGTCATTATTAGCTGTATTTCCCTTCTGCCTCCAAAGAGGCAACTCAGCTGTGTCAAAGAGAGACTGTGTCTGTCTACTTTCATTGAATAGACATTTGAAAAATGGTCCGTTCGAAACTACATTCCCAGAGTTTGCTAATTTTAAAATACATTTAATTTCAAAGATCATCCACATGCTGCAACATTTACAGGAAAACCAGAAACATTTAAGTAACTGCTGCATTAGTCTGCAATACCAAATAAAATCCAAAAGCTTGTTCCAACTTCTTAGTTCTATACCTGAATTCAGTGAATAACTCCACTGGATAATGCAAGCCTCCCTGTATGCAACAGCAATTAAAATAATTACCATGCTAGTTGACTTCATGTTGGAATGATGTATGGATTTAAAGAAGAATTCAATATCAAGTTACTAAAAGCACATTAATCAATGTCTTGAAATTGATGTTTTACCACAGCCTCAAACTATGTAGAATAGTTTTGGGGTTGGGTTTGGGTTTTTTTAAACACTCAAAGTAAACAGTTTGGACTAATTCCCCACAGCATCGAGGATCTGAATATCATAGTGAATGATAGTTAAAAGAGAAAAAAATTACTATCAGGTTGTATATCATAGTCATGACTAAATTAACCAAATTGTTTTTCCTGTATGGTCTGAGTGGCAGATTGAAAAATGCCAAAGGGAATTTACAATTTCAAAAGCAAAAGCCAATCTTTCTATCATACATGAAATGAAGTTTATTTTCTCAGACATTACTTTGAAAATTTCCCATGTAAAGAAGTAGCAAATAATATAATAATAAGAAGAATGTATTGCTTTAATATTAAAAAGCATGTTTTCACAGAAAAGCAATACACTGGCATCAGAGGAAGTTTACAAATATGAATGCATCAGAGCAAAAACTTGTAGCCACTAAGACTTTCCACCACACTGAAAACCAGCCAATACTGGACAGCCACAACCTTGTGGACAGCCCATTTCCCCTGCTGGCATAGAGGCAGGCTCAGCTCACTTGCCTTAGCTTTTCCATCAGCAGAATACTCTGCATTTTTTTTTTTAAATTAAAGATTCGTGAGAATCCTTGCTTTTGTTACTTTTCATCACTGATGGATTCCACCTTATTGTTTATCAGGGAAGCAACTAAGCAGCAACTCCAATATTGGGGTGCTCGCTGTCCAGGGGCTCTGGCTCATAGCCACAGCCATCAGTGCACATGGATCTTACTTCAAGGCACCTGAAACATGGCAAGACTCAGCTGTAACAGGGAGACCTTTTGTGGTTTGGTTTTTCGCACACCGATTATCAAGCAGGCAATTAATCAGTTATTTTTACCAATTTATATCCAACTACACTTACCTTTTAGCAAGCTTTTCCCCACTAATCTGTATTCTGGAAAGTTTTATGTCTGAAATGGATCAAAAGTTGGCATTCAGGGGAGGGAGTACTCAATTTCCTCAGTCTGTAAAGCATCACAGATCCCAAGAAGAATGGGAATAGAGTGCACCTTTACAGTCTGGTAGGTACAGCTAATGTAGCACAGGAGAGAAAACATCCCAATTCAAACTCTAAGTGCTCTTTAGGTGGGCTGAAAAAACCTCAAGACTTTGGGCTGTCATGGAAGACCTTTCAAGTAGGATAAACTCCACAGAAGGCAGCCACATATGTGCATTTCTTCCTTGTTTGTATAAACAGGGAATGGTCCAAGTAATAGGAGCCTCCATGCATCAGACTCTACAACACCCCAAGTGATTTTCACACCGCCACCCCATTCACACATGACATTTGGTAGAACCATCTGATGTTCTCCATATCTTCAAAGCATTATATCATCCCATTTACAGCCATAAAAATGCTTCTTAAGAGTGCTGTATCAGAACAAAGTGCCCTGAAAGGGACTAGAAAATAAGAGAGGATCTTGGTAGAGCAGAAGCAGCATCACTCTAGTATTCACCTGCAGTGCCATGAATTCCCACTGCAACACACACAAACATTCACCAGCATTTCACAGTGAAGACACAGCTGGAAACCCACTAACCCTTTATCCTGAAAGAGCAATGACGAAGTGAAGCATCCAACATTAATGCTTCAGACATTCAAGTAGAAGGGTGGAAAATGCCATGAAAGAAAGAAAACAGGCACTGCAAGCAGTAACTAAAGTAAATAAACTGCCTTTAGTCACTAAATATTAAGACAAAGTTTAAGTCTGTTTAGTGAAACATTACAGGGGTCCTAATTTCAGCACTTAAAAAAAAAACACTTAGTGTGGAAATAAAATTTGTGTATCCCAAGTTATAAAAACCAAAAAGCCAGTAAATAGAAACTCAAAAGAATCTGTTTTCTTTTTAAACTAGGCATTTAAGATGGATCAGTGCTGCTGAGCTCTGCCAGACTCTTTTCTTGGAACTAGTGACCCCAGGTTCTGGGAGCCTCTACTTGCTACTTTCCCAGCAAGGATAGAAAACCTTTAACCACAGTCTTTTGAGAGAAAAAAAAAAAAAAAAAAAACCCTGAAAAATCATCAGTGGGACCGAAGGAGCAATTAACAGCTGTAGAGAAAAATTATTGAAGGCAATGAGTTATTCATCCTACCAGACATTCAGAGATGGATTTAGTACCTGATGACAATTATAAGCAATTGGGCAGGGTTCAGCCTTTAGCCATAGGGTTACCCCAGCAGACATTATCAGATCCAGTTCCCAGCTATGGCAAGCAGCCACACCACGTGATCTCTTTACAACCTTATTAAAAACTGCCTTCAAACCAAGCTGTTTTGGAACTGTATCTTTCATTACAAGACATTAATTTCCCAAAGGTCAGAGTCCTTCAAATTTGCAGGCTAAATTGCTCTAGCACCATCCTTTGGCTTCAATAAACTGCTTGCTTCCTTAAGTGCTGCAAAGAGCACACAATCCTCTCTGCTCCCAGTTCCCTTTGTCTCCTCATGACCCCAGGCACCCCAATGTTAATATGACCCTTAATATGCAGAAAGCAAACACATGACCCATCCCTTTCAAAAGTCTTTCTAAAGTCACAAGACATCAGTGATGTCTCAAAGAGACCTGAGAAGAGGCAGCAGAATCACGAGGCAGAAGACTATCCCTTCCAGGGACAGACAGACATGGTATTCATCTTTATATATAAAAAACTCTTGCTGCAGAAGCTACTAGAGGCTTCTAGAAACATATGAGCATGGTGCAAAGGTTCCTATGACTGGAGAGCTGGAATGGAGGATTCCAGCTCTTTAGAAAGGACAGGCAAGGGAGTCACCCTCTGTATGTCAATAAGCAGCTGGAGTGCAAGGAGCTCTGGCTGGGAATGGATGAGGAGCACACTGAGAGCTTATGGGTCAGGACAGGTGACACAGACCACCTGACCAGGGAGACCAAGCAGATGAGGCCCTGTGTAGACAGATAGAACAGCCTCACATTCACAACACCTGAAGCTCACAGGGGACTTCCCAGCAAGATCATGGAATAGATCCTCCTAGAAACTATACCACGACTCTTGGCAAACACAAAGTGACTGGGGACAGCTAGCATTGTGCCTGCCAGATTTGGTGGCTAAAGGAAGAGCAACTGATGTCATCGACCTGGACTTATGCAAAGCATTTGACACTGTCCCACATGACATCTTTAAACTAGAGATGTGCCTTGATGCTCTGAGAAGCTCCAGCTGCTCTCATCTTCACTGCACAAAGACCAGCAGTTTAGCATGGCCAGTGAGATGAGGCTCTGCTGGGCCCCAAGCTGGTACTGCAGGTTCTGCAGATCTCCTGCACACCATAAGGTAAAACAAATGCACACCTCCACTCTGCTAAAGCCAGTGGGTACAGAGAGAAAGGCATGTCTGCTGAGCCAGTTTTCATCTAGAAAGGGCTTTTAATCTACTAACTCTGAAACCGAAGGCTGTATATCCGCTGCAACTTTCCAAGACTTTGGCAAACAGCCTTGAATAAATGTTTTGGGAGTTTTTATAGAGGCCAGACACCCACTGAGACATGCATGAGAAATGTGCAATATGCAAAATTTTTTTCATTTCTTGGATCTCTAAAAGAGATTGGGCATTTTTTTTGGCAGAAATTACAGACGTATTTAAGTTCAGCAACTTGCCATGCAAAAATGACTATTCATCTCCAGCCAGGCTTCAAGTAAGATATATAGGTGTCTGGGGCTTTTTTCCTTATGCAAAACTTCATTATACAAACAAGAGAAAATTAGCATGTCTGCTCAATGAAGAAACCTGATTGCAACTCCTTTTTTCCTCTCCATAAGGGACTGTGTTTTGGCACTCTACAAGTCAGACACCAAGCCTCCCTTAAGTTTCATCACCTTTGAAACCTTTGTGATTTCTTGTCTTTTACACTCACCAAGTGACCACTGTTTGCATATGCAAGGAACAAATTTTCCTCTATGGACCTGGAATCAGCCATAGATTCACAGACATAAGCAGTAACAGGAACCTATGCAGAGAAGTTACTGTGGCCAGATAAACGCACTGGCACAAATAACAATCAAGTTAAAAGGACATCCATGCAAAGGTTTAGCATTCCTAGAAAGCTTTTCCCTTCAAACTCTGCATCAGTTCAGGCTCACGTAACTTACTCAGCTCCTGTTTTGTTTGTTTCTTTGAGATGCATTTCAAGCTTCAGCCTTTATTTTGGGGCACTTATGAATACAGCTGTTATTTTAAAGAGGACAGGTTGGTTAAGCCCCAAATAAAAAGCTGGCTAAAAGCAATTCAGTATCATCTGAAACTAGATTTCACCTTTATTTCACTATGCAGCTTCCCCAAACACTGTGTGAACCATATCAGTGGAAAAGAGACAAGCACTTAGAATCTGAGAAGTGTAATTCTGCAGTCTGGTACTCTATTTGAGAGGAAAATGATGTTCAGCAGAAAATGCACAGTACAAATTAAAGAAATGTGAACTGAATTGCTTTTCTTCATTTGAACAGATGCAGATGCCAATACCAATAATGGGTATTTTCCTCCACTGTAACTGATCCATCTGCTCAATTTTACATCAACATAGATCAAAGAAAAATGATTTTACTTTATTTGGAAGTCTCACTAGACAGGTTCACAATAAAATGAAAGCTTGGCTTCCAATAAGTGATGATCATACTGTTTGAAAATATTCCATTTATTGACATGTGACCAACTTCCCTGAGAAGCAATAGGATAGGGCATTTGACAGTGCTGCAGTGAAAAACCCCAACACACGCATCCTGAGCAAAAGCATTCAGGTAGGAGAACAGTTTTCCACAGATCTCATTGGATAGGGCTGCAGTTTGAGGAAGAAGGTACTACTGCCAACTTCTTAATATGAAGGCAATATAGATCATGAAGATTCACAGAACTACACCAAAAGCTTTGAGCAGGGATAGGTATAGGATCGTTATGCACAGTATCAGCCAAGGTCAGAAAGTACAAACTTGAAGTTGGACTAGAGATCAGACAGTGAGATGAAAAGTCTCCCTTGTTTGTCATAGTTTCTGCACCTGAAAAGCACAACCATAGTGTCTTCAAGAAATCTCCACCCTATCTGGTGAAAATTCCATCATGGTGACTAGACCACTTCAGAGAAGCACATCTATGTAAGTGCTATAAATACATCTATTTTATCATGCATTTTACCTACTCTAGATTACATTGATGTTTGCTGTTAGAGAAAGATTAAAATTCTCCCTATTTCTTTCAGTCCACAGGGTTCTTGCTTTAAGCAATAGCATATGTATAGGCTTGCCAGAACACCCATTTTCTTGTTTGCTTCAGTGGATTGTTAACAGTGTAGTAAGAGGAAAAAAACCAACCCTCTGAAAAATCATAAAACACAAATACTGCCTGGTCTTTATCCAAGCTGTTAGAAAAACATACACCTGTCTGAAAGGTGAAGTGAATGATAAAGACAGAAGTTCAACGCAAATCCTGTTTGCTTGCAAGAAATTTAGAGCATCCCATCTCTGTGAATCAAACATTCTTTTTCTGATCAGCTTCAGCCCTTTTGCAGGCATGGCTTTTGCCCAAGAGGTCCCTTCAGAGCTCTGCCATGAGCCAATCCCCACAGCACGTGCCTTGCTGTCTCCACACCCCTCACCTTCCATGGCACATGTTGCTGCTCCTCTGTCTCACACTGATGCTGGGCTACACACAAACACAGAGGGCCCTCTAATTAATCCTGGCCTTGTTTTTTTTTTTTTCTTGACTTAGCCTAGACAGCAGCTGTTACACCCATCGTTTCCATCAGTGACTGAACACATGTGTTTTGAGATGACAGCTTTCCCAAATATGGCCAGGGCATGCAGGAGCTGATATACAACCCCACAAATGCTATTACATTTCCTAACCAGACTCTGCTTTAACCCAGATTCAGATCCTTTGGGAGGTCTGCTACACCCTGTAACTGGGAGAGCCAGACAAATTCTTGGGCCTCCTCAGATTTTCTAGAAGCTGCCTCAAGAAGCTAAATCCTACCTCATACCTGAGCTCTGTTACTCATATCCTACTTCTCCCTCTCAGAAAAAAAGCCTTAGGCCTACAGTTCAGCTGCATCTTTTACATTTGCTTCCCTTTATGGACTTCTCTAGATTCTCTGGTACCTGCCCCTCCCCACTACAAGACTGCTGTGATCACAACATGCCAATGACTTTAAAAGATAACCTAAATTCCTCTTACAGGAAAAGGAAAAGCTGCATTTCTATTCTAATCTACCAAATTACCATTGTCCTTATCACTTAGGGGGTGGACATATAAACAGCTGATCCAGCTTTTGAGAGGGATTTGCAGAGGCAGTCACACAAAGGCACAGTAGCAGTTAGCTGTTTTTCTCTGGGTTATATTTGTTCATCTCTGCCCTGAAACTCACCCTTCAATCCCAATAATTGGCAGCAACTAATTAGAAGGAAAAATACAAGTAGTTTATTCAATGTTTGATTACATGTTTGATTACACATGATCACAGACCCAATCTCCCTTGGACAAGCATAGTCATTTTCTCTTGCTCACTTCTTTTGTTTGTAGACACAAGAAATAAGCATTGTGGAGACGCTGTTGTACCATGCACCAGGATTTCAAGCCTATAGGTGACTGCACAACACAAGGCAAGGAGAAGCTGCCCACTCATCTCTTGTTTCAGACTGATTTCCACGTTGCTCTTTATTGGATGCACACTGCAGCACCCCATGTCCTCTCTTTAGGGTTTTCACAGTCAACAGTGTTATATACAGGATCGGCTCAAAGATACTGCCAGAGTTACATCACAGGTTAATTGGAGATACAATCAACATAAAGGAAAAGAACTTGTTACAAGTTTTAAACTGTTGTAATTCCAAAACATATATAAAAACTTGAAAAATCACTACACATAAAAATCTGCATTATATAACAGCTTCTAATGATGTCAAAAATTCTGAATGTCTTAGAGCTTTGAACTAAAAGTAATATATTACTTTTGTTCATCCCATTTACTGTTACTTAAGTTATCAAGTAACAGTTTAATTAAAGTTACTGAACTATATTATACTACTAAAATTTGAAAATGTACACATTTAGCTCCAAATCTCTTAGTAAATAAAAAAAAACACTCAGAAACTTTTCATGAATTCTTATTTGTGAGGACAAAAGAAAATCCTTGAACAAGTGTCTCCTTTTACACTCTACTAGCACATCTATCTGCAACAGCAGCAGGATTTCTTATTCCATGAAGTCTTTTTCCCTGGCAGCATGTTTTCACAGCTCCTTGCACATCAGAGCCCCGCAGTCAGCTGTGTTTCATGGCGAAGGAGGCTGCTCCACACCCAGCTTTACATAACCCCCTTGCACACAGTTGCTCAGCCTTGCTGACTTCACTCTTGCACTGGGTGGGTATTATCTGCCTAGATGCCCAGGCAGGGTTTTGTTCTTGGTCAGCACACAGTCCAAGGTGCCTAACACACAGGCATCACCTTAAATAAGGGCAAAAGCTAATCCAATTTAGCAAAAACCATTCCTCTTCAAAATCATCCCAGTTGACCATAATATTGTCATGATGGCTATAAAGTAAGAATCAAAACCTTGCAAAAGTTGCACTTAAGAGATTGCAAACTGTCATATTATTTGGACTACTCCCTCACATCTCAATGAAACACCACATCACCCCTAATTATCTTCTCTTGTTTCCTGATAAAATTTTAAAAATTGCCAGGATACTTACATTTTTGCAAGAGTAATTTGAACACCTGCATTTTTCCCTCCATCTAAATTCTAGCATCAACATCCAAGTTGCATAAAAAGATCTTCCTCCAGCCTGGCCTGTGTGTCCACTTCCCCACCACTGCCCCAAGGCAGACACCAGCCAAACATCCCCCAATCCCACAAACAGCTCTCAGACCTGGAAGGCTGCAGACCAGGCAGCACAGCTGACAACAGCCCACCAGGGCAGTCCAACAGCACCATAGCCAGCCTTCACTTTGCAGCAGGACCCTCTTCTCTTAAAGCCAGGCCTTGAGAGACCAGCTCCAGTGTAAAGTACTAAAGTGCAAATTTTCTGAACTGACAAAAGCACTGACCTACATATTGGTCAGACATAATACCTACAGCTCCAATTACTAATTTCCAATGGAGTTTACAGCAGCAGCCAAGTGCTCCAGGGCAATTTCAAACCACAGACCCTGCTTACAGAAGTATACTACAGCTTCATTTATGTCCCTGTCTGTCTTCAGCATATTCAGTCAGAAATGACACTGGAAAAAAGATCATTTAATTATGATGCCAATCTTTTCATATTATGATGTTCACTGTAGAAAAATACTAGTGAAGTCACACCTAGACATTTTACAGAATATTTTCCCTGGTGAAAATTAACTTCTCTACTCACATCACTACTGAAAAAAAAAAAAAAAAAGCCTAGAGACAAACAATTGGGAAATGAAATAAAAAAATGTAAAACTGCATTTTTTTGCCATTTAAGGCTATGAACTGAGAAAGAACAAATAAGCCTTTATGAAAACAAAAGAGAATTTTAATATTGTTAAAAGCAGGAATATTTCTCTTTTTCAAGTAATTCTCTGCAAAATATGCCACAATAACTAAGGCCCTAGCCCACAAAGTCTTGCATCCTATCTTACACTAAACTGCTTACAGATGAATCCAAAGATAACCTCTGTGCTACACTTGCCATTAAATTTCTCCCTCTGCTCATACACAAGAGAGAACTGGAGGGAACATAACACCAAAGAGCAAGTTTCTTTCCATTTCTTCCTGAAAGTTTACCACTTCCTCAGCATTAGGCTTGCTCAAGAACTAATGTCTCTATTTACCTACAGCCATGCAGTTCTTGTGCTGTAATTTAATGGCACCAAGCCAAACATCACTGGTCTTGCACCTTTCTAGTAGTGTAAGTAGGCAGGGCATGCTTATGCTGTCAAGTACCAAACACCTCCACTGATGATGAACATGCTCAGAAAATACAGGCAACCAAAGCTGTGGATGTGAAGTTTGCCATTACAGACACTTCACACACATAACAGGAGTTTGTATTCCTTCTATAAACCCAGATAAAAAGGTATTTTTAAAAAGCTAAAGTTAGAATCCAGTTTTTCAGTGGAAAGGTTTTACATGAAATGGGTTTTAAAACTGTAGCCTCTGAGGAGGATGTACAGAGTCCCAGCAGTGTCTCAATCAAAACCCATTCCAGGGACTGTAACCTCTGCCTCCCATGATGTCCCTCACTTTTACTGATGGTGCTGTTTACTCTCTCAACCACCTCACTACTCTCACCTGGATCACACCAAGGTTTCCACTAGCTGCATCCCACAGGCTCAACAGTTACCCTGGCTATGTCTGTATGTCCCTCCAAAGGCCCACCTATCCTATACTCCACACAAAAGGAAGGAACTCCTCTTGAGTCCTTCCATGTTCATCCTGCAGTACCCACTGCCTTCATCTGCTGTTACTAGAAACCCTGACTGTGACACCTGCGCATTCTGGGACCCAAAGACAGCATAAAGAGTCCTCAGCTTCACAGCCCTTGCCTGGGAGGGCACTGCAATACTGCAGCCGTCCCTGCTGCTCTCTCACACCAGTGATACAAGACAAGGTGGCAGCTGTGGTGCTGTCCTTTCTATCCTCCACAGCATGGTGGTTTTGGGGGAAAGAGAAAAACACCTGCCAGGGACCATCAAACCTTTCACAGCCAAAGCAACCAGCATATGCTTTGAACACCAGTGAAAATTTTGGACATTGACATAAACTGGTACTTGCATAGCAACAACGATCCTGAATTTCATCACTTCTGTTCATATGCTCAAGACAACAGCTGGATGAGCTGGACAGTGGGCCAGGACCATCACCAAGTACTCCATTCAGAATGGAAACTGCTCTAGCAGCCCTTTACCACTTACCACACAGCTGCAGAATGGACAAATCACACATAGAATCACAGCATCAATTAGGTTGGAAAAGGCCTCTGAGATCAAGTCCAACCTATGACTGAAGACCACCATGTCAAGTAGACCATGACAACAAGTGCCATGTCCAATATTTCCTTAAAGACCTCCCAGGATGATGACTCCACTACCTCCCTGGGCAGCCCACTGCAGTATCTAATCACCATTTCTGTGAAGAATTTCTTCCTAATGCCTAACTTAAACTTCCCCTGGCATCCAGTCACAGCTTTGCTTAACATAATTTCTTCAACACAAGTGGGACCATACAGAATTCTTCCAAAGGATTTACAAAGCCAAAAGGAAAAAGACCACATTTAAATCTCCTCCTTGAAAAAAAACACAAAAATACAAACAAAACCCCACAAAAACCCAACAAACAAGTGACAAAAAAAATCATAACTTAGAGAAGCAAGAAGAGACCAGAAATGCACTCTCCAACAGATCAAGAGTATGGGGAATCTATGGCATACTGCCAGTCTGAGTATAAAATAAGAACATACACAGAAAGGATCTCCTTTCCCTGATGCAAACATGCAGTTTTAGAAGCCAGTACTTGTCCACAAATAATCCACAAAATCCTTGCAAAAAGAAAATAGTCTCACAACCAGGACAACTCAACCACATGAACTTTCTTCAGAAGAATTAGAAACAACATCCCAACTTAAGTACATGCATGACCCTTGTATTGGATCAGAAAGGGTGCTCAGACCAGCTCAGAGCATCACAGCAGGCAGCCCACTCTGATTGCCATATCCATCTTCTTTCCTAGATATGGCTCACAGCTGTCCATTTGAAAAGCAGCCAGGAGAGAAGGCACAGGGCCTTGTCATCTATAAAGGTTTCATTTTGGTTTGGCATTTTATTCTTTCCCCTGAGAGCACTCCTTGAAACTTTCACATACCCAGAGACTACCTGAACACACTGTGTTCTGCTGACATACTGTTTTCAGTCCTACCAACATACAAGAGCTCACCCTAAAATACTGACCTTCTTCTAAAGCAAATTAACTGCCCCCTTTTTTTCCACTTGGGAGTGTTTAGATTACACTGCTCCACTGTCACTGTTAGGATGGGATCCGAGGCCAGAAGTTCACACAGCTACATCCTCACCTGTAAAGGAAGACTGAAACACTGTGGTGTGCTGCTTGCTGGTCACTGGAAAGAGGTATGGTGCTATTTCTCAAACATCATTTCAGAAGATGCATCAAATTATCCTATATTTCAGAAAATAACTGTGCAGTCTTCAAATCTCCTAGGAGATCCAGGCCTCATTTAGAAGGGAAAAAATAGTTTCTTGGTACAATGTGAACATCAGCTTCTTTTAGGAAAAAAAAAGCTGCAGACCATACCTATCTTTTAATTTTAAAATAAGCATGACAAAATGAAGCTGTTACCATGGCTGATACAACCCTCAAGCAGCCAATCATTTGAGCCTTTCAGATGTTTAATAAAAGTAAAACTGTAGAATAAACACAGAGGAGTGCAGACTTCCTGAAGAGCCAGTCCCAGTAAACAACATACAGATGTGAAAGAAAATTAATAACTTCTGATAACTCATTATTTCTCCTTTTTTTTTTTAGTTCACAGCTAAGTTATATAGCACCTTCACAGATAAGCTGCTACAAGAAGAATAAAAGACTCCTGCTTTGGGGGATTTTTTTTTTCCAAATTTCCTGTGCTAGGTAAACCTTCCCATTAGCCTCAGCAGGTTTATGTTCAAGCTCAAATTTATTTGCTTCCAGAGTTTCCATTTTCCTGTGCAGGTTTCATGTGCACTTGGAAAATGGCAGCTGCTTACTCTACAGAATTACAAGGGCCTTCTTGGAACTCAGGCAGACACTTAAGAAGTATAGCAAAATGTAAGCAAGAAAACAATCCTTATCACTAGAACTGTCTCTTCTGCACTGAATTGGTATATAGCCTCCTGACTCCTTCTCTCCTCTTTGTTTTTCAAACCATAGTTTTATTTTCACCACAAATTAAAGTTACCAAGTTAGGAAAGTCAATGCAGGAAGTTGCAATCTTAGCTTGGCAAAAATTAGTTACTTACTCTGCATATGAACTGAAAACATTAATAAGCTAAATAGGTCTGGAAGAGAACAGCAGTTGAATGAATTAAAATTGTTAAAACATCTTTGTGTCCTCAACAACTAGGTCCAATGATATTTCTTTACAGAAATCAATGGGAAGGAGCCAAATTTTAACAACTTTAATTTTTAATTTTGAACCATGTGTTGGAATAGCTAAATGTGAATCAAGAGCCGCTGAAAAACAACAAGATGAAGTAATACACACATTGGCTCTTCTTTGAGATCCAGTGATCTATGAGCAATGCACATGCAATGTTCAGCCACTGAACAGCATTCAAACAGGTTTGTATTATTTCAGACTGGCAGAAAAAGTATATTAGAAAATTCACTAATTTACTTAAGTTACAGTGAAGCCTACTACTGAGCCAAAAGCTAACCCTATGTCTGATTCAAGGGTCTTCAGTCTCTTGCATAGGAGAGTATTCCTTGATCTGCAAACTCTCTGTACAACCCCCACCCTATGGAATACATGGAAGACATCAAGATTTAAACACATTCCAATTGTTCCCAGCTCATCTACATACACCTAGCACTCTGCTCATATTTCAGAACTATCCAGGCAGCATGCTTCAAAAATTCCTCATAGTCAAACTATACATTTACAGTACAGCAGGAAAAAGCCATCTCTCTGTTTTTTGGGGGATTGGCCTTGCAGAAATACCTCTGAGTTCCTGTAGCCATCCAACACCAACAACAGCCATTTAAAATAAATAATTTAATTTCCTGAGGTGTTGGTCCAAGGGAAAAAAATTTCACTTTCAAAGACCTACAAAGAATGAGAAAAAGTTAACCTTTTAATAGTTTTTATTTATCAAAAGGAGGTCAAGTTTTATTGAAAGAGAACCTTCAGCCCTGCTCTTATGGAAAGCTCCAACAATCATCCTCTCAAAGCCAAAGCAGCCGTTGAAAACAGCCCTGCACAGACATTACTGTTTTAAAGACCAAAAAATATTAAACCAGAAACATTCTCCAGCACAAATCTTTTACTGTAATATTAAAAGCACTGCTAGGCTGCTCCATTCTGCCTGGATCAGCCCTAAACAACTGGCAATCTACTTCCAGTTCAAGGGAGAGGGATCTGGGAGATTTCACATGGACCATGCACATTTTCATAAACAAATATTTTGTGTTTCAGGTTTCACCACCAGAAGCAAGTGTGCTAAAAAGTCTATTCTGCCAGAGAGCTTTCACACCCACGTATCAGTCAACATAAGAAAAGGTGACAACAGCACTAACAAGTAACAGAAAACTCAAATACTACACTTGGTCCTACAAAAACAAAATTCAAATTACACTACCGGATACTTCCCTGGGCCAAGCAGGCATTTAGCATACTTTCAGTGGCATCGTGGTTGCATGTTTTAATTGCTACCTACCACATTTTTGATTTTTGGCCATCAATTGTTGTTATCAAGCTATGACATCTTCTAAGTGCCTGCTGTCAGTAGCTATGGTACAACAAGGCAAGAATAAGACAGTGAAAGAAATCCATGTGGTGATCCAGGTTTGCCATCAAATTTGTGCCAACATGAACAAATTCAATTTCCTTCTAAGTCTCTCAGGCTTTCCATTAAAAAAAAAATCTGAACACCAGTTCAGAATATCCAGTTCCCAAGGAATCCAACTAGGGATTCCTAATAGCCTCAGAGGGAGCTGGATTAGGCCAAGATCTGCAAACATGATCTGTTCCCACCAAGGTCAAAGAAACTCAACACATTAAAAAGTAGGAGCTTTTCTGAATCTCAGCCTAATTCATATGCAAGGATTACTTTTTCGGGAATAAACACTTGCACAAAGAACTTGTACACCATCTAATTTGTCTAAGGAACAAGATTTAGAGATCTTGATCTTACACATCAGGAAACAGCTTTGCACCAGAAGAAATCTTTGGTAAAGCTGTCTTGGAATAAATTACTTTGTTTCCAAAGTCTTGCCCAAACTACGAACTAAGCATTTTAATTAAGGCCTCCCAATTGCACTAAGTGTAATTTGGGGTAGGGGGCAGGGAAGAAACAAGCTTTTCCACAGTCTGGTGCTACCAAAGTGACTTTAAAAACACACATTAGCTGAAGTAAATGCTCTAACCATGTTCTGTGATTTCAGAAATATTTCCCTTTTGAAGAAACTTCCCAATATCTGTTTCTACAGAACTTTTTCACAATGACAAACAGGAGAAACTAGGAACCAGGGAAAATTGGAGAAGTTATTTGTTAACATGTGAACAGACACAGTGTGTCAGACTGAAGGTCTAACATACTCTGCTTCTGGCTGTTCTTTCTGTCTATAGGCAAAGACACCAAAGAAACATCCCAAAATACTGTTTTTCTTCAGTGATTCTCTTGCAAGCAGAGCTACACTGTTTCATTACTACTGCAAAAATACTAAAGGAAAACCTGCCAAAAAGGAAAGGGATTAAGCATTACATTTTAATAGATAATTCAAGACAAACTAGGGATCAAATCACAGCACAAAAATATTGTACGAACCCCCACCCAAACAATACCTATTGTGAGCCAGGATGCAGCCCTTCACTGATCAGAAAACCATTGAACAGAGTAGCACAAAAATGAGGGAAGACTTTTACTACAAGAGGTGGTGGTCAGCACAGCACACCTGGAAGTGATAGTCTCTGCAATTATAATTCTCTCCTATGCACTTGAGCTTATTTTACAGAGAGAAAAAATAGAACTCCCCAATGACCCTATGCCTTGCTCATTTCATCACTTCTCACTCCTCACATTGTGGGCTCACTCCTATTTGACTCAAATGAGCACTTACACCCCACCAGTCTCTTACAAATATTCACAATTAAAACACAGCAGCTGACCAGCCCCAATCAAGCAAAGTCTTCTCTACTCTCCAGAGCCTTCTCAGGGAGACATGAGCTCTATGATTACAGTACCCAGAAGCAATGATAACCTGTCAGATACTTCAAGATCTGATCTAAGAGAGCCTTTAAATTACATTTAGACCAGACAATACCAAGATCCACTATTTTTACTGAAAAAAGCAAGTTCTGATCCACAAGAATGTTCTACCCTGAGGTGCAATACTAGCTGAAAATGGGCAATCCATCGCTAGTAAACAACAAAAGTGATGAAGATCAAAGCCCTATAGCATACATAAAGAATAAAGCTAGTCACATTGCACTAAAAAAGGAATCAGAAAGGAAACTAGCTAGAGAGTTCTTGAAACTATGCTAGCCCCAAACAAAAGTAATTTAGACTGGTGGATGCTTGTGACCAAAGATTTTTCAGTCTACTGAATCACAGAAAAAAAAACCCAAAAAAACAGAAACCAAAGTTTGAAGAACACATCCTCACAGATACTGCAAACTGAGGGCCTAAAATAGCATTAGAAAGAGAAAGAAAAACAAAATGGAGTTTCAATCTCCTATCTAGTAGCAAGCTGGTACTTTTTATTTAAAGTGTGTTAAAATTTTGGTCAAAAAAAGACCTACTCTTTTCAAAATTCACTTCAAGCTGGACAAAGTCCCTGGACTTTGACCTATTTCTTGAGGCAGAAGGAAAGGTTACACCAAAACATCAAGCCACAAAGTCAAAAAATACAACCCCATCCAGTGCTTGTTCATTTGCAAATAGATCTTTTCTCCTCCTATAGCCCCAGTTCCCACAACCAGCAACAACTAAAGGTGTAGCACAAACTATTTTTCTCCACAGATTAAACAAGCTTTATAAGGTGGCAGTTCTGAAAAAGAAAACTTCTACCAAGGGACAAAGGGTGCTGTTCAATTCTATCATCATGTACTTTTTCCCCAGCACACAATGCTCTAACCCAATATGCCAGCAATAATACTTCCCTTTTATTCTTATGCTTTCCCCTTTTCTAGTAGATACAGTGCGGAGGTGAGCAACTACAATTGTGGGGGGATTTTTATATCATTAATCTTTCATCAAAATAGTAGTCTTGCTTATTTCTTTTTCCCTTTCCTCTCTCTTACACACAGTTTTACAGGAGTTTTCTTTCAAGGCTTGAAAACTACCAGATTGACAGCTCCAGTGAATTAAGCTCCTTCTTTGTCAACAAAACAAGAGCAGCACCACAGGCAACCTCAGAACAAGCTCCCTCTCTCCTTCTCTTCCCACCCTTCTAACCAGCAAGTGTATCTAAATGTTGAGCTTCACACACAGCTCTGTCATGCCAGGGTGCCTTGTACAGAGTCTCTGATAACACAGTTTACCCAGACTATCTCAAAGGACACTTATGTTAAAGCCACGCACGCTGGAAACACCATGACTCAACACATTATCGGCATGTACCTGTTCCAGACAGCACAGTAACTCTAAAACCATGAGGCTGGGCTGACTGCGTGCACATCTGTGCTTAAAGACTGACTGGCAAAGTCAAAGAAAATCCATTTTAGGTAACAGGGTGAAAGAATGCAGAGTTGAAGCAACTCTTAAAGTCATACTTGAGACCAGAGAAAGGCAACGTTAACTGAAAAAATCAATAGGAAGACTAGAAAAACTCAATGCTCTCAATTTGATGAAAGTCAGATGCAGATTTTATTAAAAAATGAATTGCACATTTGGCATAAATGCTAGAAAAGACAGGGCTTCTGTTACTATTGCAGTACTAATACAGTGCTTCACTTTCTGAGTGCCCCTCTGCTATGTTAGCAGTTAACCTCATCAGGCAGCAAATGAGGACCTGAACACTCTTCTCTCTTCAGTTACAAGGGGCTTTTAGGTTCCACAAACCCCTCCACTGTTCGTTTCAAGTCACAGATTACCATGCACTAGATTGAGTTAGAAGATGGATTCTAAACTGAACCAAATCTTAGTTCCTCCTCCCTCTTCTAGAAGCTTTTTTATTTTTAGTAGGAAAGTGTTTTCTTTTTGAGGAAGAACTTTTGACATCTGAACTTTGCAAGACAACTTGACCAATTTTTTTTTTTAATTAGTCAAGAGCCAGGGTATTTTTATAAAGTGAATACCTACACACACACTTAAAAATAAGTAATACCTACTCCTTTACAGGCTTAAAAACCAAACACACTAAAATCAAAACCCAACCAAAAAAAAAAAAAAAACCCAACATCACAGCAAATTCAACTTTGTATTTGATTATGTTTCTACTCACAGGCAAATTAGAGAGCTGCCAATAAACTCCAACAGCCTCTCTATATTCCTGTGATGGCAGAAATGAAAGTGAGTTCAAAAATGCATTAAAAGATTTATGTGGAGCAGATCCATCTGTGGCTACTAAATGTGGTACCATGGACACAACTGCTGCCACTAAAGTCTCTAAAAGTGACTGACAGAAGAGGGTCTGCCAAGGGGAAGGTGAACACATTTGCTCTGTGCCTCATACTTTCCCTAAGCATCTGCTGTAACTATCCCTTCAGGTCCTGGCTGGCTGAGAACAGGTCTTTTTGGCTCACACTCTTCAGCTGCCCTGTCACCACAAACAGCTCCAAGCAATTACAGCCTCTGCTACAAAGCAAAACATACTGATGAACTTGGGTGGAAGTGCCCTCACCACTACCACTGCCACCCTCTCATCCTTCAAACTGCAGCAAGGAGAGCCCATTCCATCTGCACTGGTACCACACTCCAGTGACAGCAGGCACAGGGGGTTGGATCCTCAGACTGTAAATTCCCCAAAACTAAGACAAGATTTTGTAATCAAAGGAACAGCATATTCTTGAACAAAGCGGCATCTACACGCAGCTGCATGACATGCAGAGCTAAAGAACAACAGTGGTTTGTATTTACATTCATCTCTGTGGATTGTATTTTAACTGCAAGGAAATAACCAAGGTTCTCCTTGAAACATACATACCCTATTGGCTTTAAGTGGTCACTGCTGGACTCACTGAAACACACCATATTGCTGAAGCAGGCAGCGTTTCCCAGCGCACCGGTACAAATGATGACAGTTGACAAGATAAGGAATAAGCCTAGTCATCCCACCAATATTTTTAACCAAATGACAAAAGTCATTTCAAAATGGCAGGGAGAAAGGACTTCAGCACTGTGGCTGCCAGCAGGTTAGGCGTGGCATTTCATAAGTGAACCTTAATGGTATCATTTCCTTCCAGCACCATTAATCACCCCAGACATCACTTGTTCTATCAGCTATTAACCAGTTGCCCCAACCCCAACACGAAGATAACTTTATCAAGGTTAGGCAGCAAGAGTCATTACTAAGCTCTACAACACACAGTGCCAAGGGCCTGGTTTCCAGAGAATCCTCTGAACTATTTCTTCCTGCTGTAACAAAGCACATTGCAGTATTACATGTATTTATCCATACCTAACATCAGGGAGACAATTACAGAAAGTACAAAGAATCACCAGCATGTTAAAAGACAATATCAGAAAAGGACATCTATGTTGCTTATGCCCAAAACATTCAACTCAAACCAGGTCTCTTGAAATACTGATTTTTAGCTTGTTAGTGCTCTCTGAGGAAGGACAGTCAATATCCATGAATGTTTGTGGTGTAGTCTGAGAGACAACAACCATGGGGTTTCAGAATGACAGGCAGGAGCATTATGACTTCACAGCTCAAGATTTAGTATTCTGTATTTTGCTACAGACATGTCTCATTCACTTATTTTTTTCCTCTTTTGCCAGTAGCACTATGGAGAATTCAGTTTCACGAGGCAGTGCCTCAGGACCCAGACTGGACACACAGAAACAGTGTGTAACAAAGAGAAAGAATCAAAAGATGCCTTTTTGACAAGAAGAAAGAAAAGTCTGTGAGAGATATGATGAAGAGCAAAAATAAGCCTGTTTCTGAGGAGGAAGGACCAACTTCAAATTTTTCCAAGCAAGGAAAATTGACTCAGCACTATCTTGTATGACAAGACATATTACCAATTTTCACTAACTGGCATCAGAGGGGAGAAGATTAAACAGCTTGATGTAAACCGGACCTGCTTCCAAGTCTTGTGCCTGTTACACAATTACTTTCTGCCAATTACTTTCCTAGAAGTGCCATTAGATCTGGAAACATGATTTTCTCCACTCTACAGATCAGAGCAACCTCTCAATGTGCATACACCCTGCTTCCTGCATAGGTAGTACCCTGACTGTGAGAAAGAGCAGACTTCTGCTTTGGTTCCCAATTCACAGGAATTATTTTACATGAGTGGCAATCACACCCCAGTCAAATTAGCCCAAGCATTGAAGCTAGGAGGAAAGAACTAGAAGTAAGGATATTCTGCTTGGAAATAAAGGACACCTCCTTCAGTGAAACTCAGTCATTTTGTAAGTCATTCCTAAAGAGCAATGGCTGTCCTTCAAATAGGATTTCTCTCTGCAGGCAGACAGAATACTACCTAACATTTCTGTAGTATTTGGACAGTATGGAAATATCAGCAGCTTATCCTTGATCATATAAAGCACATAACTCCTTCTGAGCAGAGTTAAATTCCATCAGTACAAAACAAGCCATTGTTTCAACAACTGAACACTGAATCCAGAAATGGGAAAACGGAAGATCATCAGACAAGAGAGGGTTTGTTCTACAACACTGTGCCACAGATGTGATCAGCCCAGGTGCTTGTTTTATCTATTATCACACTTACTTCAGTGTGTTTCACATGCACTTCTTCCTCCTTTCTATGGAACGTGTTCAAGAAAAGTCATCTCACCAAAAAGTGTCAGCTGTTGAGATGAACAGCACTTTATCTGGTCAATATCAGGAGATATGCTATCAATTCCCAGGTACAGCATATTAAGACAGAGGAAACACTTTCTGTCATCTCTGACACCTTGCTCACACTGAGCCTCTGTATTCAAGAGATCTGCACACATTTAGACTGGGTGCTTAGACTTCCCAAGTCACAACTCTCAAAACAGTAAAGGGACTTCAAGCTACTTACTGCACACTCAGAATGATTTCTAAGGTACCTTCTGCACTATTACAGATTGAACCAAACCAGGACAGCACTGACCTCAGGAGAGGTCAGTATCTCTGCTCTGAAACAGCACTACAGGCCTGTATCATTCCCAGCATATTTGCCCAAGGTGGTTGTAGAGGTCTCAAGAAAAAATTCCACTGCCTACCTGAACAATTATACTATCTTTTTCACTTACCAATCATCCCTCCTTGGCACAGTGGAAGGCCACTGCTTTTTCTTCTACCTTGGGGTAGAAGAAATTGGGGAATATGCTTGGCAGAAGAGGGGGGAGCAGGTGTTGGGTTTTTTTTGTTTTTTTTTTCCTATAACAGCTTTTTACAGTCAACATGATCTCCAGCCTCTTCTTTATGCTGAACAGCACAGTACAATACACTATTTACAACATCTCCGATTCTTCTCACTTTAGGACATTAGGATTCTGCTCTCTTTAGGGCACTTCCCAGCTGATTGCCCTTTTCCCTGAAATGCCATGTCCTAGACCACTGGCAGTAGGTGAGGCTACTACAGAAGCAGCCTTATCAGTGCTGTGCAGAATGGACACATTACCTCACGCGCCTTGCAGGCTCTGCTCCAACTTACGCACCCCAAGATGACATTTGCTTGGGGTTTTTAGGGCTTTTTTTTTGGCAACATTGTCAATTTGTATTCAGCCTGTGATCTGCAAAAGAATGCAGATCTTTCTTGGAAAAGCTGTCACCTGACCAGGCTTATTATTGTTCCCTGCTGCATATCAGTTCCAACAGGTTGTGGTAAAGGGATGTGCCACAAGGAATATGCAAACTTCCTTAACCTGAGGTAAATGATTGCTAGACCACAAAACTGAGCTGCTATGAAAGGGTGATTGTTACAGCCACTTCTGCTGTCCAGCAGCTGTGCTGTGTTCCCATGAAACGGTTCTGCAAGCATAACACCGTAAGCTTTACGTGAGAAGAATGCCTGTCTGTAGGTGCTCTCAGATTAAGAAAATGCACATATATCCAGCTTTTCTGGAATGTAAAAAGTCTCTAAGCATTACAGGAAGAAGGAGCAGGAATCCAGAAATATAGTGAGCTTCTCCTCCAAGAAATACACCCTTCTTTGCTACTATGTTCAACACTTATGAAAAAGGCTTAGTATAATTTCTACCATTAGACCAGTTGTCTTTGTTAAGAATTGATGTCAAAGAAACTTACCCACCCATCTAGCCCCCAGTTACTTCTCATGATCTAGAATTTCAGACTAACACAACCAACAATGGGAGCTATTGATCAACACACATACATTTTATTTTTATGGATTTTAAGGTTGTAAAAGCTAACTGGCACAAGCCAGATATTCAACAAAAGTAGTATTTAGGTTTTTTTGCAGGGAATTGGGGTTAAAGAAAATCCCCTGAGTTCTTCCTGGAAAAAATATGTAATATACTTCCTGCCTGCTATATAAAGAAACAGATTAATTTAATACCCTCAAACCAGCATTTTTCTTAAATCTGTCTTAAAATTCATGTTTAGGTTCTTGTGCACAGGCCATGGCACACAAGGGACCACAAATAAAATTTAGAAGAGAAAAAGAGAACCATACAGATCTACAGCACAGACAACAGTGCTTACCATGTTATGGTAGATTACTAGATAGTGTGATTTCTCATGTGCTAAAATAAGACTTAACTATATCACAAAAATTAAATGGACAGAAGCTGAAGAACCAATTTAGCCTAAGGGAAAAAAAAAAAAAAACAAACAAGTTCAAGCCATACAGAAATTTAAGTTCGGCATACTAATATTTTGGTAGGAAAAAAAAAAAAATCATTGGTTGCTGTGTTCAGCAGATTGACCTGGTATCAGAATCAAAATAGCTTCATCATAACTCAGTGAAAAAAGCCCAACAAAGCATCCCACCACAGTGACCTGTCATAAGCAAACTGTCTTCAGCACACGTGACAGATGCTCTGTTGGAGCTACATACCCAAAATTCTGTGCTACATCCCAGGGCTGCTGAACTGATGCAGGCCACAATTCAAGAACATGGCCTCAAGTTTCTAAAGAGTCTTCACCAGTGCATAGCACCTGGAAATCCAAACTGGACCAAAACAACTCAGTTTCCTGTGTGTCAGGGGATGCTATCAGTTTGTCATGGATGATCTCACAAGGAGGGAAGATGACAATTTGGCTTGCTCACTAAAAACCAAGACAACTAGCCTTTACTAGAAGGCTAGTTGCTGCTTCCACTGCCTTCTGTGGGCAGAATTTGAGTTTCTCAGCATGTCTATCATTTCCTGAGGAATTTATTCCTCCCAGATGCTCACCCTGTTTTATGAAAAAAACAAACAAACAAACAAAAACAAAACAAAACAAAAAAAAAACCAAAAAAAACAAAAAAAAAACCAAAAAAAAAAAAACACAGCAGAGTAAAATCTTACCATAAATAATCTGATCATTAGGGTGTACAAGCACAGTTCTTCTATCAGTCAAATTGTGGGATTTATTATGACACAAATTACATCTTCAACTCTTCAACTTATTTTCTATTTGTTTTCTACATGCCATTAAGAGAAAATTCTGACTTTTTATGTATATAGCTATACAGAAAAGCTACCACATTTCCATGCAAACTTACAAGCTGCACATGTGAAAGCTTTTGTCCAAAATAACTGAGAAGTAGCTTATCATTTAGAATTGGGTGACTTTAAATTATCTCCTCTTGGATGAAGTGTATTTCACTTCACATCACTATAACTTATTCATATTGCCGTGACCTTACTGCCTCGTATCTCCAGAGCTCCCAGAAGAGACCGTAGTAACAGCTGACAAGCAGAACAACTACCAAGGAAATGGAGGCTTTTACAGAGCAAAGAAACATTTGTAAATGGCCACACCTCACTATTCTTAACTGGTGCCAAACACACAGAACTCATTTTCTGAGTAGATATATGCATTTTTACACATATATGCCATGAACAGGAGTCTTTTCATTCACAATGTCCACAGAGATCTAGCAGCATGTGTATTTTAAAAAATGATTGGGCATCCAAGAGTCCTTATCACCATCTGACACTCGCACAACAGCTCTCCCATCTCTATAATGGAATGTGGCATCTCTGTTTCCCTAACCTCATATTAGTATTCATGCACCTGCACAGTGACAGCCATTCCAAGGTCAACACAATGAGCATGAAACTGATTGGATTGAGAATCTTTGCCAACTGCATAACCATTAAACCCAGCTTGAGACAGAAGATGAGACCAAGCAGCTAGAGAAAGGAGGAACTGCTCCTTTCAGCAGTAGCAGAGAAACATGACAACATCAGAATTCCACACTTATATCACAGGCTCCTAAGTCCTCTATTAGGAATGCCTAGAAACCTTGCTTTACTTTTCAGCAGGGCAGATACTCTATATTTGGGCAACAGACAGCAACCTACAGTTTCAGGCTATGTCATCTTAGAGGAGCAGAACATAAAGGTTCACAAAAAAGTCTATTTGAGATGCACCAAACTGCAGTCCTGCAAGGACCCTACACTCACAGAACAGCAGCCACAGCATATATGCTGGAATGCAGAAAATTCCTAGTGCAACACAAAACATGGTGTTCTAGCAGCTTTACTAAAAGCAGAGGACAACTTGGCAATAGTAGTAAATTACCTGACAGTGTAAGAAACATGTACCAAGTGTCATCCTGTTCCACACAAAAGAGCTCAACCCTCTATGACAACTCAAACAGGAATGCCTTCATATCAGAAAGGCTGAGACAGAAACTCTCTTCTCACCACTGAAACTGAACTGATGTGTGGAACAGAACATAAAAGTCTTGCTACAAAGCAGCTTATATAGAAAAAAAGCTACTGGGCAAAACCAAAAACCACCTCAGGAAACAGATCAGAACTGACGACACACCTCATCCCAAAGGAATGCCCTTGCCATAGTGCTTCAAACACAGCAGGGAGAATGACTAACCTGGCACTGGGGAGCAAAGTCACATCCCTCTCTATACACAGTGGCAGGTTCAGCCAGAGGATCAGAGTGAGCTTGGCTCATCTTCAGGTTTGGTCTCCCTTGAGAGACATCAGCTACAGGCTTGAAACCAGGCTTCCCAGGTGACAGGCCAAGTGTTCTATCCTTCAGGTCAACAGCCCCTAAGGCACCATTCAGAAATCACTGATTCTCTGCAACAGGCCTGTGAAAACACGCTGCCTTTTTGCTCATCCCTCTGCTCAGAACCCCCAAGGAGATGTAGAAGCATTAAGGCCTGCACTGGGGTGCAACTCAACAATTTGGGATCACTTTTCTGGGCTATAAATGTGAAGGTAGATACAATGACAGGCACTACCTTTATCTCTACAAAGAATATAGTTCAGATAGGACAATTCTAGTCTGTCACAGTGAGGATGAAACATGCAGGTGAACTCAAAGGCCTCTGGTAAGAGGAAGATTCCCTTATGGATAAAAAGATTAGGCAAAAGTCCCAAGACACTCTGTTCAGGCAGAACAGCCCTCTTGTCAGTCATACAGAAAATTTCAAGATGGATACAAAGATGAGAGAAGTGTTTAAGGTTCCTGCCCAATATTTGTGGAGCAGAAAGATGAAGCCATGACTGCCTACACTCCAAAGCTACACCTTAGCTTCTGTCCACTCACACCGGCTAATGTGTCAGCTCAGAGAATCTAACCTAAAACCTGGAGCCACGCTTAAGAAAGCAGTCTAATACTTAGAGCCTATCTCTCAGAGAATGCTTTGAACAGATTTTGAAATGTCTGTCCATGACCTCTTTAAAATGTCAGTGCTTTGCACAAGAAGTGGCTGCCCTGGCGAACTGTAAAGAAATAAAGATTCTCCTTATCCTAATAATTCCCCTGATTTAAACCCAGCATGCTTCACAAGTTCATTAGGAGGCTCCTCTTACTTTCCTGGACTATATAACTGCTTCATTACAAACTCGTACAAACAAATCTGAACTTTGCAGTCATCCAGAAAGTATATCCCTAGGCAACAGGCAAATAAATTCCAAGTAGCAGTCACCATAAAGCACATAGAGTAGACAGACAGATACCATAGTCCACTCTAACACATGAATCACTGTACAGGAATGAGTATGCTTGTCTTGTTTTTTACCATACACAAGATTTCTAGTAAGATGTATGTTAAGCTTGGCATGACTTCTTCTACAGCAAAGAAAGCTTACAAGCACACAAGTTATCAAGTAGATATTATCCATAAAATACTTGAAATCTTTGCCTAAATGAATGCAGCTTCCCTTTGGTGTCAATAGAAGTTACTAGGAATGAAAACAGAGCATCCAAGATATCAGCAGAATGTGCTCCAATGACTGTACTGATACTCAAACCAAACATTTATCTCTGTACAGAAATGCTAATAATGCTTTTTAAAGTATCAAAGCATGTATGAACAGCCATCTCTATCCAGTGTCTGTAAATGCTATTCAAATTGAGCGTAGCCTGTACAGGATGGGGCAGCCTAATTTTCACCAAGAAATTAGCAAAGTGAAGCAAGAGAGACACTTTGGGGTCAGTTTTCACAGCAGCATGATGACCCAAAACTATTAATAAGTTTGTACAGTACACAAAGAAATTGTAGATCCATGTTACGTAACACAAGTGTAAGGAATTTCTAAGGTAGAGAGAAAAGAAGCAAAGCATTAATCAAAAAGAGAAACAAGGACAACGGAGGAGAAAAAGTCTGCTTTGGAGGGTGTTAAATATAACAATTTTTAACAGATTTTCTGAGATTCACTGTAGTTCCCAGGCATGGGAAACAGCCTATATCATAACTCAAGGCCCTAAAAATTATACTTTTTATATGACTAATAGAGGTAAAAGTGTAATTTTGAGCATCACAAAACTAACCTAAAATCTCATACAAGGGCAAAATTTAACATTATGCATCGACAAGAATTTTGCTTGGAGAACCACATGAAATTAGACATTAAACCAGAACTTGTGCCCTTTCTATACTTTAAAATTTAAAGTCTAGTGAGTTTCACTGAAGTTTGACAGAGGGACTACAGAATGCCAAGTACAAAAAGGGATGTAAAAGTTTCTGTCACTTTCTTGAAACAGTTTTCTGTTCTGCCTCCATCTTTACAGAAAGAAGCAAGTGCTGTCAACAGAAATTTCACAGGGACTGGTGTTTTTAGCAGTGTTTTAGTTTAGTGTTTTTTACACTTAAATAAAGTGTATTTGAAGTCTCATACAATATATTCTGTAAAGTTTGCAGTATATTTTTCAATTGTCAAAACTGACTTAGTCACCTTGTTATAAACTTAGTAGTAGAATAAAAAGCTATTATTCAGTACCCATAGCTGTAATGCATGTGTCACAAGACCTTGGACCCACATGGAGTTTAAACTCCCAATTAAATAATAAAATTGTGTAATATACTGCAAAAAACTATCCTCTAAGCTATTCAGATAAAGTCTAATTACAGCTTATCAAACTAACCTTTACCTCTGGGACAGCACGAAATAGATGTGTAACTCGGACAGTTATACCATCTTCAGATGTCTCATTCACATCCCAAATGAATACAAGCTTACTCAGGGGTTTGTAGACCCTAATTTTACGTGTTTTCACACAACTTGAAGGAAACTTCTTCCCAAACATTTGACTCTTCTAATAATAACTCGGCTTTGGAGGAGGATCCGCAAAGATCCCAAACCACCCTATTTCAACAGGAATACCAGAGACCTCCCTGGAAGCAGAGGGCAGAAATGCACCCAGGCGGGCACAGCGGTGCTGTGCCGGGCCCTGGCACAACCACGGGGACGCTGCACCATCCCGGATAGTGTTTCCCCGGAGCGATCGGCAGCGCCCAGGTGAGCGGGAAGCAGGAGCGCTTAGCCCGGCCCGGCAGCAGCGGGGCGGGGTGCCCGGGGCACTGCGAGCCCCGCGGCCCCGGTCCCGGCGGGCAGAGCCGGCTCCGCGGAGCCGCGCACCGAGTGCGGTACGCCCGGGGGCGGCGCGGGCCACGGCCGAGCACGGAGCGTCCCCAGCCCCATCCCGGAGCCGCCGCCGCCTGCCCCGGCGGCCGCCCCGGCGCTCCCCGCGGCAAGGGCCGCCTCCTTACCGGCACAGCTCGGCGAAGGCCTGGAAATTCAGTTTCCTGATCTTCTTCTCGCTCAGCCAGTATCCCACCCGCTTCCCCTTCAGGAAGGTCTGCATGGTGCCGCCCCGCGAGCAGGCGACCAGTCCGGGGCGGCGGGGCAGCGCGGCTGCCGCTCGCACTCGGCGCCTGCCAAACGACGGCTGGAAGAGAAGCAGAGAAAGGCGGATCAGCCGGTATCCCGGGGCGGCCGCTGCCCCCCGCCCGCCCCGCTGAACTGCCGAGCCGCGCCGCGCCGGGGGCAGCCCCCGGCAGGCAGGCAGCCTCGACAGGCCCTTCCCGCACCGGCGGGCAGCTCGCCGAGGCAGAGAGAAGCCGCTCCCCGCACCAGCCCCGGAGCGCCCAGCCGAGCGGGCACGCTGCCGCCCGCCCCGCGGCACGCCCGCAGCGCCCGCAAGCACGGACCCCGCCGCCGAGCTCGCCTCCGTGCCCGCCCGCCGCTGCTGCTGCTGCTGCGCGGCCGCGGTGCTACTGCTGTTGCTGCAGCCGCTCAGCTCCCCATTTGCCCGCTATTCACAGCCGCCTCCACTTCCTCCTCCTCCGGGCCGTCCCCTCCGCTCCGCTCCCACCCACCTCGCGGGGTGGGCACCGGGACGCTCCCGCCCCGCCGCAGCACCGCGGGGCCGGACCCGGAGCACCCGCCCCCGGACTCCGCTCCGCCGCCGCCAGGGGGCGCCCGCGCCGCCGCCTTAAAGAGACAGAGCCCCTTTCTGGGCGCTGCCCGGCCGGGGGCCCGGGGGCGTGGCGCCGTGGGGTTTTGGTTTCCTAGGGAGGAACAGCTCTACACAGTACTTACATTTCCTGCGGGTGCTACTGAAAGTGGTTGGTCAGTGCATCTTTCACAGAAAAAACGTTCCAAGTAAACATGAGTCTTCACTGCAAAGTCAAGGATATTCCTTCTTCCAGCATTTGCATGTATCTGTAGGGATTAAACAGACTTTGCAATAGCTGTCTGATATTTAACTTTCTTTTGCAAGTGGCAGAAGGCAGGCAATGCAAGCATGGACTGACATTCTAATTTTTGGGTTGTGAATCCCTAAATACTGAGGCAGCTGTTCTGTGCTTCATTTTAGAGGAAGAATCTTTCAGTCAGAATTACTGTGCAGTCTCACAGCAAAGTATCATTTCCCCATTTTTGTTTTTCCACTTCATCTGAAGCGATCATGATTTCAGCCTGAACATTTTTCTCTGTCTCTCCAGGAATGGAAAGCATGGCCTTTACAATAGCAATGTCCTTCACAGAAGGGTTGGATTGCAGTGCCTGCAATCCTGAGCTGAGGTGCAGATGAGGCTTCTGTGATGACGCCTTCAGTGAACCAGCCCTGGAGCCCTGTGCAGAGGGAACTGCTCAGCGAGTTCTGCTGACTCACAGTGCCACAACAAATCCAGTTTTATAACTTCAGCAGAGTATTGGAAAATTGGTAGAAGTATCCGTGTGAAGGAAAGAAGGGTGAAAGCCCTAAGAAATATGAAAGGGGTAGTTGATTTAGGGAGTTGGTAGAAAGCATTTTACATTCCTGTCATTACTCACATGAACAGTGCAGTCATCTTGACCCAAGGGTATACTGGAAAACAGGCAAGGAATGGAAGCACCTGCAAACTGCTCATACCAATGGTTTTTGAAAATTTATATCATGGTATTTTTTCTCCATTTGTGGTTGCTTTGAGGAATAAATACCTTTCTTTTTCTCCTTCATCTTATTTGCCACTGATATGTTCTAACCTTTATTTTACAGAACGCTTTTTATCTTAATAATATTCACACATTTTTTTTCACAGCTTATTAATTAATGTAAGTAGAATTAGTAAATGTATTTTGATAGCATGATTCCTGTTGCAGAATGTTTCACTGATATTTAAACATTTTATGGGAGCATGGTAATTTTGGAAAAATTTGTAACTCAAAAATACAAGACTTTATCAAACATTATCAAATTAATATAATAATCCTGAAACAACCTGGGTTTCTTGTTATGAAGGGTTTTGTCTTGCCAATATCAGTGCTTTATTTCAGCTACCATTTCACTGGACTTATTTTAGACTTTATTAAAATTTGCATCAGTATATTAAGCTCAAAATTTATATTTGTATCAGAATGGAATATGAATGTATTGAAACATGAAATTATTTAAGCCAACTTCCAAAATTATTTCTTTCTGAATTTTTTTTTTCTTTAAGAAATGTCATGGCTTCAGACCAATCTAAAACACAGTCTGCAGAGACAGAAATATTTATGTACTTTTTTCCAGACACAGGAGAACAGGTTTTTAGAGGTCTTGTGCATTCCTAGTTCATGTGGAAATGAAGCACAGGCACTAAAAAGGAGGAATTTTCTTTGCTCCAATATAGACAAACTTGTATGACATATATCAAACACCAGGTTCAATCTTAGGAAGGAGAAAGCTGGTAAATGCCTTCATTTTAAACTATACTTCTTGAATCTTAACCCTTGAACAACTGCAGATGTGGGAAACATATTTCACCTGATATGCCTCTGTACTGCGTCTTGCTGTACAATGCTGCTAAATAAATTACAGTCCTCTGTTTACATTGCAGAGCCTGTTCAGGCAATGCCAAACCTTCAACCACAGGAAGCCCCAGGGTAATATTTACGCAATTCCTGATCAGGAGTAAGCTGACTATTCCTGTGACTTTCCGTGGCCCAACTCTGTAAGCTGCAGCTTATGAGCTGCTTCATGCTAATTAAAGGGGTGAGGGTTGATTAGGATCTTGAGCCCTCCAGCAATCACAACTATCTTCCTCTTCATCTTAGCTTCAGCTACAGGCCAAAGCAAGTTTCCCTTGTTTAGCTGGAACCTCCTTGTCTTCTAACCCTTTCAATAAATACAGGGGCTCTGACAAAGCTGGATACTTTCAATGGGGTACAAGTTACTGAAATTCCATGGGGATTCATTTTAGAATAATATGAGACTTCTCCACTTAATTCGTTATCAAAGTATATTTTCTCAGTACTTTTAAAATTATTTTTTCAGCACCCAGCAGAAGTCACAATAGGATCTTTTGCAATGAACAGAAAGAGGTGGTGATTTACATTGCCCGCAATTTAAGGTTTTTACTTTTATTTGCATTTTTTATTATTACAACACAGTTGTTGCTTTCCTGTGGATGGGCAGGAGGGCAGGCTGAGCCTTCTGTATCAGAAGAGGTCTCCCCTTTCTCCAGTCAGTCAACCACCAAGTCAGACCATGTGCTAACACAGCACTGCTGGAATGAGGTTGTGGGTAGGAGGGAACACATGGAAAACTCTGCATGTGCTGCACTGCAGCTTCTGGGCCCTGACAGAGAGACTCAAAGAGTAGCCCAGGTGCCACACAGCATGTGGAACTTGTCATCATCACTGAGGCAGCCAGAGAGAAATGTATGAGAAGCATGGTGGGCTGCCATTTCCTCAGGTCTCTGCTACATCTACAACCGATTTATCATTGCAAGATTCATCAAAAGGACAGATAGGACTTCTTTCCACAGTGGTTCACTAGAGGATGGGTGTGACAGAAACTGAGTTTCTACAATTTATGATTGTTTTTTGCCTAATTTCTGGCAAACCACATACTTGCAGCTATTGTCTGGAAACTTTTCTGAATTGCTCTTGGCCAGCAGCTTTTAAATGATAAATCAGTGAAGGTTAGTCCTGGGGCTGAAAGCTCATTTCTGATGTCTGAATTCAAACGTACCATGGCTATCCCTTGCCAAGGGCCACACGACACCCACCCATTGCAGGGTTCTGGTCATGGCTCCCAGGAGGGACCCCCTATAGCACCTGATGCTGCCCAGCTGCTCTGCTCTGAAGGACTGGGTGCCCATGGAGACAGCACAGGACAGGACTTGCCAGCTGGAAATCAGGCAGTCATTGCACAGTCAGCTAAATCAGGTGTTGCTGTTAAAGAGCCACAGTCCCTCCAAAAACTGACGCTTATTTTCACTTTCTGCCACACCCTCCTTCACAACAGTCCATGTACTTATGTGGCTGTGCAAGAACAGAATAAGGGAGCCAGGAACTTAGATGGACTTAAACAAACCCAGAAGTTGACAACAGTATTTAAGTCTTAGCCTAAACCAATTCCTTAGTCTGGATCACCATTCTTTTTTCTACCTGTTTATAATGGCACAAGGCAGCAAGCAGGTTGGAAAAAAGACACCAGGGAGAGAAGGCATCAAACTACCTCTTTTGGTGGCAATCCTACTTCACAGCAGCTGCAGGGATGGGGAAGGCGTGGTTCACCTCTACTCCCCTATTCACCTGACAACCTATGCAGTTTATGCTTCAGTATTCTGATTTTATACAGAAAAGAAGGATTCATGAGTACTGCCTGAGGCTCATTGGTATTTCTGATCTTTTAGAGATCAGAAGAAGGAATTCAGCTAGAAGAGCTCAAAAACCTTCCAAAAGAGAGTAACAATGCCTGGCAGATGACCAGCCCATGCAGGGCCATTCAAGGATTCCTGAGCTTGCATCAGCCCCCATGGAGTGCTGCTTAGATGGCTACCTGTCACACTGAGAGCACAGCAAGCTCTCTGTTCCAGCCATGAAAACAGGAGAACTATGGGGGTTTTTGAAACTGCAAGGAAATCACCTTTATGAGAAGGTACATCTTACTTTATATACAGCTCAAAAAGTTTTCTATCCTGAGCTCTGATGAATGTATATGCTGTGCAGGAAAGTAAGAAAAGGTCTGGCTGCCAAGTTTGCTTGCTTGTCATGTAGCATGTTGGGGACAGACTCTGTATAAGCTCATAAGCCAAGGAAAGCGTTTCATTAGTGAATAAAGAATTTGAAGCCACAAAAATCCTATGTGGCCGAGACAAAAGACGACAAAGTCCTGTGCCAGCATAATTATGTCAGTAGGAGCAGATTTTTTTTAAACTGAATAACCTCTGCTAGCCAAAACCCAACGGTGGCCACAGACACACAGCTACATTACTGTAGCTCTCTTGCCTTTTCCTATGGCAATCAGCTTCATGGAAATAATGCTCGTGCAAACTCTTTCAGTGCAGACATATGGAGATATATACTTTGGTGATTGCTTCAGCACAGTTAAAATGATTCAAACTTTATGTGCAAGGAAATCCTGAAGGATTTGGGTGACCTCACAGTTTATTAAGGTTTGGATTGAGACTTGGATAAGGACTAGGCTGCAGTGAGGTTTTCACTACCTACAGTTTCATGCTAAGAGAGGTATTTTGCTTATAGCTGTTTGTAATTTTTTAATCAGATGGTTTTAAGTACCTATAACAAATCTGGGAGCACGCTTAAAGCAAAATGAGCCATCTTACCACATATTTTGCACTGCTGTAATTTTTTTTAATGTAGCTATTTTTGATATAATGAATCAGACTGACATGGATACATAACTCATATATAAGAATTCATATAAAGTGGCCTGGACATATATGAATCCTGCCATTATTGTCCCATATTTTGCTGTCTTACATCTGTCTTTGCTTCTCCTGTTGAGAATGTGTTCAAGGTGACCTAAAGAACATGTCCTCATTCCAGTGGTTCTCCACTTCCATGAGTTGTTTGGGGCTACAGTTGAACCTTTTAAACTGCTAAAACTGAGAAAACAGAAAACTGCTAAAACTGAGAAAACAGACTTGTAAAGATACAAGTCCAGTGTGGGCTACATCATCACTTGCACTTTCTTCTTATGGCTCCAGTGATTGAGGACCCTTTTCCTGTTTTGTTTAAATGCTTCCTTAGAGTTCACCAACAGTTCACAGGCCATTGTGCTTGCTGATTTTGTACAGTCCCATCAGGAGACACTGGCTTTCCTCTCTGGGAAGGGCAGCCATTTCCATCTTTTTCAAAAGCTACCACAATGTATGGTATGGTCTTACAAGTGCAAAAAGAATAGATGCAGAAAAGCATTTCCAAAGCCAACAGTGTTCCAAAGCCAACTAACTTCTGTGTATTAAAGAAAAAAAAAAAAAAAAAAACAAACAAACCAAATCCATCTGATAGTATCCCCAGCATATGAGGATGTTGCAGAAGGACACATCTCATTTTTGCCAGTGACACATAGAGGAAACTCAAGCTTCATCAACAAGATGTAGAAAAGCTTTTGGAAACAACCCCAATCCTAACCAAAATGAGGTTCCCTTGGACAGATAAGAGTTATTTTGGACATGCCACAACTATCCTGAAGTTAACTAAAGATGCTCCTGGGTGATACTCTAGAGGCACAGTTGGGAAAACCCTGCTTTGAGTCAGGTGTTGTTCCTCTTGTACTCACAAACCTTTCATACTTAGGCATCAGTGGTGCACTGACTTGACTCCTACTTACTACTCTCTTAGAGGGAGGAACATAACCTGTCTTCTTCCACCAGTCATCCCCCATCCTTGGCTTTTTTCCACTCAGAGAGCATTTTGAAACATTATCTAATCCCCACACTCAATAACCAAAAGAGGATTTTTATCCCTTCTTGCTCAAGTACTAGTCTCAGATACAAAGATTAAACTATACATATACATCCCCTCCACATTACCAACACTGTCCTGTAACAACCTGTTTCTGCCTCCTACAACATGCAGCCCTTCTGACAGAAGAAGATCATGTAGAAAAGAGATGGAAGTTCAGGAGACAAGTTTTAGAAAACAGGAGCTAATCAGCTGCAGTGAAAAGGAAAAAGGAAAAAAAATCCAAGCCAAACCACCATCATCAAAAAGAGCTGGAATAAATCAACTGAGAACACAATTTGCTTATAGCTCTGAGCATTTAGTAGATGCTCAGGCTTGCAAAGTGAAATCGATAGCTCATTTAGATTCACAAACTTTCAGACATTTCAGATTGCCTAGGTCCTATAAGACACTTGTAGTTGCATAGATGATAAATTCCATTAATACATGTTATATCACTGTGCTATTAAATTTATTATCTCACATACTCAGTGCCTGACCGTCTGTAAATAAAGCTTAGGCAATGAGCACATCTGAATGCGGGACTTGTTACAATCCCAGAGTGTCATTTTGGAGCTGTCTGCACAGGTATTGCTTCCCAGCCACTTTTCTGACAGCTAAAAGGGACACTTCCATAGACAGATTCACAGCAAATATTCCTGGTAGCTCTGAACAGGCCACTTCTTCAGTGCTTCATATTAATGTACCATAGGCACAAGAGCAGCCTTTAGAGTTGAACATACAATGCCAATGCTGTCCTTTGGGATCTTCCCTTCTCTCAGAGCTTCTGGAGAGGGGAAGGAATGTTAGTGACTGAACAGATGAAGACTGCTTGCCTTGAACCTCAGTTTTCTGGTGTGACCTCTGAAGAAAGCTTTTCACATGGATGAAAAGTTTGTCCTAACCTGTGCCTATGAAGATTCCCATTGTTTGATAAGGAATGAGCTAACATTGTACCTATTCCCTTCATCAGAACCCAAGTGCCAACTGTCCCAATACATACAGAAGTTCAATGTCCAAAAGTGGTCTGTGTACTTGTTTTTGAAATTGTGCAATAAATACAATACATACACATTCCCTCTTTTATTTATTTGTGAAAACAAGCTAAATAAATCAGATGGAGGACAAGTTAGAGGAATGTTCTTCTTGAACTCTCTGCACTTTGTGTAGTGGTTACGTCTGCTCCATTTGCACCAAGCCTATGAAGTGGGATTCTCTTTCACATGAAGGCCTGCTAGGAAAAATCAGAGAGGTTGAGGAACACCCTAAACCAGAGGAAAGGGCTCATGCCACCATTTAGATGGCAGAGGCCTCAGGATGTGCCAAGGAGCTGTCATTAAAGTGTTACAAGCACTTAAGTAATTTTTCAGCTACTTGGACTATAGAGCTCTCTCAAGAAAATGGTTTTATAAGCCAGAGATTTAGAAGTTAGCCCAGATGTCTTGATGGCAAAGTTGATAGTGCTTTCGGGTTAAATTTTGGCTACTCTGCAAAACCAAAAGAATCTGCCAGAAGGACCAACCAAAATTTGTAGGACATCTGAAGATGACGAAGCCTGGATTGGGGTGGGGGAGATTAATAGGTATGTGGGTCTTGTCAAAGGATCTCACCTACTCAATCTTGAGAGAATTCAAACTTGAACTCCTCTTTGCTAATCATCTCCACTTGCTATCAATGACAATAGCTCCAAATGACTGGTTTACCATCACTCCACACAGCTGGGGAAAGGAAAACTTGCAGCTCTCACAGACTTTTCTACAGTTACAAAACTCTTGTGTTGCTGGCTAACATTGGTGGGGTTTTGGGGGCCTTCTTTGTGCAGATTTCCAGAGAAGGGACATCTACACTTTCTGTTCTACTGTTCTTTCTGATCCTCCTGGGTTAGGGTAGCTGTTCTCAACCACCAGTGCAGTGCTGGCTAACCAAGTCTCTAAGCATTTTCACTGTGTAAAGCCACTCCAGAAAAGTATCAGGCTGCCTAATTTTACCAAGCTAAAGATTTTCCACTGCTTCAGAGGCTCTTTTGCCAGAGCACTTAGAACTACCACTTCAAAACTTGCAACAACCTGAGAATCATAGTTTCTAGCTAGGGAAAAAAGAGTGACAGAATAGAAGATGAAAAAGCCTTGAAATGGTGACCTCTGCTTCAACACTCAGATCAGGATACGTTTTAAGTGTGCATCACAATCCATTACAACATCATCATTTATGCACTGGATTCACTGGTGAAACACTTCAACTGGTAACAGTTACCCAGAACACTATAAGCTCCTGGCTGACAAGTTCTGGACTATGTAGAGGCATCATTTTGGAATGGAGGTGCTCTAACTCCTATTAAACAAAGCAGTGCAGAAATGCACCTACAGTGACACACTAATTGAAGCCAGATACTTTTTCATGTGGAGAAGGTGTTGATTTGGATGTACTTAGACTTGTTACAGTCTCATAGCAGCGTATTTCTGGATGTGTTTAAAAAAAGACTGGACATGGCACTTGGTGCTATAGTCTAGTTGAGGTGTTAGGGCATAGGTTGGACTTGATGATCTTAGAGGTCTCTTCCAACCTCATTATTCTGTGATTCTGTTATTTCTTTACTCTCCCAGTTTCTTCATGTTTTTATGATGACTATGTTTACATTCTGTTGGTGTAAGGCAAACCAAGCATACATTTGTATGGAGAAGTGGACATTTCCCCTCTTTAAAAATCCCAACAAATGCAGTAATAAATATGCTAAGCTGGAGACATTTAAATATTCATTTGGAATTATATGACAGAGTATGACAGTAGGCATTACTGAAATTTCATTTTATATAGCACAGAGCAGCAGCTTAAAAATTCTGCACAGTAAGAAAAAAACATGACTTTTGCTTTAAAGATTTGCAAATACTGCTTAATGTGCTTTTGTTAAATGAAAGGCAAATACTTACTTAATAATAAATTATTGAAATTTTCCCTTTGAGAGTAACCACTGTTAATATCTCTGTTCAAATGTTCGAGGCATTCTGGATCTCTGTGCTGATTCCTGGTATAGACCTCTAGCATGGGCTTCAGAAAAAGGCAAATTCATGTGTGAGGCTAGGTGAGTACTTAGAAGTGTCACAGCTATAGTGAACAGACTTTTATCTTTCACTAAACAACAGGACAACAACAGGAGCCCTCCTTACAGATGAGGATGAAGATTTACTTCCAGTTGCTGATATTTGTATGAAAGCCTCTCCTCTCACGCTGGCCTCTCAGTTGAGCTGATAGTGTGCACTTGTGACAGCTGAGCTGACATCAAGCACTTCAATGAGAAACGGTACTTCTGTCACTCAGCCTACCTCTGACAGTGATTTCCCATTGCCTCAGACAAGTTCTGCTCTTTTATAATCTATGCAGACATTTCTGTGACTAAGAACCTATCAAGCCTCACATTATATGGGTGGATATCTTACACATATGTCTCTTGCAGTGCATTTTAATGTTAGTAACTATGGGTGATTCCTAAGTTCTAACAGGACAGAGGGAAGAGGTTCCTAAAAGACAAACACATAAAATTTCTTTTTGTTTGGTTGGTTTGGTTTTGAGGCTTTTTTGGTTTTTGTTTGCTATTTTGTTGTTTTGATCTTTGTTTTTGTTCTTGAAATGTTAGATTCTGCAAATCTTAATATGCTGTCTACCTCTTCCAAACCTCCATCCTTGTCAATGCAAAAAAGTTGGGATTCTTTGAATTTGAGAAAAGGCCTGATCTGAACTGTGTTCTTTCACTATTTGTTTAGTAAAAGAAAGTTATGTTTCTGGAAAATCTAAATATAGATATTCCCTGCTGCATACAGTTTACAGTCTAGAGCAAGATAGGAAACTGGGAATCTCAGAAGAGGCAATAACTAAATCTCTTTAAAATAATTCTATGGTATTACCGACTTGCTTCACATAAGCACCACTGAAGGAGAGATAATTAGTGGAAATTTAAAAAAAAACCACTCCTCTTGTGAGGATGGAGCAGTCACTTTCTGAGATGGTCAGATGTTTCTTTTGGACTATCTATATGGACAGAAGAAGGATTCTGTTTTTCTTTTTAACATGGATAATTTTTCAGTTAACTTGTTTATATGACCAAATATGTTGACTGCAGCAAATTCAGCATGGAAATTTAATAACTGTTCCCTTCTGGCAGTATGAGCCAACTTAAGTTGAAAACATGGAAAAGAAGAAGTCGCAGGAGTTTAATGGCAGCTCTGGAAGTGGACTTGGGGTGGTTTTTTATATTATTTGAGGGGATTTAATTAAAAACAATAAATTGTAATGAATAATGGTTTTTGATGAAATGCAATTTATCACTGTAAACTGGTGACAAAAATTCTGCAGGAAAGTTCTCTTTCCTCCAAGGCCAGTACAATGCTGGGTCATATCACTGGAGCTGTGAGATCAATATCTGCATTGCTTCTGCATAAATTGTATTTGTCCTCTGTTTGAATAAATGCCACGGAGAGGAATAGTCAGTTACCAGACACCTCTGCCCAAATCCTTTCAGTATGTTTTGTCAGTTCTTGCTCAGCTTTGAAGCCACTTTGTAATTGGCTGAAAAGGAGAAGGTGAAAGCAAAGATTTTATCTCTTTCCTGCCAGAATTGTTTTACCACAGACAATGCAGCCATGAGGGGTACATTCAGAGGTAAATAATGAACAAGGAGCAGCAGTGTAGTGAAGAGTTCTGTCTAAAATACCAAGGCCCTTCTTCATAAAAGACTCCGTTCTTTATAGGCACTTTGACAAAGGGTAGTGGTGTGTAATTCTTCCTTTGGCAGATATTTACTGTGGATGTTTGAGAGAATGAGATAGCTATTCCATTTGTAAATATCAAAAAGTTTGTTGGAAAGATGATAAATATTTCTACAACTAAGAACAAAGTATGGATGGTATTCAAAGAACCTGGATAACATGATTGCCTGAAGCTTAACTCAGATGTGGCTGCTGCCAAAAAACAAATGGTAGAAGCAGAATTTCAGGAACTGAGAATGTAAGATTAAGGTAATTTAAGGTCTCAAAAATTCAAAGTACACAAAGTAAGTCAAAAGTGATAAAGATCACTGAATAGCTCTTCTTCATGTGGTCAATGTAGCCAAACCAAGCAAATATACTATTTTAATTTAAAATGAGAAAAAACAAAATATAAAAATTCAATCCTATAGAGAAGTTTCTTGCATGTTCCCAAATGAATGTGCTACACTCTATAAGAAAACAGGTGTCTCCAACAAAAAAGTTCAAAGAAAGACAGCAGTACAGACAAAATAACCACCCAAGGAAAAAAAAAGGGAATCAGAAGATTATAGCCTTATTTTCAGAAGAAACAAAAGTTCTAAAACACAAACTAAAGATTCATAAAACATAAAATAAAACATATGAATTGAAACAAACTAATGTTCTTGCCTCACACTAAATTATAAGAAACGGATCAAAACAACTTATTACACCACAATAGGATACTACAAAAATCACTGTAACTATGTCTAATAAATAAAACTGCTACAAGCTGCAGAAACACTGGGCATTCATGCACTCACTGGTAAAAATTCACATGAGTTTTCTCCTTGGAATCCCAACATATATGTAGTCTGTAAGGATGCCAGTTCTCTAGCCAAAAGTTTGGTTTAGAGTTAAGATTAAGAAGGAGAAGATTTGGGAATGTGTCAAAAATCAGTGTCCTACAAAATCTTGACAGAAATGTCTCTGTTATTAGAATCTCACTTCTTGATTACTTATCAGTGAGAACCTACTACAACTCTGCTAAATATAAACATAAGATCCACCCAAAAGGATCGAGATGCATTTTGTCCTTTAGCTTCTGCCTTCCATTTGGAAGGCCAACTACTTTTGGTTTTGTAATCATCTCAGGTATTCTACCTTCGCTTTTCTATTTTGACCAAAATCTAAGTCTAGGAAAGACTTTCTATTAATACTGAGTTATGAAAACTTTGTTTGACTTAAAGATTACAACTAACCCTCTGATTCCTGTTGTCAGCCCTCATTTATTCTGTGTAGTTTGTCAGGATCCTGTGTCGCTGTTGAGTAAGAAACGACACAGGCTCACCAGAAGGCTGGTTTGCACAGCATAGCAGCTTTACTTTCAATTCTCTCTTTTTATGCATTGTTCTGATACACATAGACCTGGTTGGTGAATTAATCAGTCCATTTCACCTGATTGGCTAATTAACAAGACACCTTTCTTATAAACAATCTTTGAGAAAAACAGGAAAACAGCGAGTAGGAAAACAACACCTGCAGGTTGTTTATTATAATAATAATAATCTATCATTGCTCACCTTCAACTCTGTAAAGTCTCACAAGCCGATTCTTCGAAAACTTATCTAGTTTTCTCGCTCACTGACCAGGCTGTCACATCCACAGTCCTGAGCACCCTAACAGGTCTTAATAGCCCCAACTATCCTCACCTGACCCCTCCCATGGGCTCAGGAGCCCCAGTTTAGCCAAGTCCTGTGCTTTCAGTTAATGCCTGACCTGTATCAGGCATTTGTCCACAGCTCAGCCATGACTGTGCCAAGCCATGTTTATTTGGATTTGGAGTCACAGACTGACTTCCTAGCTTGACCTCAGTCTTTTCTTATCAGTATGGACTTTCATGGCAATTGCTAGGTGATGTCTGACCCTAGTTCTCACTGGATCTGACCCTAGCCTGTGGGCTGCCTTCACAGCTTGACCTTGGACCTGCCTTGTTACTTGCCTGATGCTCTGTACTCCTGGCTGAATCCAGTGTTCCCTGCTTGCCTTGCTCAGGCTCTGTGGGACCAGGCTTGGGCAGTGAGGCTCTGGCCCATCACCTGTGTTATTATGCTTGGCTCCTGCCCTCTATGGAGCAGCCAGCTCTTGCTGCTCCATTGCTTTTCTGCTTTACCTTCAAAATAAACCAAATATTTCTGTAAAAATACTTTGCATGTCAAAACTAAGTCAAACACTTCTTCTTTAATGCTACAAAATCCCATTATTAATTCTATGATTCTGTTCATTAAATATTATTTCCTTTGGATTCAGCAGACTTCTACTTCTCCTTTGGTTTCCCAAGCTGAATATTACCCTTTTGAGTCTCACCAGGTGTATGTTCTCATTTCAATATGCAGAGTTATGAGTTCTTTCCCCTTATTGTTACCAACACTTGTGACTGGAATTTGCCTAAAGCTGAGAACAGTTGCTTCTTGTTCTACTAATTTTGGTATTATTCCCTCCCGCCTGAGAGGCCTGCTGCTAAAACTAACCAACCAACAAACCCTCAGTTATTTGCTCTGTCCCTTCCTTTACTATGGCAGAGATTAAGCATAACACTGAAATTTATGAAGATTGAGATCTAGCCCAAATATACTACAAATCACTCTGTCTGGTGTTATGCCTTAGTTTTCAAAGGCAGCTTGTGATTGTTATAACTCTTCTGATTTTTTTAGATCCTTCTCTTTATAGCCACGATCTCAGGCTCTGTGTTTATCACAGAAGACCCTTGGTTGAGTCTTTTAACCTACTTGGTTTACAAGCAGGTTGAATCCTAAACCATCTTCTCTTTCCAACTCCAACCATTCAGTGAAAAGACAGGCTTCTTAAGTAGGAATAAGGTCCACATTTCACTGATTTTTCTTCAGAATCTTAAGTGCAAATGTAGGCTTTACACTTAGCACATGTATCCACTGCCAAGCCACGCATTCGCACAGTCACGTACTAATTCATACTGGAAGCCCTCTCTTTGACATCTAGGTGGGTATTTTAAAATAAACTGGTTCATCATTACCTCTAACCTCAGTATAAGAAAATGCAATATAGCCATGCTTGAGTGGAAGGTCTGTCAGTCACACAGGAGCTTTATCCACTTTTAGATCAACAGGGACCTCACCACCTGTAAGAATGGCATTTAGCTGAGAGAAGTGTCCCAGGGGTAATTAGCTGTATGTAGCTATTCATATCTACATCTGTCATCAGAACTACACTAATGGTTTATTTAAACTTCAAGAAAGATAATGAAATCTTCATCCAACTAGTAAAGTGTAAAATCTCGGACCTGGGAGTCAGGGTGGCTCTGCCTGTGGTTCTGGGCGCCATCTTGTGGCACTTTTGAGCCTTCAAGGAACATTAAAGCAATAATAATAATTTTTAAAAAATCCAACAACAAAACTCCCCAAACAAACAAACAAAACAAAACACCAACCAAACAACAACACAAAAAACCCACAAACAAACCAAAACAAAACACAAAAAAACCCACAAAAAAACAAAACAAAACAAAAAACAAAAAACAACAGTACAACTTAATTTGAAGTTTGGATTTGTGACAGAGGATTTGTCTTTCTGACTCTTGTGGGCTCTCAACAGTGTCCCTTTTCTCTACTGATATCTGCAGCTCTGTGCATTTCTTCATCAGCTGTCCTGGCTATAATCCAAAACATCAGCTTCTAACGCTTTTCATTGAAACACCAAACATAGGCTAAGCCACCATAGAGTTGATTTAGCAGCAGCTCTTATATACTGTGTCACATGCACCTACTACATCCTCAAGAAAACTGGCAGAAGATCCTATGTATTTAGACATAAACAAAAAAGTCATTGCTTTAGCATCTTTCATTTCTTATTGGACATTCATTTTAAAATCCTTTTTAGCCTCCCTCTTAACAACAGCTGCATGAGAGCGAATTGTGGCCATTGCTGCCTTCTAAATAAGAAAGGGTAGTTTTCTCATGACTTGAGAATACAATTTAGTAACAGGTGTCACTTCATATAGAATGTGATGCAGTTTCGGCAGGGAGTTCACGTCACAGTTCCTGAATTCAGGCAAAAACGTTCGGCACAAACTCTCCCAAAATCATCGCTGTCATTGAATAGCACACAACTGACCCTATGATTTTGCTGTCCATTTAAGCGATCTTTTAGCAGCATTAAAAGCTTCTCCCCAGAAGATCATAGAAACATATGGACCTTAAAGATCATCTGATCCCAACCCCAGTTTCCATGGGATAATAAGCATATAATATCTCCTGAAAATTTAATTTAATATAAATAATCCACTAAGTCATGTTTATGTATAAGCACATACTGGGATTTGACTACACGTTTGCCATTTGCTGGGCTGTTTAAGTCTCTATTGTAACTTCCTTAATGATCTTTGTTGTCACTTCCATAGACACGCTCACGCCGCCACTGTGCCAGAACACAACACTGCGGGTCTGTCCCCACAGCGGGAAGGAGCCGAGCGCCGCCTCAGGGCGACGCCGCCATTTTGGGCGAGGCCACTCCGGCCGCAGAGGGGCGCGCGCCCGAGCCAAGATGGCCGCCGGCCAAGGCGCCCGCCCCGGATGCGGCCGCGCGCCCCGGCAGCCGTTGCCCCGTGCCGGAAGTGCCGGTGCCGGCGGGCGGCCATGGCGGCGGGCGGGCAGCGGGGCGGGCCCGCGGGACTCGCCGCCTCCCGGCGCCGCGGCGCGGGCTGAGGGGAGCGGGCCGCCCGCCGCCGCCCTCCCGCTCCCTCCTTCTCCGCCGGAGGAAGGTAAGTAGCTGCCGGCGCCGAGAAGGACCCGTGGTGGCGAAGCGCGTCTCGCCCGGAGCGCGGGTCCGGCGGGCGGTGAGCGCGGGGCGTCGCCGGAGGAGAGCCCCAGTGGGCTGAAGGGGTCCGAGAACCATCGCGGGTGTGCCCAGAAGCTGCAAGTTGGAGTTGGGTCTGAAAACGGAGAATAACAGTGAGAAGACCCTGTTACCTTAGCCTCTTTCGATATAACTGGAGCTAAGGCTCCTCTTCTGGCTACTGCTCAAGGGCAGGATCAAAACGCGCTGATGTTTACCTTCTTAAATCTACTGCTGTTTTGATAGTGTTTGTGTGTTCAGTATGTACGTACCTTGTGACGGTTTATTTTCCTCGAAGGCGACAACTCGTGAGCCAGCTCGGATATGCCGAACTGCTGGAAAAAACAGCCAGCGGCTTATTTAGCGGATAAACGCAGACCCGGGGTTCAAGTTTTTACCCTGAAGATTAACAGTTATTTTCAATAATTTTTCAGTTGTCCTACTAAACGTATTGACTCGGGGTAATAAAGGGAAACGTGCAGCTGAGTTACGCAGGAGGATCAGCTGAACGAGAAGTTGGCATTACTTAAGTCTGCAATAGCTCTCTCAAGTATTTACTGTTCTTTTCAGGTATTTACTGTTCCTTCTCAGGTATTTATGTCCCTGTATGTGTGATTCTTTTGGCCACCATGAAATGCAGGAGTCTGAGGGCCAGAACAATTTCTCTAGGGCTGCCTTGATCAGATTCTGTCATGTCAGGTTTGAGGGTATCTCTCAGTCATGTAAAACGAGGAAGTAGGATTGCCTACGAAACTGGCAGATTAGTCTGGCTCAGAAAGGGTGTTTTAGAATGATGTAATGATTTTGTATAGTTTATGGTAAATTCTCTAATGCTTCCATGAATTGTTACTGTTTTCTATGCATAATTCGTTTTTCAATAAGCATTTCTGCCTGATATTTTAAAGGCCTGATATATTTTCTTAAAACAGCACTACATAGATGGATTTCACCCCTTTGTAGGAAAAGGTACAAAAGGTAAAAGCCCAGAGGTTTGAAAAAGCTTTTTTTTTTTGAGAACCCTAATCAGGTGCAGTGAAGCAGTGGTTCTCCCTGCCCTGTGCAAGGGCTGTTTGGAGGGGAAGAGGTGATGACTTTATTTGTGTGGAGGTACTCCAGCTGAAGTGTTTGTGACTGGTTTGAAGAATGTTTCCAGTCACACAGACCCATGTGGCCAGCTGGAGATTTGAAGCAGCTCAAATTGAGCCCAGTATTGTCTGTGCTCCAATAATTTGTGCAGGTACATACCTTTAGTACAGCCTAACCCTTGAACCTCATGTTCAAATTGAAAACATCCCTTTCTGGTTCATAAATGGGCATTCAACTAGGGCTTAATAGAAGTGGATGTTGCAGCATGTTTGTCTTGCAGACATCAAAGAACTTTCCAAACTTTATGCATTTATAGAAAATCTTACATTATCTCTATGTCTAGAGACATTGAGGGCAGATGGGGTAAGTAACTTACCCAGTTGATGACTTTTATTTTATTCCCTGAGTACCTGACTTAAGCCAGGCATATCCTGATAGCCAGCAGGCCCTAAACTATCCAGATCCATGAGTGGAGCTTCTTATGTTGTTGCCATTAACCTGTTGCTGGCAGAGTAATGATTTTCTATGATGTAGAGAAAACTCAGGTCTTCAGAAATTGATGTGCGTGTTTTAACTAATGTGTAATGAAAAGTTAGAGAAAGTTAACTTATGAAAACCAAGGTTCATCTATTCCCTCTTTTTCCAAGCTGTACTGAATGTTTATGTCACCTTTTGTTTCAGGTGCAGAGCATGGAGAATGATGAACTTCCGCCAGAGGATGGGCTGGATTGGTGTGGGGCTGTACTTGTTAGCAAGTGCTGCGGCTTTTTATTACGTCTTTGAAATCAATGAGACTTACAACAAACTAGCACTGGAGCACATTCAGCAACACCCCAAGGAACCACAGGAAGGAACCACGTGGACACACTCCTTGAAAGTACGACTGCTATCCTTGCCGTTTTGGCTGTGGACGATAATATTTTTAATACCATACTTACAGATGTTCTTGTTCCTCTATTCCTGTACAAGAGCTGACCCCAAAACTGTTGGGTATTGCATCATTCCTATCTGCTTGGCTGTTATTTGCAATCGTCACCAAACATTTGTGAAGGCCTCTAATCAGATCAGTAGATTACAACTAATTGACACTTAGCTCAACTTCTAGTTTCTGTTGCTGATTTGAAGCAATTGCATATGCTTGATCTAATCACAAGACTGAAGTTCTGAGTGAAGGCCGGAAAGAGCCTTTTCTTTCAAAGTGATAAGCAATGAAGAGAGAGACTGTTTTCTATTTAAAACAAACAAGTAACTACAAAGATTTTTAATTATGGATCTATCGAGTGGCCAGAGTGGGAGAGACCTGTGTGACATGTGATGGAAGTATTCCTCATTTTGCCTTAAAGATGCAAAATTGCAACTCTCCATCTGAAATGTCCTGTGGGGAAACAAGTTTCTGGTCCACAACTTTACTCCTCTGTGCAAAAAAGTGATTTCCTATGTTTTCCCTTGGAGTGAAATCAATGAAAAGATACTTCTTTTGTGGTAAATGTAAAAGGAAAAAAGAAATTAGGAACATGATTATAAAAGCTGCACTTAACACAATTCTTTGCTTTTTTTTTTTTATTATTATCTACATCAGTGCTCTTTTTAATGAATTTTTAAAAAACAAGTTTCGATACAAAAACAGGAAGCAAAGAATAAAGTTTGTGCAAACCATTAAAGGGAAAAAGTACATTTTTTTCTGCGTTAGCCTATTTGTTTTCAGTCACAACAGTCCTGCACTGTAGTAGGCAGGCAGTGAGGAGTGGCATAGGCCTGGAGCTTGATGTTTTAAACTGTTCCTATGACATCAAAAGCAGCCTATGCTGGCATTGGCCTGTAGTCAGCACAAAAGTTTTTGTGTTTCCTTCTCCTATCTTGCTTGATAAAATTGTAAGTTACTGAAATTTATGACCATTCTAATTTCACTCCAGACATCATGACAAACTGTGTTCCGAGAGAACGGATATATTAGGAAAAGCTTTGAATTTGGGAAAGTTAACTGGTTGGGGGATGCAACTAACAGGTTGTAAGACAGATAATGATGTTTCTTTCAGAAATTCAAAGAAGTAGGGTACCTTCTTCTCATTCTTGTAATGAATGCAAATTTCTTCAGTCATACTGAAATTCCATCGAGATTTCTTTGCCATAGTTTCAACCTCTGTTTTTCAGTGCTATTTTGGAATAGCATATTTTGAATAAGACTGAATCTATTCTTTCTTTCTGTCAATTTTTGTTTCTTCTGAGAACTGATTTTTTGTCCCAGCCATGATGGAAGTAACAAATATGAAAACAGTGCAAAATACACTTCTCAGAAGCAGTAGGCTCAAAAGAATTATGAGCTAAACTCCTTGACTATAACTTCAACTGTATGTGATTATCCATACCTAATCATCACAAATGCTAATCCATTTCTGACTGCTTTAAGGGAATCCTGGAGAGTGTCGTCTTTCTCTTGCTTTGGAAAGAGAACACTATTTTCACTGTTGCTGTGTTTAAGTGTGGAAGTTCCAACACCTTAAACTTTCTGTTTGCACTTGGAGATACTTTGAGACACTGGTGTCAATTGTCAGCATTGGTGCTAGGACCTGAAAACAATGTAGCCTTTGCAAGAAGGGTGTGAGTTCTAAGTGCAATATGAAAAGGAGGGAGTTGCCATCTTAGTGTGCTGGAGTAAGAGTAAATTACAAACTCTGATGAGTAGTTAGTATCCTGGGGAGTCAGAGCTTTTAAGTTGTGTTGTTTCTCAACTTTTAAAATCACCATGCTATTTATCTATAAAATAAAAACTTTTCAATATTTATAAACACAAGTCTATTAATGCAGATACTTACCAAGCTTTAATTTCCGTTTTGTTTTTGGTTTAGTGGTGTTTTTATTTTTTTTGCATGTTTGGTGCCAGACAGCATTGCCTATCAGTTTCTGTAGCCTGTGCTCATGCCCTTCCCTCAGTGCGTGTGTTCCGTTCATCTTTTGTTGTCCTCTTATGCTCTGTGCCCTAATTACTTGTTTGTAGCCTGAAATTTTGGGGCTTGCTGGATGAAACTGAATCCCCTTGTTTCTTTACTTTTGTGTAAGAGAGATACCTGTGGCTGGACTGTTTTGCACTTGATGCTGTAGTTTTAAACTGAACAGTTATGCAAACTAAACATTGTATGCAGATGGAATTATTTAAAGAGCCAAGCGCATAAGAGGAAGCATCAAAAATAGAAAATGATAGGAAGAACTACCTCATTTTCTGTCATGCAAGCATGTGACCCTTAGCAAATTCACTAGCAGGCCTGGTGAGATGACCCAGGCTGTCTGGATGTGGAGCATGTGCTGGGCATGGCGGGGACTTGCAGAACGGAGACTCGTGTTCATAGACTTTTCCATCAGAAATCTAGTTTTGGATTCCAGCTGTTGACAGGCATGTGCTTTGCAGCTAACTACAGAAAAACACACAGTCTAATTCAAGCAAATGCTATATGTGTAAGGATTTGAGCTTGAAGTGGAAAGCAGCAGTGGAGAATTATTAACATAGTGTATACAAATATTAGACAATGTGAGTAGAAGAGCTAAGTTAGCTCTGCTGGTGCTTCCAGCTTTTTTAACACCAGGGGAACATTAACAGGTGAAATCTTATCAACAGGGTAAATAAAGGAAAGACCATACAAATTAATGATAAATTGATTTTTACTGTAGTATTAAAAAAAGTAGTGAAATACCTTTCAGCTTGATTATTCTTAAAATTTATAGGTATTGTCAAGGCTGATTATCTGAGTCACCTGCTTGTAATAACAGAAAATGACATCATCTACAAACTTTTGGGATAATCAAGCTTGAAGTTTTGCAACATTCTGAGCTTTAATGTTCTGCCAACAAAGTGTGTAGCTGTAATGCAAAGTTGATTAATGATCATCTATATGCCACTTACCCTGGATTTCTTTTTATTCATTTGTGTCACAAGATAAAGCACTGTTAGACTGCTTGAACATCACTTGAGCAGTCTCAGTGTTAGTTTCTTTAGCTGCTTGACCTTTACCTGACAGTCCCTTCCCATCTCAGGAATGTGTCTGCCACGTATTTTTAAGTGCTACTGAGCCTGTTCTTCACTTTTTGCCATGGGGGAGCAGGTCCAGTGAAGGGCATAACATGAGGCTGCAGCCCTTCAAACTTGGACAAAAGTAAGTTACAATAAAATGTGTTCCTTATGACATGTTTTTTCCAGCAGCAAAGAAGGACTGCAAATTTGATTCCTTTACTAAATTAAAAATATGAGGATTGACTTACCCCTGGAACAAAATGTTCCAGTAGTTGCAGAATGTATTACATATTAACTCTCCTTATTTCTCTTGCCTGGTCCATTGTTTTCTTAAAAGGATACTCTCTAGTTTCTCTTACTAATTTTTAAAAAATCCTGCTTTGTATGTCACAGTCTTTGATAAGAACCACTTTTCTACAAATGAACTAATGCACAAAAGCAGTTTAATAATTTTATCATGTAGTTAAATTTTAAGAACTGACTTATCTTTGCTCTCTTTAAAGATACCCCTATGGTGCAGGTTTCTTCTGGGAAGAAGGAACATGCTACAGCCATAAGAAGGTACTTCTGCTCAGCTCAGCCCTCAGGGCCCACGTCCAGTCCATTTGGCTGGTGTGTGTGCCCAGAACTACTCAGGTGTTCACACTGCTGAGTGCTAACCTAGTCACCACAAGTCAGGCCCCATGATGTCCTGGCTGCCAGACTACTGGGTATTTTACAGAGAATCTGATACTCATAATAGCTTGTGGATAAGTAACCTTTTAAGATGGAGTGAGTGGGAATTAAATGGGCTGCCATGGGTGAATGGCATTCAAATCCTTGAATGAAAATGATGACTGTGGATCCCTCTCCTGGGAGATAGGAAAGGTACTGCACTTTTAGACAATGCCCCAATTACTGGGCATAATGGGATTACCTCTTCTCCCTCACAGAACTGAGTGCCTTGCATACTTGAGACTTAAAGCTTTTTTTTTTTTAACACAGAACATGCAACCTGTTAAGTTCCTTCATGAATTTAGCCTCAAAGTTTTGTGAACCAGCAGTTCAATATTTCAAAACAGTAACAATAGAGTACATCATATAATCCCAGTCTTTGTGAAGGAGACATGCTTTGGCATTTTTGTTGTAATGTTTTGTAACTAGTAAAAGTAGTTGGTTCTCATGTAAATACTACCAAGAATTTAGTATCACATCAGCTCTTTTAGTTCCATACAAACATACCAGCATTCTCCCCTTTATTTTAGTGAGGAAATCCATTGAGCCCCCTTGGGCCAGTAAAACCAAGTTCTATTAGTAAGACATACAAACTGCACCGAACAGTGCAGATGTGGTGAACTGAGCTTGTTCTCTGCCCCCTTGAAGGTTGGTTAGGTACAAAAGTACTAGATCTCTCTGAGGTGAAGAATACAGCATCTTTTTTTCCATTGAGGCTTGCCTCCTCTGCCTGAAATTCAGGGCCACAGTTGACTTAGAGGCTCCCCACAGCTGTAGGGGATTGGGAGAGTAGGGACCCACATCACACTAAAGCTTCCTGTGCCTGATGACCTTGCAATAGTTCTCAGAAAAATGAAGTCTGTTGAGTTAGGGCACTTTTGCCACAAGCAAGCCTACGGCTTTGACTTGCATAAGGTCCCCTGAAGCTCCAATGCTCTTTTTGTCATTTGAAAGTTTTGGTAGCTACAATTTTTTGGTAGCTACAAGGACTAGCAAGGATTCTTTAAAGGCAGTAATGTGTTCGTTTTTGACTCAATGCTCATTGGTATTATCTGGAGCTCAGGTGCAGCATATTCCTGTGTCCAGGCTGACAGGAAAAAAGAAGTATCCCATTACTGGAATGTTACCTGCACTTACTCCCGTGCTAAGTTAGGGTCTGTTGCTTTAGACCAAACATTTTCAGTCCATGGCACGTCAGTGGACTGTTTACACTGTTTATAGGTAAAGGCCACAAATTCTTGCCTAATGTTAAATGTTACTTTTCAGCCATTACACAGTTCATACCATTTCTGGAAGGTTTGTCTGGAGGAAAAGGGAAAACAGGTGTACAGCCTGAGTTGGTCTTTTCAGTTATGCCTCTATCCCATCTGCCAACAGAACATCTTAGACTATCTGAGTACATAGAAGTCAAGGACACTTTTACTGGACCTCATTTCTGGCTCCTCCCTGCATTTCAGACGAATGCAGACAATTTTGTCCTCATACAAGTTCATTTATTTCCATACTTTGTCCTACATATGTAAGTCTCAAGATTTGCTCAGTTTCCATAATTATATAAACAAACTGTGCCAGGAGAACACAAGAAAATGAAAACAACCCCCCAAAATGCTTTTCACAGTATTCATTCAGGCAGTTACGTTCTGCTAAGGAACACTCTTAGGCTTCAGGGTCCATGGGGTGACTATCAAGAGTGTTTTATACCTGTTCACAGAAGCTTCTTGATTGATAGGTGACTAAACCTTGTAGATGACAGACAAAAATAATCTTCCACTGTAGGACTGTACAGGAATGGGCACAGTCCTATACATGCTTGTTAATTTTGATACTTATAGTGGTCTTATATTACTTTTTCTTCATACAAACACAAGCTGTCTCGTACTTTTAAAGATCATATTTGACAAAATAAATCTTTTCAGGTTTTATTGCTTTATTTTAAAAGCGGTGTCACATGAAGAAATACTGTGACGTGGAATAAGTTATTAAAAAACATACCAATCCGAAGATTTGTGAGAAAAGTTTATACTTATCAACTAGTTTACCCAAAGACTGGCGTCAGTATAACACTGGCACCCCGTAAGCAACACGCTGCTCACACCCAGGCGCATCCTTTCGGAAAGGCTTCCGTATTAAAACAGTGTTGGGATGGACATTTCGCATTTAAAGAGGAGCAGCAGCGCCGCAGGAGCCGCTCCGTGCAGCGGGCCCGGGACACTTACAGTCGGTACAGCCTGTCTAGGCGTAGGCTCGGCCTCCAGCGCCGCCCTCACGGCTGCTGCACCTTCGTCCGCTTCACGGGAGGGTCATCGCCGCTCGCCGCCGCGTCCGCGTTGTTTTCGTCTTCGCCCGTATCCTCCTCGTCGTCATAGTAGTCGTCGTCGTCGTCGTCGCCGCCACCTGCCAAAGTTCGGGCAGGCGTGGGTGAACGATGCGGGGCGCGGGCGGCGTCCCGGGGCCGGCGGAGCCCCCTCGGCGCGCCCCCCCCCGGCACTCACCGCGCCGCGCACCGCCCGCTGCGGCCCGCTCCTCCTGCACCAGCGGCGCCAGCAGCTCCACCACCCGCTCCTGCAGCTCGCTCAGGGCTCCCCGGAGCCCGCGCAGCTGGGCGGCCTCGCCCTCCTCCGTCGCTGGGTACGGCACCCGCACCGTCCGCGTCCGCCCGTCGCGGCCCCGCAGCTCCGCCACCAGATCCCGACCCGGGCCCGGGTCCGCGTCCGCCGCCAGCTCCGCCATCACCGCCCGCCGCTCATGTACCCGCCCCGCCGGTCACGTGCCGGCCGCGCGGGCCGCCCCCCCCCGCGGTGACACACCGCCCACGGTCACGTGGGGCGCGCGTGATTCCGCTTCCGCTGTGGCGCCCCCTGGCGCCTCCTTGGCCCGGTGTTTCCCGCCTCGCTTCGCGCTCCGCGGCCTTCGCGTCCTGGCGATGGAGGCGGCGGCTTCGGAGGGCGCCGAGCCGGGGAGCGGCGCGGAGGAACCCGTGGTGTCCCTGGCGGAGGTGCTGGCGGAGAACGAGGAGCTGGAGAAGGAAGCGCGGGCCGTGCTGGGGGGCAGCGACCACGAGCGCTGCAGTTACTCACAGGTGGGGGCGGGGCCGGGGGCCTCGGGGGCCGGGGGCGGGGCCCGGGCCCGGAGCGTGACCGGGGCGGGGCTTGGGGCGGGGCCCGGGGGGCGGGGCCCGGGGCGGCTGAGCCCCGCCTCCCTCCCCGGTCCCCTCACGCCGCGGCCGGCCGCTGTCTCCCGCAGGGCGCGGTGAAGCGGCAGGCGCTGTACGCCTGCAGCACCTGCACGCCGCCCGGCGCCGAGCCCGCGGGGATCTGCCTGGCCTGCAGCTACGAGTGCCACGGCACCCACCGCCTCTTCGAGCTCTACACCAAGAGGTACGGGCGGAGGGGCGGGAGCGGCCGTGTAGGACCCTCACAGCTCCTGTGGCTCCTGCTAAACTGCTGGGAATTGTTAAGAATACGAAACCCAGCGTGTTCTCACTTCATATAAATCCTGAAACGCTACGTTTTTCTTTCCAGGAATTTCCGCTGTGACTGTGGAAATAGCAAGTTCAAAAATCTGCAGTGCAAGTTACTCCCGGTAAGTTTTAGACAGGTTTCAGGCGTTCAGAGTCAAAATAAGAGTCTTGGGAGTTTGGTGCCTTGCCTCAGCCAGTGCTGACTCATGCGACGCCTCCAGTCTTCCCAGGAAGTTAAAAAAGGTGGGAATATTACAGCAAGGTATAAAACTGTTGAGGGACCAAAGGGAAATGCTGGGAGAAGAAGGAACATTTGGTCCTTGTCATCCATGAGTGCAGCAGTTCTGCATCCATGGTCAGTGCACTTCCAGAAGCAGGTTGTTGTGTTTCTGCACTAATACATCTCATTAGCTTTAAGCTGTTTCAGAATAACCTTTTGGCATGCAATTTTGCAGTTGCATTAAGGCTGTGCTGCTGTCAGAGGGACTGTTCCCTTTCCTTCTTTGTGATGGCATTTGTAGTGCCCTTATATTTTGTCACCAGAGCCTACTGACAGGATGGTATTTTACTGTATTAAGCTGCCTATACTTTTCTACTTGGTGGGCATTTTGAACTTTTCAAGTAACTGGCAATCTCCATCTTCTGGGAAGCAGCAACAGGATGCTGCTTGGCTTGCTTGCACTGATGCTCTCAGGATAATAGCAGTCCAAACAATGAAACAGACAGTGGTTTTGTGTATGCCTATTTTGTTCTGGGAGAATTGAAATGGATCCAGAGCTCGTCAGCAAAATCACAGTGCAGTGATCCCTACAGAGAAGCTGTGACAAGTTTATGTTACCATTTCTCATTTGAGGCAATGAAATGGATCATGTGGTTGTTCTTCTGCTTCAGTTCAGTGAAAATTCAATTGTACAGGTTAAGTAAGCTTCAGCATCTGTCCATTAATCTGTCTGACACCATGATTGCCATTTGTTACAAAGGTGAGCAGACTGTTTTTCCTCTTTAGGTATGAATTTTAGCATTCCTCACAAGCCCTATCTGCTGCTCACTGTAAAGCAGAAGTGTCTGGAGAATATCTTTCTTTTTGTATATTCAGGCTGATGAAAATAATGATGGTTTTAGGAGTTAAGGGGGAACAGAAACGGCTGTCTTTTGTCGTTTACTGTCTTTTGTTTTTTACTGTTTTGTCTTTTGAGACTTTTTCCCCTTTTCTCCTAGGAAAAGAGCAAGGTGAATTCAGGAAATAAATATAATGACAACTTCTATGGATTGTACTGTACATGTAAAAGACCTTATCCTGATCCTGAAGATGAGGTAAGAAATGCAAGATCCAGTAGTAATCATATACAGATGGTGTTTGTGGTAGATACTGTGTAAAGGCTGGTCACTGAGCTGCTTTTCAAGGAAGATCCCACTTCAAGAAATTTTATGTTCCATATTGGTTTTCATCGGTTGTATGAAGTAATTACTTGATAATTTTTTTTATGGTAAAGTATGTTTATGCCTTAGAGACAGATGAGGAGGACAAGTCATCATTTGGATGAAATGGTGCTGTAGTTCCCTGAAGTTGCAGAGTTCCCCTAAGGGACAGGGTTATCATAACCTTGAGAAATGTGGCCTAGTGCAGAATAAACACATTGCACATGTTAGGAAAGACCAGAATGTGCTTCCCTGTGCCTGCAGCAATGCTCTGGCAAGGCTTCTGGGATGGGGAGAGTCTGTCCTGTCCTGTAGCACTAGCTACAGTCCTAGATGGTAGCCAGAACACTTTTTTGTCTCTCTCAAACACTAAAACACAGCACTGGATTTGTAGGTACGTGCTCTTGTTTGCAGTCACAGGAATCAGGTGTTTTAAAGAACAGGGAAGGCACAAGTCTTTCAAATACAAATAAGAAAGCATTTTATAAGCTCCCCACTCTCAAGTTCAGAGATAGCTAAAAACATTTCTGAAGAAATAATTAATAGTTGTTTCATAACAAACACTTCATACTGTCCTGTATGGTGACCAGTTAAGTTTGTTTCTGGCATCTTTCACTGACCTGATGACAGTGTGAATGGCTGGCTGTTCATGCATTTCTGCTTATAAGGATACCAATAGTGTTTTAACTTTTATCAGCTTTCTGTGAGAAAGTCTTGCCCTGCTGGGAAGACTGGTTTTGTAGTAATAAATGGCATTTCCACAACCTCAGTCACATGAGAGATGGATGACATGTGCTGTTGAATCTGAGGGAGGGAAGCAAACTGACTAACAAAGCACTGACTACTTACTAATAGCAGCTCCTGTGAGGGGTGAAGAGGGAAATGCAATTCACTGAACAGGATTTGCATGATACTGCAGCTTGAGACTGGTGAGAGATTCTGGAGGTTGCTATTGTTGCTAATAATATGATTGTTCATCTAGATTCCAGATGAGATGATCCAATGCATAGTTTGTGAAGACTGGTTCCATGGAAGGGTAAGGAAACTATAAATAGCAGAACTGCCATTTGCACGGGATCAAGTTGGTGTTGGTTAGGTTTGTGTGGTAATTCTTACTTGGGAAGTTTGCTGTAGTTCTCTAAAGAGATTATTACAGGAGTTCCAAGGCATTTGTTTTCAGCTTATGCAAAGGAGCACTGAAAGTCTAATCTTGCACTGCTGTCCACTCCAGTTAAAAAATACTGGGAAGAGTCCTACTTTTTTGAAGGTTACCACTGCAGAATAAAGTAATAACTTTATAACTGTCTCTTTAATTAGAAAACTCTAATCAGTATAGTTGGTGAGGAAAAGATTCTTACTGAGGCACATCATTATCAACTACCTGAATAGTTCTTCCTTCAAAAGAATGCCTTTTAAACTCTTAATTCCTTTAAGTAGCAAGGAACAGACTGTGCTGTTCATTCTTGATTTCAAACTTTGGGAAAGTCTTTTGAAAGCAGCCGAGCACTGTAGTGGGTGCCCAACTTAATGGGTAAGCATTAAGGATTCAGCCTCTTGTGCCTTGAAGGGCACAAGTGGAATTCCATACTTGAAGTTGCAGGATCAAAGAGTAAAAAAAATACGATTGGCTTCAATTATGGGTTCTTGTAGATAAGCGTCTTTTGTATTAAGTGTATGAATGAAGAGTGTTGTGCTGCATACTATGAGCTTTGCAGGAATGCTTTTTCAGAAGAGAGCCACTAAGTGCTTTTAATTGCCCAAATAGTTCTCATCAATATATGGACAGCTTTGGGATTGAATTCTTCTCAAGTTCAGTATGTGATCAACAGAGATGCTTCTCTGCTGTGTGCTTACTTCTTTCTGACAGCATCTTGGTGCAGTTCCCCCTGAAAGTGGAGACTTCCATGAAATGGTGTGCCAGGCCTGCATGAAACGTTGCCATTTCCTATGGGCTTATGCATCGCAATTAGCAGGTAAAGAAGGTTAAGTGGTCTGAGCCGGTATTTTGTGAGCTTGTATTTCTCATACATGGCTGGTTAATGACATAATACTGGTTTAAGTGGTTGGAAAAATGATACTCATTAATTATATTGGACAATCACCTTCAGCAGTGGAACATGTGGGGTGGCGGTAACTTCTGTAAAAAAAAAAAAAAGCAGTTTTTATTCTTAAATCTTGATTCAGTGCTGCTTGCTTTTATTTACTTTATCAAAGATGTCTAGCACAAAATGGATGAAAATTTAATACTTGAGTCAAGGAACTTAATTTCTAAACTAGATCAAAGAACTGAAGAGTCATCCTAAGGAAAGCAGTGAAACAAACAGTTCTTACAGACACTCTGAGCAGCAAAGAGTGAATGATAGAGTGACCTGAAATGAATATGTTTAACATTAATCTGTGTGGGGCTGGGGCTGTGCTCAGGAGACTCGTTCCCTGTGGTCACACTAGCTGTGTGGACTTAAAAGAATAGATGACTTGATTTCTGTAGAAAGAACCAGTTTGTCATAGTCTTCTAAAAATACTGCTTGTATCAGCTGCTGATAGATTTCTTGTGTGCCCAAAATTTCAATGGTATTTTCAAGGATGGCCACCTGGAGTTCTTTTCATTCTAATGTAAATAGTACAGAACAGGGTGTTTGTCTGTTTTTGGTTTTCCTCCTAACCAGCTTTGTCACAGGGCACATACTTGAATTGGCATCAAAACAGAAACTTTTTTTAAATAAACAAGAGATTAGCATAGTTAATCTGTGGTGGTGTTTTTGAGGTGTGTTTGGAGAAAATTAAAAACTCCAACACAGTCAGCAAAAAAGCACATGACAGTTACTGAAACTGTGATAGCTAGCAAGGGATGTCAAGAAGGACAAATGTCTTAGTAAAGGACTCTGAAATTGCGATACCCTCTTCCCTCTCCTAGGGCTTAGATTTTGGGAAGCAGAGTGTTTTAGAATAGGAGAAGCAGAGAGAATGACTGTAGTGGCCTGTACCTTTTCTGGCACAGTATTTTTACTTGTGGGTATGTATCTTCCAGTTCCTCCTTTGACCAAAGCGAACTCCTGTGAAGATGAAGGGGTTGTCTTGAAGGTAGAGGAAAGTGAAGAGCAGAAGAAAGAAATAAAAAAAGAAAGTGGAGTGGAACACCATGACACAAAGGAGGAAAAGCAATCAGAACAATTCAATGAACCATCCACTAGCTCTGGGTCTGCCTATCCTGAGGTAAAATGTACCTTCTCTTCTGACTTGCACATCTTCATGCTGCTGATAATCGAAGTGAAGCCCACCTCACTCTGTACAGGCTCAGGGAAGGGGTGCTGTGTTCAGTCTGTTCCCATGTTCCTCTGCAGTCACTGACCTTTCAGACCTGCAGTCTCTGTGGAGCACAGTGTGAGCTGTGGAACAGGGCTGTGAAGAGGTGTAATGTCTGTTTGCAGATGGGCTACATCTGTCCCTTCTTCTTAGCCACCTGGCCAGTACACCAGGGTGACTTCTGTTTGTTCCAATACGTGGTGTAGCTGCATTTGCATGATGGTCCAGCTCTGAATTCTTAAATACTTAGAGATATTGCAGTAAATTTCTACAGAAATTTCCCATGGAAATTGCTGAAACCACATCAAATTTCTCATGTGGATGGTAATATAGGTTTTTTATAAAAATAAATGTGTTTGAGACAAAAGAAAATTCATGCCTAAGGAGAAGGACATGCCAAAAAGAACAGGGTCTCTTTGCAGTGACATTGTAGAGTGCTGAACACTCTCTTTTTAATTCAGGTAGTTGCTAAGAGCAAGGAGCGAGTCTGCAAGCTGAAAGAGCTCCAAAACAAGCCATTTGTAAAAAAAGATACTGCCACCTTTTGGCCATCGAACTGGAGGAGCAAATTATGCACTTGTGAAAACTGTTTGGTATGTATGTTCTCTTCATTACCATCACAGATGTGGGACAGGCAGGGAGGAGCTCCCAGACAATCATTGAGGAGAAGCTTTAGGTAAAATCTGTGTAAATATTCTTAATGCTGAAACCTCCCTTCATTCCACATAAAGATTCACACTGAATCCTGTGGATTAATATAGCAGGAAAAGGCTTCTAAATGTTTGTATTTTCTTTGCTGCTTTAATCCAGTATTGCTTGGAAGTTATGAGGAGATTCTGAAACACAGAATTCACATTATTATTGTTATTTGTGATACTGAACACAACAAGGATTGGGGGAGAGCACCTCCATCTGAGAAGTTTTGTCACATAAAACTAAATTTTACTTTATTCTCCAGAAAATGTATTCAGAGCTTGAAGTCCAATTCCTGACAGACGAATGTGACACTGTCTTGGCTTATGAAAATAAGGGTACCAGTGATCAAGAGACAGAGAGGAGAGATCCTTTAATGGACACCCTTAACAGTATGAACAGAGTCCAGCAAGTGGAACTCATCTGTGGTAAATACAACTTCATTTTTAGAGTCTCCCTTAACACACTTTTAAGTGAACAGTTTGCCACAAGAGATTGATATCAGGCCTTGCAGTGTAGTGTCAAACTATTTTTGAAGTAACATGCAGAACTGAATGACAGGTTGAATGACAACTGTATGACAGGTTGCACACCTCAGTCAGAATTGGTCCTCTCTGGCCCATTATTACAACTTTAATTTACAGTGAGACACTGGATGGTGTGTGAACTTTCACCCTGTTTAACATCTTAGATACTGTAATGATAGTGATTTATTGTAATGTGAATATTTAAACATTAATTTGAACTTCTGCTGTCTGGCTGATTTATCTTCCCCTGTTCTATTGTTTGGCACTCTCCTGTTGGCTGGGGAGTGCCAGCCAGGCGTCCCCTGTGGCTCTGCTGCAGAGCACAGTGACAAGGCAGTGCTGAGGTGTTTTATGCCTGGAGCTGTGTTTCTCTTCTAGTCAGGGTTCTGCACTCTGGCAAGGACAGTGTCCCAGTCCCAAGTTACAGGCTGGGCCTTTCTACCACAACCCACACATGCTTTTGTGAGGGGAAGCTGGGAGCAGGGCCAGTCTTTTAGTTACTTGTGCTAATTCACTCACTGATCTCTATACCTTTCTCTGAAATCAACCCAAACAGGCACTCACACTACATAGGTTAGTCTCATAAATTATTAGGCTTCTCATGTTTACATTATTATTATTTATAATCTAATTCAAACCTAGATTTGTCTGAAGTAAACCTAACAAATGGCAAGAGGAAGTAGAACAAGTTGTGTTCTTGAGTCAATGTTAAACTAAAACTGGGTATCTTACTGTTTTTTTCTTTGCCTTTGCTTTGCCATCCAGAATACAATGATTTCAAGACAGAACTGACTGACTATCTCAGGAGGTTTGCAGATGAGGGAACGGTAAGGTGCACCTTCTAGAATTTGTTTGCCAGAAAATGTGTTTTAAAGAACTGCTGAGGGCTGGGTGGTGAATACCATGATATTCTGTTGTACTGTTTTTTCTTGTCTCTTGGAGTTGCTGGTACTGCAGTAGAAATCAGAAATCTTACTTCATTCGATTTTAACAATTCCTTTTTGATGTTGTTGAGAGATAATGGGAACTTTACAGAAATCTGTCTGCAAGGTACTGAGAGCAGTTCTTAGATTAAAATGAAACTTCTGTTGCTCTAGGTAAGATACTCAGGAAGAAAAGCTCTTAACTTTTCTGGTTTTTCTTAGATTGAATCTAAACCCTTAGAAGAATAAGGACAGACTATGATTGTCAGTCTTGTCAGTTGTTTTCCTGCAGGAATTTGCATGCCATTATTAAGTAATACTTGCATTTTGTTGGCTGACTTGCTGTATTGCCTTTCTTGGTTACATTGGAATGACCCTGAAGTGAGCTAGTGAAAATCTTGCTTTGTGTTAAATTTTCTGATGGTAAAAGCAAGAGGTCAAAGTCATTAAAATACCATTGGGAGCTTTGGTCCATGTCTTTGTTCTGCCTTTGGGGAGCTCATTTCCCTGTTTGCATAATCTACAATAGAATTTGGGCATTAATCCTCTCCTTTGGGTGCAACAGGAAAGCTGTACCAGAGAAATTTCAGGGTATTTGCTTTTCTGTGCTTTGTGTATTATGTGTGGAGATAAAACAGGATCCTTTAATTAAGTTCTTGCACCACAACTTGGGTTTCAATACTGCTTCTCCTAGGTGGTTACAAGGGAAGACATTCAGCACTTCTTTGAAGAATTTCAGTCTCGGAAAAGGCGACGGACTAACAGGATGCAGTACTACTGTAGTTAGACTGAGAGGGTTTGGGTCTGAAAGAACAACTGGCAAAACAATGTTCACTGGCAAACAGAAAAGGCATCTTCAGTTTTTGGCTTCTCATCAAAATCCAGCTATCCAAGAAACATCATCATTTTGTCTTACACGTCCTTTATTTGTAGCACCTAAAACATGTTCTTAACAAATCCTTACGTTGCACTTAGGGGGATTTCAGTACCGATCGACTTGGCATTCCCGGGAAAGCCGGCCTTGTCTCCAGGGGAGGAGGGCGGGTACTGGAGCAGCGTGTCCTGCTGCTTCCCGGTCGCCGCTCCCCTGGTTACTGCCGTGGCTCGGAGCCGTGGCCGTGCTAAACCCGCCCGGGCTCCGCCCTGCCCTGCCCTGCCCTGCCCCCGGTGGCAGGGAACGCGCTCCTGGCTTTCCTGCTTGAATGGCTCTCTCTCGTCCCTTGGGGCTGTAGCCATTCCGTGAGGCCCCAGCGGCAAGGATCTGCCTGTTCCTGCCCTGTCGCGGCTCCTCAGGGGCTGGGCCGGGCTGCGGCTGAACCAGCAGTGCTGCCTGCCCGCTCCCGCTGGGGAAGCGCTCCCCAGGCTGCTCACAAATGGGAAAGCAGAGCTTAGGCTTGATGCAACAGAGTGTTCTATCTGGTTTTATACATTAAAAAAAACTGTTTTCTAGTATTGCACAAGGATGGTTTCCGTGGTAAAAAAAAATTCAGATGATCTTAATTCACTCATCAGAACATAAACAAGAGCTAGGAGGAGGCACTAAATTACAAACTAAGCGGGGGGGGGGGGTGTTGTTATATGCTTTGATTTTAAAAACTAGCCTACAGCAAATTCTTCTACTTTCTAATTGTTGCTGAAAACACTGCAGCATCATGGTATTTTGCTACAGTATGGAATGTTCTTTTTATAACCACTGTGATAATCATGGGACAGATGTTTCACTGACTTTTAAGACTACACTTAGCTGCAAATAAAAATTAAGATTTTGTAAGTTTGGAGCCTAATGTAGTTAGACCCCAAAACATACATTAAAATTCTAGTTTTTGAGGATTTCTATATCATGGGGTACTATTCTGCTTCCATGTTAATGGTTTTTGAAAAGCAAAGGTAGACTTTTATCATTCTCACTATTAACTGTTTCTGACCATTTTATTTACAAACAGTAGTTTAGCATAGATGCTCAGCTGAGCAGTTTCATAGAACATAGACTATGTTGAGTTGGAAGGGACTCGTCAGGATCATCACATCCAACTCCCTGCCCTGCACAGAACAGCCCCAAGAGTCACACCATGTGCCTGAGAGTGCTGTCCAAACTCTTCTTGAACTCTGTCAGGCTGGTGCTGTGACCACTGCCCTGGGGGGCCTGTTCCGTGCCCCCTTTCTCTGATATCCAAGCTAAACTGCCCCTGACACAACTTCAGGCCATTCCCTCAGTCCTGTCTGTCACTGGGCACCACATAGAGGAGATCAATGTCTGCTCCTCCTTTTCCCCTCACAGGAACTTTTAACTGCAGTGGGGTCTCCCCTCGGTCTCCCCCAGGCTGAACAGACCAAGTGACCTCAGCCCCTCCTCACACGGCTTCCCCTCAAGGCCCTTCAAGGTCCTCCTGGCCCTCCTTCACTCTCTAGGAGCTTTGTGTCTTATTTTATGTTGTGGTGCCCAGAACTGCCCCCAGCACTGGAGGTGAGGCTGCCCCAGTGCAGAGCAGAGCAGGACAATCCCCTCCCTCGCCTGGCTGCTGATGCTGGGCCTGATGCACCCCGGGACATGGGTGGCCCTCCTGGCTGCCAGGGCACTGCTGACTTACGCTCAATGTGTCATCAACCCCCAGGGCCCTTCCCTATTTGCTTTCAAATTTAACTCTGGATATTGTACATGCTCTTTTTTTGGAAGCAACTGTTACAGGAGCTGTAACTGCACATCTAACTACAATATAAAAAGATTAAAAGAACTGTTCACTGTGTACTGTCTTATTTTCTCACAGTGCTGCTGTAGTGTTGTTTCCATCCTCAGTCCAGGCAGGCACAGGGAGCCCAGTGATGACCTGTTAGCCAAGCCACCAAGGTGTATAGTGGGGGCTAGTCAAACCCAAGATTTCTACATTTTGTTACTACCTGACCCAGGTGTGAAACAAGGGATGGCAGCGTGCTGGCATGTACAGTTTAGAGCAGGACAGGGTCATTTTTCCTCTGTTTTGCAGTTTCTGTAATTCACTGAAGGAGTAGGGGAGAGGGTATCCAAAGGCAATTGTGTCTTCCACAGGAAATAAAAAAGCAGTGAAAGGCCCCAGTGATGACAGAAATGCTTCATGGCCCAGCACCAGCCTTGCTGTGCTTGAGAAAATACAGCAGTGATGGAAGGAGTGAGTTCAAATGTAGAATTCCTGTGGCTCCAGTTGCAGAGCACAGGGCCAGAACTGACCATGAGTGCTGTCCATTGCTGGCATGAGCCTGTACTGAAGCAGGGTCTGCCTGAAGGGACCCAGCTCCAACAGTCTCTAATGCAGAAAGCCTCCCCTTAGCAAAGGGACATCAGGAATCCTCTCCTCTGAGGTTGGCAAGCTTAGAAGCACTGTTGCAAAGTGACAGCCTATAGGAAAAAATGTTAAAATTGTCTAATTTAGGAAGGTCCTAGAACTCATCTTCTGGTGTGGGAGGGAAGGTGTCAGTAATTAACACAGTTCTCCCTCTCCTAACCCACCTGTGCTCTGTGTCAGGATGTAACCCACAGTATTTTGCCCTTGTACATCAGAGTGGGACCAGGCAAGTGGCCAGATGACACTTCTGAACTTCAGTCATTGTTCTGAAGCGATGAGGCGCTTGCTTCTGAGACACAGATGTAATGAACAGTCAGCTGGAATAGTCGGCAGGGAAACTGCAGCCTGGGAATGCCGGGTACTGGACACATCTGCTCTAAGGAGAAAATGAACACACGCTTCCTTGCACCCAGGGCTGCGCCCCAAGGCCCAGCTCTGAGCAGCCCTATTGCCTGTCACAAGGCATGGCCTCAGACACTCAGGCTCCAGCCAGAACTCACACAACCACTTCACTGAAATGCTTTTCACTTTTATTGACTGCCTGATCAGAGGGACTAATTTCAAATCTTTCTTTCACACTGGCTGATACCATGTCTTTGGTGTTCACAGCATTATTGTGCCCCTTTTTTCCCAAAAACCTTTTAATTTTATTGCTGGGCTCCTTTCCCCCAGGCCTGGTCACTGCAGCCTGGAGTGAGCAGGGCAGGGTGCTGGATGCAGCCAGGTAGCAGCAGCTCAGGGAAAGCAGCCACACAACCACGTTCTATACAAGCCATTTATTTGAAATGCCAACTATACGTAGGATAAAGTCAGTGTTACATGCTTCTCAGCAACAGTAGAAAAATAGAACCAGTGAAAACCTTTTTACAACTGTAATGGTACTCAAAAGAGAAATGTATTGTTTTACAATGCATCACACAAGACTAGAATTCAAGTTTGGAGGTACCTAAATAAAAATACTATTTTTTTTAAAAAACACTATGTACAATTGAAGCGTAAACAAGTTTTACAAAGTACTGGTTATGCAGGTTGTAGAAAAAACACTTGCATAGGACATGAAGTCAGTTTAAGAAAGTTTTCTGAGCCTTTAGCATTGAAGGCACTTGACTTTATACCAGTAATAACACAAGGACAAGAAACAAATTCTTAACACTGCCGAGGGCAGGGCTGCCTTCTGGCAGTACAGGTAATTACAGAAACCCCAAATGTGGTTTTACAAGTTTCCCTCTAAGCTGTTCCCTGCATCCAGCAGGGCTCAGCACCACCTCTACCATAGAAGCATAGAATTATTAGAGGAACAGTGCCTCAAACAGCATTAGTGTTCTTTCAAAAAACAAAAACCCCAGAAAAACAACCAAAACAACCAAACAACCCATACAAAACACCCAAACCCCCTTGCCCCCCCACCTTCCCAAACCCAAACCAAAGAAACCCCTAAAGACGTACATTTGGGACATTCTGGGACCAAAACGCAAGGCTTACAAGTACAGGTGGCCACAGCCTTAATTTTTGTAAGTGAAAATCCTTAATAACAGGAAAATACAACATGAAACTGCCAATCAACACAGCAGTTACTAATACACAACTACAATAATTCTGTGGAACAACAAAACATTTCAAAGGAATAATGTGTTTTAGGAATTAAGTTATTCATCCATATATTAAGGAAAAGAGGAATTGGGTTTGGGGAAAGGGGAATAAGACCTTTTTGCATGTTGCTCACTAAATGCAAGTCTGAGCTCTCTCTTTAATAGAACAAGGAGCATGAGTCTCCCTCATTCAAAAAAACAACTTTTATATCTCTATCCTCAAGCAAAATAGTCAATAATCTGTCATTTCCATCTAATTTATAGAAGGAAAAGGTGTCAATTTCCAGCCTAATCAGAAAGTGCTTCATGTAAACAAGGAGCTTCTGCACCAAAGTTTCAGTAGACAGAGAACAAGGAGTAGCAGGTAGCACAGGTACATGTGGTGTGCAAGTGAGATGTAGGATGAACACTGGCTTCTGAATAATGCTGCCATGAAAAATGGTCTCACCCCTCTGCACATCCCAAGTAGGAAATCCTGCTCTGGACTACAAAAATAAAGTTCCAGTAATTCAAGAAATCCTTCTTTTCCACTTCAAACCAGCTGCCATTAGCTGCGATCTTCTTCCCAAATCAAAATATGTAAGTGAAAACACAGATTGTCTACATGGCCTGATTGTCTTTGTGGCCTCAGAGGGACTTGTCTTTCATTCTGCATCTACTTTTAAACATGTTATTCATACTTTTTTTTTAATACTGCACAGCTCCTGAGACTTCAGAAACAATTTTGTATTCTAAAACACAGACATGTCCTCCCCAGAGGCATTTCTCACCAGCTTATTCCAAAGCCAAAGCATTTCATGATTTCCCTCAAACCATAACTTCAAAACTTCTCATCTTCATCAGCCACACCCCCGACTATATTTCAAGCTTTAAAATTCTATCTATAGATCTCAGTCCCACCTCTGCCCAAGTACACAGTGCCACATCAAACTAAGATAATCAAAATAGTTTTCCTGAAGTACATCTATCAGTTTTAGGCAAAAATATTGAGAATAATAAGTTTTCTGAGGGCAGCTGTGATTTTTTAGTAGCTTAGCTGCCAACACGTACATGATGCAAGTCCAGGGAGTTTCAGGGTTCTTGTGTGTGCTGAAAGTTACTGGTTCTACTGAGCTGGTCTCATGCTGGTGAGGACGAGACCTTCGTGTGCAGTTAAGAGCTACACAGTCAGACAGGACCGTGCTCAAATCTTCAGGAGAAACCCAACGAGCCTCAGCCCCTTAACCTGCAGCAGCACCATCCCCCCACTGACACCTTCTTGCACTTAACAGTGTCCTACACCAGTCCCATGGAAATCCCACAGATGGGCGATGAAGCCAGGACCACCCAGAGCCTTGACTGTGGGCAAAAAACAAGATTAAAAAAAAGCTGACAGAGGAAAAATAAAAAAATCTCTCCTCACCCACAAGACACATCACCTGCAGAGTTTAGGCAAGTTTCTGCTCCAGCCCTACACCATGCTTTCCATGGCTGCATCTCAAAAGGAGCACCTGCAGAACCATCACAGAAGCAGGTCTATAGATGTGTCTGCAGGAGACACAGAGTTTACTGGTTCAAAGACCAATATCTTAATTCATCTAGAAGCTATCTGGTAGTTTGGAAATGCAGTATATGCAGTATTCAATATATTTCAGCAACACTGTGTTGTCACCAGGCCCTCCATACTTTAATGAAACACATTAGGTAAGAATTTGCCATCAACTAAAACCAAAAGTAAAGTTGCAGTAAAATTTCTGTTAAACAGTATTCAGCACTTTGAGCTGTAGGAAACAATTCAACCTAATCTTAAAGCAGTCCTTAGGTCACACCTGGGACTATAGTTTTCTGCTATAGGGAAACTCGTTACAGAAACTGCATTTAAACCCCCACCAAACAGGACCTTATCAGCAATCGCTACTCTACAGTGGCATCAGATCCCTATCCTGAATGCAATGAATTTGTTGTTAGAACTGCACCGTATTAAGGATGTACTTCATAACTGTAACCCTTCCCCTTGTGCTCTGCTGAACCCTGCCCCAGTGGCAGGAGCCAGCCCAGAGCAGCATCTTTCCCTCCTCACATCCTGTTAACAGGGGAATCTCATTTCTGTGCTTATTAAAAGCAAATCAGGCAATGGAGGTGGAATTTAAGAGCGACAGAGCTTCACACGTGTTGTGATGCTGAAGCAGTGACTCTTCACTTGGATTCTGCTCACAGAACAGCTGCACCTGGGGGGCCAGCGCCACGTGAGGCCAGGTAAGGAACGCTGTCACTGAGAGTGAAGCCCTTTTGTAAGCACAGGCAGGAGAAAGCAAGGCCATGGGCTGTCACCCCAGCACCGCCGGGGAGGGAAACCCTCCCACGTGTTCAGGCAACTGCGAAGGTTCCGTGCCTCGTCTTCCTGACACTGCACGAGTTAGCAGGAATCCGCTCATCTGGTCTTCGCCTACCCACGGATGAGCAGCTGGAAGAACAAGCAATTACTGTAATTTTTACAGTATTTCTAGATTTATTTCTAAATGGGCAAATCAACAATTCTAGTCTGTCTAGTAAGTGCTTCCTGCTTCCAGGTGGTCATGGAGTCGTCCATGGTCATAGCCAAAACAAAAGTAAACAGACTCTTACTGTCATATTCCAGTGAATTTCACAGGAATTTGGATTCCTAAATATCCCTCTTGATTTTTAAAACCTCAAATATAATTTTTGAAGTAGGTTTGCTATGCATACAAAGATAAGACCAGCTGCCAGAACTTTTCAAACAAAATATTAGATTGGATTCTTGCCATAGTCGTAAAAATCAGGAAGATTTCAATCTAAACAAACAAACAAAAAAATCCAACTCAAAATGTAGGTTTTTTGATGTGCTGTTCTTTGGAATTCCTATAATTAAAAAATAAACGCACTGTTATTATCTCATAAGAAAATACATTTCATAATGTGCAAACCAATGCACATAGAGAATCAGCATGTGAAAGGGTAAATGTAAAAGTATGAAAATACAGTCCTTTAAATGTGACATTAAAGTTTAACATATTAGTACAAAACTAATACACTAAAATAGATGTACAGGTGCAAAAGGCTACCAGGTTGTAGAAAAAAGGTACCAGTTTCTGTTTTTTTAAAAGGCTTAATTAAATCTGCTCCAAAAAAAAAAAAATGCGACAAAATAAACCCAGAAGCAGCATCAAAACCAAACTGATAACATGCTGTCTCTAATAAAGCAATGTATGTACAAAACAAATGAGCAAAGCTGAATTTTTCTGCTGGCATGAAAGAATTTCTCTGACAGAAGTCAGGCCAAAAGTTGCAAGGAATGGGATGTTTACAACTCTTAGGCACAGAGAAGTAGTGGAGGTTGCTTTCATAGGGCAGATTTTTTGTACAGGAAGTCTGGTTTGTTTGGAGACCTCCTTCCTCTGCTTACTCCATCTTCCCTTTCCAAATCTGCATTTCTCTGTGCTCCATGTTCCAATGGCTCATCATCTGCCAGTCTCCTACTGGGTCTCTCTTCTGGCACCTCAGAGTTGTATGCAGAGAGTGAAGGTCTGTTGGAGGTCAGCCCATAGGTTAAATCCGTTTCCATTTTTGTTCTTCCCCTGACATGAACAGGGCCATTCCCAGCATTTTCCTGGGTAGCCAGTGCCAAGTCCAGTCGCTGGGGAGGCTGTTCTAAGACATCGAGGTGTATTGGCTCATTCTTTTGCCTGTGTTGATGCCCATCTTGTGAGAGCAGGTACTCCCTCCTAGAATCCTCTTGCTTTTTAGGAGATATCTGGGAAGGTAGATAGGCTGACTTTAAGCCACTTGGTGATGCCTTATTGTGGCTGTACAAATCTGGGCCAAAATAAATGCCTTGTGAAGGTGAAGGACTGTGCCTGTTGGGTGCTGGAGTAGAGGGTCTGCATGCAGCATTAGAGAAGTCATAGAAGTCAGGATATTCCTGCGGGTTTTCTCGAGAATCTATTTTTTGCTCTATTGCATGTTTTTTCCGAGAAGTAGGCATGTGTCTGTTCTGAATGCATGAAATGTGCTGGGGTGGGCCGGGCCCTACCTCTGTAACCGCCTGGCTTAGCTCCGTGTCCACCGTGAGCTCTGGTAATCTTCTGTCTTTCAAAGACATTGCTGACACACCCATTGCGATGTCTGGCATCAGTTCATTTAGCAGGGGCTGAGTACACTGGAAAAGAAAAGAAATTGGTCCATGGAAACAAAGACAAGAGCTAAACACAAACTGTATTTAGGATGGTTTTTGTAATTCAAAAAGGCATTTTCTTGATCGACTTTAGTCTTGCCAACTTCAGCCTGCAAGTTTCCTGCACTGTTTAAAGAACACCTCTATCCACCAACCTTCACCTTCCTGCTTCTTTCCTTCATGAAGCTGTTGTGTCACAATTACAGCTCCTCTTAAATGCATCTTGCCTTGAACATGAAGTAAAGGACACTGTACTGCTGAACTTCATAAAGGTAGGCTTTAAGCTTTAAGACATTTAGAATTATCAATCCAAACAAGGTACTTGGTGCAGAGCCTAACAAATGGTTTGTCACAGCACACAGTTCCAGTGCAGGGAAGCCACGACACACATGTGTCATCACTATAGACACAACTCTTCTGCTTCCCCATTTTAAAGTAAATAAACTGCAAACGTGTGTGCAGGACAGCCTCAGGACTTGAGGGAGCATCAGTTACAGGGCTCACTAGATCCACAGAGTACATGGAAGTTGCTGCAATGGCATTCTTCTCACCTACCCCATGCTTGCCTCAGTGCAGAATTGTTCATATTACAGCCTTATAGAGAGAAGAGTGAGAATTTCTACTTATAATTTCTTACTTTCTTACTTACTTATCATTTGTCATGAAAGTAACTTTAGTAATCATTGATTAACAGTAACTCACAAATTGCAGAAAGAATACAGAACAAAAATATCACCTATATTAAGCCTGTGCTCCCCTTTGCATTACTTATGGACATGTTCTAGCAGAAATATCTCCAATATGAAAAACATTACTATATAGTTTCCTTAGGGAAGTCAGTATTGATCAAATGAGAGTGACATACTATGAATCCCACTTTTGATCAAACAATGGCACACATGTCTAATGTGCCTCAGCTATGCACTGAGTTTTTTCACTGCAGAAATAAATTATTAAATTCTTCATTCAGCACTTCCTGTATTTCATAAAGCTATGTCTTTACTGGATATTGTATAGTCCATTGGTTTTATTGCATCATATTGTAGCCCAGCAACTATAATGACTGCTTTTAAATGCTGTAACAAAGTCCTTTGTATCAGCAATTACCAATTTCTGCTTGCCAATTCCTTTTCAAATACTTCTCAGCTGTAAAGCTTTCATAGTCTTCAACATGTATAAAGGCAACCTGTTTACTTCAGACTACTTACCTCTAAATAGCCAAAATATCCCCACTACTTCTACCTGTGAATTACAGTGTGCAGTCCACTACTGAAGTTGCCTTATGCTTTGTTTTAGTGTCGAGCAAACTACATTTGTCACACAAGGGGTAGCTGGGGTCACTTGGTCTGTTCAGCCTAAAGGAGACTGAGGGGAGACCCCTCTGCAGTTACAACTTCCTGTGAGGGGAAGAGGAGACACGGATCTCTCTTGTGACCAGTGACAGGACTGAACGGTTCTTCACCCACAGGGTGGTTGGACACTGAAAGAGACCCTGTGGCTCCCTTCCAACTCAGGATATTCTGTGATTCTATGATTTCAGAAGATTCCCGAGTGCCATTTGCCCCTCCAATAATGCTCCTGCCCTGGAATATTCATTCTCCCAGGGATTAGGGCGTGACTTTGGATTAGAGAATGCTGACAGACAGTTTGGTAGAAAAACCTCCTAACCAACAAAGACACTGATTTTATTTAACAAAGCCAAGTTACTTTATCATAAGCATTCTCTCCAGTTCCTTCGATGAGGTACTTTGAGCGGCCAGAAATAGGCTAAAGAAGAGAAATCACAACACTTACTACTTGTTTCTCAGCTGCCATCACTGCTGCTGCTGCTGCCACCGTCTGGCGCCCCAGAGCCGCGGTGTTGGTGCAGTCGGGAGGCGCTGCCTTGGCGCCGGGCAGGTAAACAGGAGGGGCAGCTTTGGGGGCGGTCCGCGAGTGGAACAGCGAGTGGTTACACGGGTAAGAAAAGGAACGGGAGGGATGTTGACTTGGCACCCTTTGTTTCCAGCCCACTTTGAACTGGTTGTGTATAGGAGTTGCTGGTGGGTGGTATGGAGGTGGAGGAGGGGGCAGTGGTGGATGGAAGGCCACGAAAGAGTCCAGTTCTGTAAACATGGTTTCTGCAGTGGGAGTGCTGTTGACGCGACATCGTCCAGACTGTCTCACTGTCAGCAGTGGGCTTTCATCCCCAAATCGCTCATCAGGAAAGAATTTGTGAGGATTCTGCAAAGGTAAAATACCCAGCATGTTACAAGACAAAGTAGGAAGCTATCTAGAAAAATTTCCCCAACTAACACTCTCAGAAACATGCTAATACTGTAACTGCCTGGCTGTGCTACGTACAAGCTCACCAACACTCAAGGTGACTACAGCTACCATGAAAAATGGATTGGAGTTTTTCTGAAATAAGACAAGAAGCATCAGATTCACTCCAAAGTTGATAAAAAAATGCATGTGCTTTAGCATCAGTGTGTAAACAGAAGAGGGATTTTCAGTTTCCCAGTCCTGACATGTACTGTGCAGACCTACAGCATAAGCTACCACTTTTTCTCCTCTCTGTTTTAAGAAGGTTTAAAGTTATGGTTCTGCTGTTCTCATCCACTCTCTCTCTAACAGTTTTATTTTGTCCCCAAAATTTGTGTCAGTAAGAGCCTCCTGAATGGCAATGACTCTTGAGAAAACTATTTATACATCGCACTTACAGCTTTATAAAATCACATACATCAAATGCAACTGGCATTTGCACCTGGACAGTCACGCAGGCATTTCAAAGCACTTGTGTGTATACACAGCAAGTACTCCTATTGCAGAGAACACAATCAAGTCCCTTCATGTTCTTACACAGCCATCCTTCATACCTGCAGGAGCTCGGCAGCAGCATCAGAAAGCCCGAATTCCCGCAGCACTCGGATCTGGATCTCGTAACTGACGGTGGCGCCTTCCCCACAGTTCAGAGCGTAGGCTCTCTGCACCTGCTCGGTGTGGCGCAGCTCCTGCAGCCGCCTGATCATCTCTTTCACAACCAGGAGATTGGGAACTGCAGGGATAACAGAGAATGGGGTGGGGATAAGAGAGTCCTTTTTTTCCAACTCTAAGACAGTAAGTTTGATTGCAATGGTTGGATTGATTCTGAAGGAACAAAATCTAACATCAGGCTGCCTTGGCTTTTGTTTTTTTTAAGAAGCATTCTGCCAAGAACTGTTCAACTTACGCATGTTCCATGGAGCATCATTAAGCCACATGGGATAACACACATAATACAAATGATAAAAACATACACCACTTCCCTAGGTTCTGCTAGAATGAGCCACAAATAGAGCTTTCTTTGTAAACCTCTTATGATGCAGGAATTCCATGATTTGAGGTGGGGGCAGGATATCTTAAATAACAACTGAATGTTCCCTCCTGAATTGCACAGGCCAAGAATTCATTGATTTTTTTGGCATACGCTTCATACTTCTAACGCAGTCCTATAATCAAAAGACCATAACACCAGCATGTAACTAGAGAAAGGGCATTTTACAAAAGTTATACGAACTGTAAGCCAACAAAAACCTGTTAAAATTGTGTTGTTTTATGCAGTCACATTGAAATATTTTTTTAAAAACCATTCCAAAAGAAAGTAATGTATAATTTTGGGTATTTAGCCTGTTGCAAAACTTTCTCATGCCACTTCTTACTGCTGTTTGATGATGAATGATATTTCTCTGTGGTGTTCCTGTCCTAAGAAAAATGTGCATATAAACAGAGAAGACAAATCCAGATCTCTGAGTGTGTAAGTTCTGGTGTCTGATCCTTTACCAGCTTTACAAGTGTTATGTATTACCATGACCAGATGTCTGTAATGAAAGCTCACAAAAATTAAACAGATCATACAGCAAGAACAGTGTGAAGAGACATTTGCGTTACAGAGAAGGAGAAACACCACACAATTACAATTGGTCCCAATTTCACAAAATTTACATTTGTACACGAAGGAGAAGTATATGTAGTGCAAAATATTCCCCCCTTCAATGGAGCTCCTGTACTGAGAAGAGAGGAAAGGAACCCATTCTAACCAGTCTTCAAGGCTTGTAAATAAGTCCTCTACACTCCACACTTAAATTCTTCTGAAAAAGACTGATTTAGCAGCCAGATGTTTAGCTACAGCCAGCATTTTGCTAATACTTAAAAAAGAGGATCTAAGAGAAGTCTGAAGCAGTTCTCCAAACTAGTAGGCATAAAAATGATAGAAGGTTTTCATTAAAAAATACTGTCTTCTCAAACCCTGGTTTGTTTTGCGTTTTTTTTACTATCATTCATGTGAAACACATGGAAGAAAGATCATGTATATAAAAAAATACAATTATCTCAGCTGCAAGATTTCTAATTCAGACTGAAACTGGAAAATGTGTAAAGAAGCCCAACCACTTGCAGAACCTGGCCTCAGGTTAGAGCAGGCTTCAGCTGAACTCATTTTACAATAGTGCTGCAGGAAGAAAACTAAAACACACTGCCAGCAGGTTTGTGCAAATACAGTCCTCAGGCAGAGGGTCCAAGGAGAAGGCAGGGACAGACGGAGAGCAGCCAAGCTGTGAAGCACCCCCTGCTCTGAGCCCGGCCCAAAGGCCATGGAAGGGGGGCTGCCCAGCTCTCCCCCAGCACTCCCTGTGCTCCCTCTATGCTTCAGGATGGATTCCTGTACAAGTTAGAGGTTGGGACAGGCTTTAATCTCCTCACACTAACTGGGCCCCATCTGCCCATTCGAGCAAAAAGGCACTGGCAAACCAATCAATTCTTTTGCTCAATTACAGGACTAAGCAAAGCAGACAGTTGCCAGGACACAATTCCTGTGCTCCAACTACTGGCCAGGCTCAGAGCTCATATCTGTGTTCAAATCAAGGGACTGGCAATAATTCCTACCTATTAGATTGTACAGAACCAAGATGCAGGGGAGTTCAGATTGGTCAAGATGTGTCTCATGCTTGCCAACAGAGCCAGTTTTTTCAAGAACATGAGAACTTTGGCAAAACACTGAAGACCTCTGAGAACCTGTTGTCTTTCTCAAATTCTTTGGAAATCAGAATTGAGCAAAGTGTTATCAAAGTCCTGTCTTATATGAAATAGCTTCTATTCAATTCATGCTAAATATATTTACACTTTTCTGGGGAGGGAAGTTCAAGTACTATAATGCACTGCTGAGATGCCACAGTTTTGCTGAGAGCTCCAGATTTCTAAACAAACAATTGTTACTTTTATCAAATTTTTCAAACAGAAATTTTATCAAGTTTATTCCCAGACTACAAGAAGCAAACAGATCAAAACTGTTCTACAAATTTTCCTAGAAATCTTATAACTAAACAGTGTTTCCAATCTTCCAAACACTTCAAAATAAATTCTCCTGCAGCAATTTCAATCCATTACTTTGGTTCTGGGTCTAGCATCTGTAAGAATAGTTTATCTACTCCCTCTCAACACAGCTGACTGTAAAGAGACATAATTGATATACAGAGAGCTTATAAAATGGGGAATGCCATAAACATAGTATTTTCCTTCACTGAATTAAAATTTAATCTTGGTCATTTAGCTATTTAATCCTGCCCTTGAAAACATCCATTGACCCTGCCAACTTGCCATCAACTGCAAGTTTTGCCAGTGTTTTCTCTATGTACACTGAGTATTAATGGGACAGGGGAAAGGCAGGAAGAGCTAGATGCTTTAGGAGCTCCACTAGATACATTCCTCCAGTCTGACACCAAAAGATCATATGCATAAATGACAAAATACATTTAGTATATATTTTCCTGGCTTGTCTATGGGGAATGTCATACCAATCATCCTGAAGTCAAGAGAGGCCATATTTACTTGAGCCTATAAAAATGTACTCTGACACATTCTTCCACAAGGAATCGGTTTGGCTTCAAAGCTAAAGTGGATTTGGTAAATTGAAGTGAAGGTGTTTTGAGTTCTCATTTCCAGTACTTTTCTGGCATACTGAGTTCAGCTGATTTCCTTACAAGTTATGTTCTCTGGCTTTTGATTTTTGAAAGAAATTTTCCAGACTCACAGATCTTACCTATATTGGACAACTGGTTTGTAGAAAACTGAGAACCCTATAGAAAATTCTGAGACTAGATAGCCAGGCTCCAGCAAGTGTTCTACCTGTTTAACCAGTCCAAGGGTTTTGTTCTCCAACTAGTTACTCTGCCATTCAAAAGCAGTTAATGTCCTTAGGACAGACCAAAGCAGAAGGACTATTCCTGGTGCAGAACTACTCTCTGAGGAAATGATGAAGTTCAATAACTGACACTCCCCCTCAGGCCCAAGCACCCACACACTCCCCGGAGCTCACTTGGCATGGGAAGCCATCAGCAGCTCACCTGGGATCTCGTTGGCTATAACTGAGGGAGGACTGGTCTGGTTGGTGCTGACTTGCTGGTGGGTGATCACGTGGCAGCACTGCGGCACCGCGTTGTTCACCATGTACAGCGTGTCGGGCACGTTGGACATCCGCACCATCCGCAGGCGGACCAGGTCGGTTTGCTCCACCATCATCTCATCCAGCACCGACTGCAACGACAGCACCAGAGCCTCATGAAGGCACTGCACGCACCTGCTGCCACTGCTGCCAGCACAGCCCCAGCGACACAAGTCCCACCATGGCTGTACCACAGTAACATTGTCAGGTCACAAACAACATCAGCATTTTCATTAGCATTTTCTATTCCATTTTCCAGTCATGATCATAGCTGAGTTTGAGCTAAGAGCAGGCAGGAGAATAGTTTGGGAAGGATGCTTTGTTTGCTTTGTCAGATTAGAACTGACCTTCTCGAGACCAGACCCTCTGAACTAAAGACATAACTGCCTATGAGTCTTGACTTTCTGTGCCATTGAGTAGAAGGCACCAGCCTGAAAATGAAACATGTTTTCCTCAGACATCTAAAGAATAGGAAAAGATTTATGCCTACCCTTTGAAGATTCTTACTTAAGATCAAATGAACTTATTTCAAAAAATGGGAGTCTAGCAGGGGAGTAAAAAAAAAAAATCACTCATTCACAATCCTGACACTATGTATGAAAGTCCTCCCTCTGAAGTTAAAAAGCCTTAAAATGATTTAAAAATATTAGCAGCATAATATGAAACCAGTACTAACAAGTAGGAATTCTGACAGGACTATGGGGGTTGTAAGAATTCACTGTTTACTCTGGATAAGTACTAAAGCACTCCCATGGCATATACCTGAAAACGAAGAGTCAAAGCTTTTATCACGTTTTTGGTAGTTTTAGCAATCTAAGATCCAAAGAGAATATTTTAACCAGCTAGTCCTCCTTTGCTATTTTTGCCACTTGGTGCTAACTGCTGTGCCCAAATGCAAAGCAGTTTTATTTCTTCCCTTCCCTCAAAGAGGACATTAATAACATCTTATACCTCTAAAAACCATTTTCTCTCCTAGGCATAGGGTAAAAGTTCCAAATTCATCAGAGCACATGTCAGTCTGTAGGTGATGTGGATGTACACATCTTCACCTAATCCTCTCATTCTGTTGTCACCTGCACTGCTGGGACTCATAAGCTCTCAAGTCAAGTCAGAGCCACCTGAACTGGTGGCACTGGTCAGTGACACAAAAGGCTCCCATTCTGTCCAACAGAACGTGGCACATTCCTGTCCCACACAGCACCATCTCCACCCTGCCACCAAACGTCACCACCAGAGGTGCTACAAGATCTTTAGCTTGACAGTGCTCATGCAAGAAATTAATAGGGAAGTGACTGCTTGAGAGGGAAACAAAGAGGGAAACAAATTCATTCAAATTGGACACAGGATATTTATTCCATTTTGCGGAGGATCACAAGATTTTGGGTATGTTCTGATTTAAACAAGATGATGAAACATCAGTCCTCTGCCGAGTGGAATAGCAGTTCCCCACCCAGCTCTGGTGGGAGCTGGGGAGCCTGAAAGAGCTGGTACCAAGGTTGCTGACTAGCTGCAGACTGGGACTCTCAGGCTCTCACCTTGCCATCCGCCTGCCAGGAGGGCTGCCGAGGAGCTGGGCCGGCAAACTGGCTGGAAACCAGGGAGGTTTCCCTCAGAACGTTGCTTTGTTTCCGGTGGAATTTCATCAAGATCTGTCTCGCAAACATTTCAATTTCGACAAAAAAAAATTTTGTTGAAATTTTTCTGACCAGTTCTAGAGACTTGAGCCTGATGATCAATCTTGTAAGTCTTGTTAAACTGAAAATGTTAGTATTTTAGGCCAGTACATATAAAGAGACAAAACATCCCAAAATCTTTCCCTGTTTACAGAACCCCCTGATGACTCCAATCTGAGAACAGTCAAGTGTTGCTGGTATTACCTTAGCCTCCTCCACATATGGTGAGAACAGTCTTGGCCGCACATATATTCCAGCATTTTTTTGCCGCAGCCAGGCATTTGACTTTCCACCTTCTGATGTTGGTAGCATGTCTGAAGGAGGAGTACTAATCAGGCCTCTCTTCATCTTTAAGAATCAAGAAAGAGTTTTACGGTTTTTAAAATATTAATATGGTAAAAACTTGCAAAAAATGCATTCTTTACACTGAATCCTTACACCACTGATTTTTTTTAGCCTATCTAAAAAAAAGTAATCTATTGATAGAACACAAAACCTAACCAGAAAAAGAGTGTTACACATCTATTACTCTCAATGATAACATTTTAGAAGTTCATCCTTAAAATAAACAAACAAAACCAACACCCACTAAAGCAAAAAAACCCTCACATCTGAACATGCAGAGAAGTATTTGTAACATGCAGAGATGTATTTGTATGAGACTACTGACTTACTGCATCACTCAGTACTTCACTATTCATGGGTAAGATGTGCTCAATGCGGACAAAAGGTAAAAGTGGAGACAGGATCTCCCTCAGCTCTTCAATGTCAAGATCTCTCCTCTTCACACCTCTTTTATTCACACTGTGAGCAGTACCACTGAGTAAATTAGGCTCTGTGGGAAGGAACAAGACATGCTAAGTTTTCATCAGAAAGTTTAAAGAGGATAGCAGGAGGTACAGGGCTTACCTTACAGGGGAGGTTAAAGAAAAGGAAGGAAAATTCTCATTTTATATCAGTAGGGCTCATCAGCACTGTTCCACAAAACTAACAACTGAACATGGCACAGGATGATGGATTGGTCAAAGGTTGGACTCCATGATTCTGGAGGTCTTTTCCAACCTAAATGATTCTATGATTCTACCTCATGCCTTAAAATCTTATATGAAGCATCCAGGGAGACAGGTTCACTTTATACCAGCACAGGTCATTGGAACAGCTGCCACTTTCAAAGTGTAAGCCAGGCAGAAAATACAAACATAGTATTTGCCATAAACATTTGGAAAGCTCTATTAAGAGCTATGCCATGAAAGCAGTTGTACTTCCCTGCTAACAGTTCCCCCAAGGACTCTCCTGTAGCACCTCTGCCTTTACCTAGCAGTTTTGAAAGACACTATCAATTAAGGTCTAGAGTCCTCAGGGATACATTATTCTAGCTTCCTTGTGTAACCCACCTCAGTAACATGGTGTCAAGCCCTCTCAAATTGCTCTCAAGGCCACAGGACACCTATTGTACCAGAAGTGGCATCATCCTGGAGACAGCAAGATGACCATGCAGCTCACATGTGTATTTTAGATATTGTACCCAACCTGAATGTGACTGACTAGCTTCCCTCTTTGAGGAAACCTGTCAAACATACCCACCCTCCCTCAGTTCATGCAGCTAAAGTTTTGGCCACAGCTCATTACATTCTCTAATGCTTTGTGGCATTGACACCATCACACATTCAGAGCTGCAATACAAGGAGTGTCACTGAGGAATTTAAATGAAATTACTAGACTAAATCTGTCTCTAATCTGACAGAATTTGGCGTCGACATTATTTCTGCTTTTGCTTATTGTGTTTTCTGATGATCCCAGATAAGAGATGCGAGCTGTTTACTCAATGAATGCCAGAGCAAGAAGCTGTGCAGTGATCCCAAAGGAGCAGCTTCTGCCCCAGCCCAGGTCTGTTACTGTTTAACTGGCTCCATTATGTTCCAATGTGCCCTAGGACAATGCTTGGAAAATCCTGTTTTGGAAATAGGTAAATACTTAGGACACTAGAAGCACAACCTTTAACTAACTTTTTGTTGCATTTCATAAACCATGACCATGACAAAGCAGCTGTATTCCAAGCAATAACAGTGGATTTCAGAAGCATGGCCAGCCCTCCCAACACAATAGTTACACCAGTACTGCTCTCTTTTTACTCAGGCAGGCTCTTCCCTTTCTGTTCCTCTTGTGGCACTATGTGATTGACACTTCGGAGTGCAGATGAACTACAAGATCCTTGCATTTGTAATTTGGGACATACACGTTTAACCTACTTCCCATATCCAACATGTGTAAGATTGAAGTTACCACTGTAGCAATAATGTGCATCTAGGCTCATAAAAATACATTTATATCTACTTTAGGGAAAACACTGGTGCCACTTGTTGGCTTGTTTCTCACTACCACAGATTCCTGTCAGAGAGACACACTCAAACTGAAGTGAAAGGTTGACACAGTAAACTAAGAGTAAAACTACTGTGAGAAGCCTGCATAGCAAGATACTGCAGGGGGGGTTTATTTGATGAATTAGTTACAAGAAAAAGAATTCTGAGACAACAGGAAACCAATGAGACTTCAAAATCAAACAGTCATAGAGGTTGAAAGGACCTCTAAAAGTTTAGTTCAGTCAAAGCCAATGCCCTCTTCCCACACCTCCCCACGTAAGGTACAACACATTGCCCTTCACTGCATCCAGCTGGGCAACCTGTGCCCGTGTCTGACCATCTTCACAGTTTCTTGTATTTCAGTTGGTGCCTCACTGCCTCTCATCTTGTCCTGGGTGCCAAGAGGAAAGTGCTGCTCTATTTTCTTTGCTTCCTGGCATTAGATATTTATAGACTCTGCTAAGATCCCCTCTAAGCCTTTTCTTCTTCAGGCTAAACAATTCCATCTCTCTCAGAATGCTGTGTTCTCATTTTAGATAACCAAACCTTTAAAGAAAGCAAGATCATTTGCTTTGTTTTGACTATACTATGGACAAAGTAGATTCAATTTCCCAAAGTTGCAGACAACTCACAAAATAGAACTGCCATAAATTTTGGTTTATGTGATTTAGTACTGCATGGTTTAAAGGATCCTCACCTCGATCTGCTATCCTCTTCATCAACTGGTGCTCTCCCCATTTAATCAGATATTTAAGAATATCTTGTTCACTTGCCTGTAGAAAGAGGAAGTCAGTAATCTGTATATGCTTAATGTCACATGCACACACACAAAAGAAAAAAAAAAAATCACAGGTCTTTTACAGGTCTAAAGAAACACAGTTGCACCTAAGCACGAAGTATTTGCACTTTATGATCTGCTTACCACTTTCTCCTAATATTTTAAGCTGTACTACAGGTATATCACCACCATAATTTCTACATTCCTATTACTTACTGAATCCCTAGGAAGATGAAGAAGTTTTGTACAGAAGGAAAAATTTTATTTAGTGTGGAACTTACAGCTATAAAGTTTGAATTACTAAATTTAATTTAAAGGGGCAGTTCTACCTCTGGGCGTTTCAAGCTTTTGTTTAACATTACAAATTCAGCAATATAAGCTCTCACGGAAGATCAACAGTAGTGTTAACTGCAATTTCTGAAATGCTTCAAGTTAACAAAGCTCTTTAAAAAACACTTTGAATAATCTCTAGCACTTAATCCTTTACAAAGAATAAGATTGAGATGAACGCATTAAAAAAAAAAAAAAAAAACAAACAACTAGCAATCTTGAAGCTATTAAGGGGTGGTCATCATTATAAAGATATCTCCCCTGAAGAGCAATGGCAGCAAAAATCCAGAATCTTTCTGTTGGCCAGTACAGTTGTCTCTCCCTAAAACCACACAATCACTGAAGACAAGTCATAAAAAAAATAAATTGTGCAATACTTGTCAGAGATGGTATTTTTCTCTCTCCATGAAAATAAATTGAGTTTTCTGAACCATTTCTAGTTTATTAGCTCCCACTACCCCAAATTAGCATGTGTTGTTACAGCAAAACTATTTCCACCACGTAATTTTATGAATCTCTTAAACAGGCAGGGCAAATGTTAGATGCAGAAATGTTTTGTTTAAAATAATTTGGATGCATTTATAAACTATTATTAGACTTCTAAGCAACAGCATATACCACATTTGGGTTGTGTTACAAGCCAAGAACATAACAATTTTCTTAATCACTACTTCCATTTAATTTTTTTACATATTATAGAAGGAGTGCATAATGTGTACAAGCCCTCTTCAGCCTACAATTTAAAATCAACTACTGGCAGGCATTTCCAATAATGGTATAACACATCCTGTTCTAGCAGGACCAGCTGTATTCTGCACTGCAGGTTACCTGTAAATAGTCAGACTGAATAGCTGTGAGCAGGTGGTCCTTGCTGAGTTCATAGAAGACCTCTGAAGTCATGACCTGGGTAAACTCCTCACAGAGGAAATGCAGGGCTTGGCGATGCACCCACTTGGAACCGTATGGCTGAGAGCTCCACTTCAGAATGGCAATCAAGGTGTCCAGGGAGATGCTCTCAGCAATAATATCTTCACAGCCTACCAAACAAGGGCAACAATCAACAGTGTGATTACAGAGGCACTTAGACTCTGAAGGAATAATACATGTGGCTAAATCTGCAATAGACAGGGTTATGTACACCCAGTGAGAGTAAAGACAGGTGCCCTACAGAACAAGGTTGGAAACAAGGTTGTATTTTGACTAGAAGTACAATAATTTTAATTTTATAATTCCAACTATACAGTTATTCACTTTTTAAAGGCACATGAAGCATCATGGCTGCTAGCATGCCTGAATAAACAACTGGAAAGCAGTTCAAGCCAATCAGAACCCCCTTTGGTAATCTGAGTGTTTAACACATTTTAACATCGAGAATTTGGGTCACTATTGCTCACAGCAGATTCACAGAAACCCAAGAACTGTAACAAAGGCGGGATTTTTGCCTGTATCACTTTGCTCATGGACCCTTCTGAGACAGACGAGAAGAAACACAAACTGTAACAGTGCTGGTACTCAGCTACTCAGTACAGGATGAGGGCAGCAAAGCATCATTTTCTGACTCACAGAAAAGGCAGGAAGCAGTGGATGGCTGCTCCAGGCCACCACGATGGCCTCAGTATCCAGCAAGGCACAGAGGGTGCCAGGACAGGGAGCACATTCTCTGACAGGGAAGCAGAAGGGAGGCAGATTTATGGAGAGTCTGCCACAGTTTCTTCCTACCCACTGCTTTATTAGGATTTACTCTTTCACAGGGTACACATCTTCTGAAGAACAGAGAGTTAAAATTCCTGAAGGGAAATGGATCTGATTTGGAAGAAATGAGGGAAGATATTCTGTGTGAGGGCTGAAAACATGAGTACTTGGGAGTTACTTGGGTAACTAGGGAGTTAAGAGAGATGGCACCACAACGATGATAACTTGAAGTCTCCAATAGCACTTTGTTGATTTCATTTGTACATCTGGTTTAGCACAAAGATAGCAATTTAAAGAAAAAAATTCTCAGAATTACACATTCCAGTCTCAACCCACTACAGCCACAAAATTACAGCTGTGCTTATGCCTATAAGAGGTCCCCAGACAGTTCAGAGCTACATGTCTACACTGCAATTTTACTTCTTATACATCATCATTTTTCTCTCAGTTTCAAAGATACCTAAAAACTAAACTTCATTGTTTAGGGATGTGTATTGCACTGCTGAGCTCTTGAAATAAGCTGAGTAAAAACGTGTTTAGCACAGTAATTTCAACCCTAGTAAAGACAAAGACAGGCCTCCTGATGCTACATATTCTGGTACTGGCTGCATACAGATGAAACTCACAATTATTTTAAACAATTAACAGAAATAAAAGAAAAATCTTACTTTTCTACATAAGGCAGCATACAGAATATGCAGTGTTTATTCCATTTCCATTGTAACTAATAATGTGAAAGATATGGAGTAGGTAGTAAAAAGCGAATAAGCTTCTTCAAGTAGGAGGGAATCTGTCAAAGGAGCTACTACTTAGAAGTAAGTCACTAAAATGGGCATTTAAACAGGAGGCTTAAGAAGGTAGTAGAAAGTGACAGTTTAAACATGAGACTGGTTACAAATTTATGTGTCCTATTAGACACCTGTATTTGTACCCAATACTATAACAACCACAATGTGGTAATTTTAAGAACAATATTGCACCAATAAAATTTTCTAAGCTTTTCAGGAATATGCTTGAATACATACACAGTTTTGGACACAATCCTTATTAAATTTTTAAAGCAATTTATAAGAGTAATGTCTGTCCCCCAACAGTAATGCATTTTACACCAGTTCATATTTAAACCAAACTTTCCTCAACCAGCAGCTGGATGATGTTTTTTTCACATGTGTGATTCACCTGAGAAAAAGAAGACTGAATGCAGCCATTGACAGAAGGGCTTCCCAAAGCACACACATTTCTGACCAATGCAGCACATGCAGCATTACACTGTGCATCCCCAGACAGACTCTCCATTTGCTTCTGACAAAGGGATGAGTGCTGAGTCATGTTTCAACACAACTGCTTTGTCCTTCACCATTACTTAAATAGTATGGCACTTCTCAGAGCCACCTATCTCCATGAGGTTACATATTATCATTACTACTGCTAGTAAGGACAGATGCCTCATTACAGATAGTGACCTCTAACCTGCATGGCAAGCACTGGCCTTAAATGAGCAGGGCACAGGCAACAAAGATGGGTTGGAGGCACGTGGAACATCACTCCAGTCATCACTGGTACAGGTAAGAGCAGAGGATGAAAACTGTTCTGAAATACAATCTGTGGGTTGAGGTACAGGTTAGTGAAACTGCCCCCTCTAGATGGAGGAATCCCCCAGATTCCTAAAGGATGAAATCTCAAGTCTTAAGAAGTTCTAGTCAACAATCTGAGAAACAGCCTTAAACAAAAACCAAAACAAAACAAAAAAACCAAACCACCAAAAAACAAAACAAACAAACAAAAACCCCCCAACTAAACTATCCAAAACCCAACTTATCATCAAAAAAAGCTCAAAATACTTCAGCATATGTCAGAAACACAGAGTAAATGAAGTCTGAAGCTTTCCATTTAAGGATCCATTTTTACCCAAACAGCAAAGGGCTGACATTGCATTTAACTTTGTCATGTGAGTCTCTCTCAGCTTTCCTTTTGGGGCTCAAGAAAGGAAAATGTTAAGTTAGCAGCAAACCTGGCATGCGAATGAAAGTGGTGACTAGTTGCAATTTGCTTAAGAGAGGAGTTTGACTCCCATGAATTAGAAACAAAATAGTTTGAAACCATTATTTAGGGTCATCTGCACTCAGTCTTCCCCTGCTAAATCCTAACACATTTTTTTGCATGCAATTATTCTGCCTGCATGCAAGCTGACTTCAGCAGAAACTGCATTCCTCTGAACTCTAAACATCACACATAAGGACTGCTCCATTTCAAAGGCAGTAAACCCACACACTGAAAGCAGTCACCAGGAAACTCAAACTACAAGAGCAGAGACTTATCTCAAAATGAATGCCATTCCTAGTATTTCATCTGACATTTATTTTTGAAGTAAAGACGCCTGCTCCCTGAAAAGACACCAGAAATGCAGTGCCAAAGATCTGAGCAACACCGATTTATAGAAACAGTGCATCAGCTTAGTCTCAATTCTTCTGTCAAGTCCAATTATTGCACAACTAACAATAATATGACATCAGGTGAAAAGCTCATTAAGGATGACTAGCAAATGAAACAGTCTTTTTCCCAAGTAATTTCAGCAATGGGTCAGAAGTGTAGGATTATGAAAAGTATTTCCTCTGAAGTAAGCATACGGTAATAATTAAAAGTGTTTTTTGAGCTTTTAAATAAATTGGGGCAACCCAATTCTAGCTATGGAAAGAATCCAATTTCCTTTCTTCTTTGGCAGAGGTTTTTTCTGCTTTAACAATCAGCCACTTGGCAAAAAAAGTAGTCATCTAATAGCCACAATATTGCTCTTCACAGTGGAATAGAGCATTTTTTTCCTGTGAATACTATTTTTTAATACTCAGGCAGCAACAACCTTCCCAAGATCCATTTGCAGTGTCCCACAAGCTTCTGTGACCATTACTATCCTTCAGAGATTCAACCTGCAATCTACAAAAAAGAAAGACAGCTAACAGATTTTGCACAAATTATGCTGGATGCCAATGGAGCCTTCCTACCATCAGGTCCTGTCTGCTTCTGAGTTCTCTCCCAAATGCAGCCCCACAGTCCTTCCAGACAGAAATAGCTTGAGCCCATGTTTAGCATTCTAGCTGGTGGCTTGGGATCAGGACACTTGACAGACCTACTGAAGACAAGTCAACTGCCTTCAACAATTAGCTGAAGTGGCACTAAGCAAACCTTTTACTATAAAACTGTTAGCTTGATTTAAATCATTCTGTAGTGAAGACTTTCCACCTAAACTTGTGCACACCAGTAGAGCCAATGAAAAAAAAAAGTAGTAAGAATTCATCTTAACACTGAACTGGAATCTAGAAGCTATTCAATGCTTTTTTAAGTTTGTCACATTAGGAGAGACCATGCTCGCAATCACAGGAATTATAATTTCTGAATTTTTTTGAATGTGTATTTAATACTGCTACCATAGGATCCCTGGCACTTCAGTATTTCAGCCCTCCTAAGACCAAGAGTACTTTTGATGTCAGGCAACATCTGCTTCTAGATCAAACACTGTGCTACTGAATACAGCAGCACTTAAAATAAAGTTTCTAAGTTCTTACACTTGTCAAGAGTAAACTCAACACCAAAAATAAAAGCAAAGGAAAGCAAAAAGTAGGAAATTGAGGGTTTTTTGGTCTGTCTTAATTTAGGAAACTTCTTTGAATCAGGTGACAGAAAAGGTTCTCATACAAAACTATTTCATAAGGTCCCAGTATTCAAAAGCCTATCACAGCAAAACATTCTGTACCACCACCTCAGTGGGACTGCTCTTGACAGGGGGCAATGGGGCCAAGATGCACTAGAGGATTCACATATGTAATATAGCTACCTAATAAAACTAATATGTCTGAAATCAAACTTCCCTGCAACAGCAGGGCACTACAGTAAGACTGGAAGCGGGGAGTACTTTAACAATGTGTGATGAACAGGACTAGGGAACTGATCTCATTTTAGTAACTGTACTACAGAAGAACAAGGGATAAGTGGTATTAAACCCAATCTTTGTGAATCAATGTGTTAAAATAATTGTACCAGTGCAGTTGACAGACAGCAGCAAGGTAGCATGAAGACAGAAAAACTGCAACAGAGGGCAGAAACAGGCAGGCAGAGCACAGAAACATTCCACTAAGGGATGTGCACCAACCTCCTGGAGAGGGCTCTAATGCTCATAGCCTCTATGAAAGCCCTGAAGAGCTTCACTTTTGATAGTAAAAACTACCAGAGCACTCCTAAGAGCAGTGTCAGTCCTATTAGGTACAAATAGGTTTCAGTATGATCAGCTCTATTGACCAGATATGCTTTCTGATTAGTTTATTTACTCAAATTAGTTCATTGAAAGATCCATTTCAGTTTCTCTTGAAAGGCAAGTGACAATCCTCAGCTTGATGAAGGCAGAGGAAATTCTAGATAAAGGTTGTCCTGCTTTACTTGGACAGTAAAGACTCATTACACCTACTCATCACTGTATTCACCATAGGGAAACTATCTATTAAATCACAATAGTAAGAAAAAGGAGTGTGTTAGGAATCACTGTGTTAGGAATGGGAAAATTTCCATGGAAATAGTCAAAGCTGAATCATCTGCTGAAACAGAAGAAAAATTACAACATCTGGATACTTAGAAAGGTCCCTGAAGACAAATCAAACTAAAATCTGTTGAAAATAAAAACAGCTGATCAGAAGGTTTAAAATACATCAATTTCACTTGACACTCAGTTACAAACACCCAGGCAAAACTGAGTGGAAGTGAGAAAAATTAACTGGAAAGAGAATCCAGACTTAACATAATAAGCCCAAAATATTTTCCACGAAACCAGGGAGACAAGCCTTTGCAAGTTCGCAATTGGCCAGCAGGAGTGAACTGAAACAAAAAACTTCAGCCGAGGGTGTGGAAATCTAGAGAAGAAACTTAAGACATCAGCTACTGCAAAAGCCAGCTGATGGGATCAGTCAGTACTTGGGGAGAACTGGACACCTGCGCACCACAGAGCGGAAAAACACTGCCAGAGATGCACGCTAAGAGGTGTCAGGAGAACTGCCTGCTCAGTGGCCTCCAACACCTACACAATGCTGTCTCTTCCCCATCACTCTGTGTAACATCTAGAAGTCAGATGTTTGAGTGACAGCTTCCAGCATAGAAGTCTGCTAGCTGTGAAATCAGGGAACAGGATGGACACTACTTACATTAAGATCTCCCACCTACCTCATGTTAGGTACCATAGAAGTGAGGACAAGATGCTACAATTAACAAGAAACAAGAACAGTGGTCATGACTAAAGCACATCTTTAAGTGATCTCAGTCACATGCAGGCATATGGTTTTCCCTGACCAAATAAGCTTCCTTTTAATTTTGATTATAAGATTATACCAGAACAGTTCTTCTATGTCTGCACAGTACCAATGACCTAAACATGAACTCAGCAAATTAAGTATGAAACTATTAGATTCTGATTCCACTGGCATATACAGATCTACAGAGTGCTTACTACTTTCTCCTGTAGCTAGGGAATGCAGCACCAATTTGTAAAATCCTAATTAGGTGAAGTTAACATCTAGAATTTCAATATCTGAAGGAGTGCCAAACCTACATTTCCTAGTATTTGATAATTTAATAGATTTCAATACTTGCTGCTTTTACTGCATTTCTCCCCTGTGTGTAACAACAGCCCCACCCCTCAATCTCACTACTTTTGTGGTCAGAAAGGGATTTACTATGGAAAGAAGAAAACATCTGAATGCCACTACATCCCTCTACATCCTCCCTATGACCACCCCCAAAACACTACAGCTCCAGTTCATCCAGAGGGCCACCAAGACTGAGCCTGCACTGCTGCATTCGTGGGCTCCAGCCACTTGAGTGTGCTGCCGAGGTGCAAGCCCAGTGCAGCTCCTGCTGCTGCCTTTCTTATTACTCTCCTAGAGGTAGTACTGGGGGAAAACTTCCAGGAAAAAGTAGAGATCTTGTTACCACTGACTCATGGAATATACATTCCAGAGCAGCAATGCTCTGTAGTGCCTTACTGAAGAGTGCCAGTTAACGACATGCTGATCCAAATGAACTCAACTTAAAGTGAGCAGAAACAAACTCTACAACAAATAAAATGTCACCTCATTTTTCAGTATTTACTAACATAGAAAATAAAAGCTATTTTCCTATCTGTAAGTTTACTTCAGTTTCTCTTGAAAGTTATCTGTCATTGCTTTTCTGCTTTGCTGTAACTGACACTGCTTCATCAGAGCACCTCCAGATCACAGTTGTTGCAGTTTAAGTTTCCAATCTGAAGAAAAGAATTGCACCCTGTTCATTTATGAAACAGTGCATAATTATTCAGTGTCTCACTGAGGGTTTCATTCGCTATTTAATTCTCTCATTAGTATTCCATGACCACGTTAAATCCTTTTAGCACTTGTATATATGTGCACGCACCAAAATTGAGAAATTCCATCACCTCTTTAATTTCAACTCATTTTCCTTTCTGGTTTTCAGCTGATCTACAGAGTTGTTCTCAAGTACTATTAGCTTGTGCATATCATAGAGAAATTAAGTTAATACAGTACAGCTACACTTAATACTACTTCAGCTACAGTAAAATTTCTTGCCCCTTCTGAGACATTAAGTTTTTAGGTGTACTGAGAAGGAAACAACAAAAATAAAAAAGATGTAGATAGAGAAGAGAGGATCTGAAGGAGGGCCTTGATGATGTTGAGCAAAGTACTGGAGAACTTAGCCTACGAGGAAAGATGGGAGGAAGTTATGTCTCTTCCCCTTCAAGAACAGAAGGCTCAGGGGACCTTGTCACAGTATTCCCAGACCTTGAGCTACTGTAGGGCAGCTATAAAAAGGACAGAGGTTCTCTTCTCTCAAGAAGCCACACAAAGGGGCAAGAGGTAAAAACTGCATTGGAAAACATCTCAACAGAAAATGTTTTTGCAATGAGAACAATCACTTCACCAGGACAATCCCCCAGGGACACAGTATAATCCCCATCACTGGTGGTTTTCAAGAAGTGATTGGACAGAATGCTGGACAATCTCACCTAGGCTCACTTTCTCACTTGGATATGTTGGATCCTATGATCTTTTGAGACCCCTTCTAACCTGGGCTGCCCTGTGACTGGACAATTCTGAGCTGAAGAACAGCCCAATTGCATCCTGCAGCATGCATGCTGCCTCAGAAAGCACATCCCCTTTGATCTGTGCCAGTTTTACTGCAGTACAATTATTTCAGCACAATCTGAAAATTAGTTTCCTAATGCCAAACTCCACATGAGCTACAGTAGCTCTATTAGTTTCTCATGTCCTTATCACTCTCAGTTTCATGTAACTATTAGGAGAACTCATTAAAAATATGACCTCTTCCTGCAGTGCTTACACTATCCTTTCCTGTCCACTCTTTATCAAGTGTCCTATTTTACTGAGAACTACTTTATAGCTTACAATATAAGGTTTCAATCTTGTCAAACTTAATTTGACAGCTAGAAGTTATGGATGTACAGACCTACTGTAAAAAGTTACGTTTGTTCAAAAAATTAAACTAATTTAAACACATTATGTTGCTGATATACCAGTGAGTTCCATTTTCCCTTTCTCAGCTCAAAAGTAAAATTCTTATTCCCCATCAGCAAGGCCTGAAGCAATTCCCATACTTCATTATAGGTCATATGGCCACTAAATAGCTCAAACACCAACAGACAAAACTGAGGGCAAAACTCCTGCCACCACAAGAAGCACCATTAGCAAACTGATCAGTGCTTGGACACCTCACCTGAGATTGCAGTAATTCAGGTCAGGAGGTTGTATGTAATCAAGATTTGAATGATCTTCAAGAATAACGGAAGTAGTAAACTTTCTAAACTTTACGTCTGAGAATAGTGACTGACCCTGCCTTCAGTTCTGTTCATAGATGGGCAGACATTAAAGACCTAAGACTACTGCAATTAAGCTGTTTAAGTTGTCCTTCCAACAGCAAGATTGCAGGGTTGGTGTCTTTGACATAAACTACAGAAATAGTCATTCAAGTTTACCACCCTGTTAACATATACGGACACTTCCTAACAAGTCTAAATATTTCCTCCTCTCAGCAAGGATCTTTCGGTAGCTTACATCCAGAAAATGGATTACAGAAAGGAGATAAGCATTAGAAATATCAAAACCAGTTACACATACTTGATAAAATTAACATGCTTCAACAATGATGCACCATACAACCAAATCTTTTGCATGGCATTGCTTCTGTCCCTAGAAAATAGATGCATTATGGACAACCTACAGATGGAAAACAAATTCCATTTCTAAAGGAACTGTCAGCCACTGACAGCTGACAATAAGCATCCCTACATTGCAAAATTGCTAAAACTTGTTCTAATAAGGTCATATATTCTACAGCGAGGACAGTATTACATACCTTGTGCAAGCATGTTAAACTCCAAGAACAGTGCTATGTGATAAAGCTCCATGGCTTCTTCAGCCCTAGTCATGTTTAGTTTTCCTGCTACAAGAGCTTGAACTTCACTTAAACTGCCCACTGAAGGACTGGAGTGCAAAACAGAGAGGTCTACCACATCTGTATACATACAGTTCAAAATGACTTTAGCATATTTTTTTGGTATGATAGATTCATCCAATATAATTCTAGTTGGAGTCCGCAGAGTTCGGTCTGTGATTTCTTCACCAGTTCGTATCCTTCTCTGCAGCAAGTGACGGAAAAAGGGCGATCGTGATGAAATAATAGCTTTGTGAGCCCTGAGCTCTTCATCTAGACAGTTCTGACTTCCACCAAAAGTTTCAACCAAGTCAGAGTTGGATGAAAAGCTAAGAACCACATCGTAGTAGCACATATAATCAAACAGTGCGCGCATGTCAACATCCAAGGAATTTGGTGTTCCAAATTCTTCACTAAGCTGCACAAGAATATCAACATTTTGGAATCTCGAATCCTCCATTCCAAACTCGCCCGTATAAAGGTAGTGTAACAAAGCAGAAAACATAGGCATATCTATGCCAGCTGTGTTAATATCCATTATTATTTCTGCCCCATACTCTGGTGAGGAAGAAAGCAGCGTCTTAAAAAATGGACATCTTGCTGCCAATATCGCACGATGCACAGGAAAACAAGTTTCTTGAAATATTAAGTCTACATCAGTACAATATTTGTATTGATAAAGTTCAGCCATGTCTTTTTGTAGCGTCCTGGCTTCTGGTCTTGCCAAATTAGCTTGTAGATAAAGTTCCTTTAAGGCTGATGTTCCTTCGTATTCTTCTACTAATGCATTAACGTCTCTGACATCCCAGCCTGAGAGGAGCTCGCGCATCTGCTTGGCATGGTCAGCAGATCGGCTCGATTTCCGACGCTTAATGAACTTCTTTTTGAGGGTGGCAAGGCCAGAGGTTTTCTTTTTCTTGTCTTGAGGTTTTTCGTGGCCATGGTCAAGGCTATACAGCTTTGATTCGCAGCCAAAACCTTGATGAGAGTAGGATGATGTCCCTAAAGGCAAAAAGGAAAATTGAACATATTTATTCTTTAAACTTAAAAGGAAGGTCCGTAACACCTAAATACTCCATCAATGATTCTGCAAGTTATACAGTTCTTCCTTCTCCTCACATCAGATAATTTAACAACTGAAAACCTGACTGAAGCCGTTTCTGGCCATTAAGAACAAAGCCTTTTATTTGCATCTACGAAGTTCATAGTTTGCTGGGTTTCAGGGTGTTTTGGTTTGTTTTTTTAATTTTTTTTGTTTGTTTGGTTGGGTTTTTTAAAAAAATATATTCAAGTTTAAGAACCAAGCAGTGCCAACTGATGTGGCTCTATAGCATATGGCACACTTATCTAAGCAGGAAGAGAATATTGCAGTTGTGACATTAAAAGTGTAATTGTATTAACTTTTTCTAAACCGAATATCTCAGTGAAATACTAGCAATCCCCCCCTTCAAAGAGTTTTCAAATTCTGTTCTAGCATTAAGCCTCACTAAAACAATAGAGGCACACCTGGTATCAGATAGTTGCAGTCACAAAAAAAAAAAGAGAATACAGTACCAAAACACTCAGGGATTATTTTCAGAGATAATTTAGCAAGAAAAGTAAAAATCCTGTCATGCGATAATCAATTAATGCCAAAGTCAAACACATAAAATGGACTCCTTTCTGCAGAACTACAAATACTCATTTGTGCATACACACCATCAAAAAGAATATGGAGAATGGAAGCTTTACTGTATTATTAAAGACTTCCTTTGAACAGAGCATTATACAATTAAAGTGCACATATAATTAGTTTTCTTCTCAAAAACAATTTATAGGGAAATTATATTAGGAACTAATACTTACAGCAATTCAGTGAGGAAAAAAGGAATTAGAATCTGCATTTCAACAAGTAATGGAAAACCAAAGTAGTGTTTTAGGCAAAAAAAAAGGAGTTAAAAAAATATCTTTAATGTGAGAGTCATGCTTCTGTTTAAGGGTTATTTTGTAATTTAAGTTTATTTACAGGGCTTTCACTCTAAGCCAGATGGTGAAGAACCTTTTACATGACAAGAAAAAAGGAAGTACACAAACCAAACTCCCACTTCTGGACCAAAGAAGAATGAGAAAACATTTGCAAATGCTACACAGATCAGTAACAATCACAGGTTCATCTGAAATAGTATTTGTTTTCTGTCATGAATAGTTCATGTTTCTATGAGTACACTTCTGAAGCTTCACTACTTGTTACCTTTTTTTTAACCTTCCAAAGCCCATCCTAGAACCAGAGCTTTTGGGGCCTTTTCCAACATGTTCTATCACTGCAGTCTCACAGCTCCACCTGCAACAGGCAGATTCACTGTGATGCTGTTTTGTGATGCTGTTTTGACAGCGATGTTATGGGCCAGTCTGACAAAACGCAGGGCGTTTTGGTTAGTTCATGGATTAGTTACCATGTAATTTCAAGTATTTCTCGAACTTTGAAAGACACAAGAGTAATTCAAAGCTGTATCTGAGACTAAGGCAGCTGTAGCAATCTAACAGTTCTGTAAATTTTGTTACTGTTTAAGCCTCAGTAACTAAGTAAACTTACGCAGTGGCTTTTATGTCAAGCTCCCACAAATTAAAACTCCCACAAATCACACAATGCAGTGGTTTTATGATTCTACTATTAGTAAAAACTTGGAGAAGGAACTTTTCTTTAATTGAAGAAAGACATCTAACTATTTTATCCAAATTTAAAATTTGCTTGATCGGGCAACATGTTATTAATCATATTGAAATTTCAAGAAGTGAAAAGAATATAAATTTAAATGAAAATAACAGGAGTAACTCAAGACAACTTCAACAAAGAGGTTGTGCTGCAAAATCCACCATAAAAATTCCTTCCACATGCAATACTAGATATGACAATGGAAAAGTAGAGATTCAGCCTCCTGCTGATAGAGACAAGTGTAGAATTTCCCCTTCATTTAAAGAGATACATTTCACAATAGAAGTATAACTACACTTTGGTCACTCTATAATGACAGATTCTCTTTCCAGAGAACATGCCAGCTCATTTCTATTTGAAGTACGTTGAATTCTAATGGCAAATCTGAGTGCAGAACATTCTCTAACATTCCACTAAAGAAAAACTAGGACACCACAAGTCTCAATTTCCTTCTTCCCTAAAGGCTGCTGTGAGGTATTACTTGCACATGAATCACCACAAAATACTAAAACGCCACTCAAATCTTTGTGTACTCTGAGCTACTTATAAGATTTAACTTTGGATGTACTGCAAACAGTGCTATTAACTCTTACAAACAGATAAATGCTACAAAAGCACCACCACACAACTGCTTTTTGTAAGAAACAGAGATGCACCATCATAGCTTCTCTGGGTTCACAACACCTGGTGGCTCCATATCCCTCAAACAAAGAACCTGGAAGAGAATGTTTTTGGGCTGCCTGTATTTCTTCATAAGGTAGCAGCATTAAAAGTAGGAAAAAAAAAAAAAAAATTATTCCTCGGCACTATACTGAAAGGTACCAATCTATCAAATGCTCTTCAAAAGCAATTGCTACTTCATGCCCCTAGACCATAACCAGCTTGGGACAGACAAATATTTACGGAAACAGATGACTGCCAGGGGGAGCTGCTTGGGAACTTGACAATGAAAAATGGGATCTGTTTAGTCTTTTGCATGCCCACACATTTTAATATCTAATTATAGAGCTCTATTTAGAAAAGCAAACATCTTGAACAGATGTACCACCCTAGGAAATGGTGTGAAATCCTCCTCCTGAATGCTGCAGACAAAACAGCAAGAAGATGACTAATTAAGCTTTTGCTAAAAAACTAAAGTATTATTTTCCAGTAAGTGCACTACACTATTTTTACTGATTTATCTCCTCTTCACAAACTATAAGCAAACTAGGATGAAGTCAACTAACAATAGGAGCTCACACTATGAAACTGTGCTTTGCCATATCAGTTCTCAAACTTCAGCATTCATCCTACATTTAGCATGAAACATGGTGCAGTGCTTTAATGGTAAAGTAGCATGTCCAAAACAAACCCACAGGCCTAAATCCAGTTTCCAGGAATAAGGCAACTAATACATATTATACAGCTATTATAACTGTATCCCCAGTTCTGCTTTAGGGCAGTAAATAGATCTAATGCCTCCTACATAAAAAAACCCCACAATACAATAAAAACAAACACATGCCCCCACCAAACAAATAAAACCCCACAACATCTAAACCCCAAACATGTAAAAGCTGATATAACATCAAAACATTGTTATTCTGGCAAGTGATGAAATTCTCAGCTATCAATTTTAGGATACCCCTATTTTCTACTGAGACAGCTACAAAAACCAATCATGTAAACAAAAATCAAAATGAGAAAGAGCCAAATGCCACGAAGTGAGAAGAAGAGATGCACTCATGTGATGTAGGTAGCACAGTCATGGAACCCCGTAATATCAGGATATTTTCAGCAAGAATTTTACCCAGAATGCTCATCTGCCTTCCCTAAGATGAGAAAGCACATGCTTTTAGGCTTTCCTCAAAAAGAGTCTCAGCCACAATTTCCCACAGGTAAGTGGGGTCAGTAAATTTCTTGTGACATACTACATAATGGGTTTCTATTTTGAGTTTAATAATGAAGAGCATCAACTAAACCTTCCACATATCATGTAGAAAGTTTCATGGGAATTTAATGTAGCCTTTGGAAATCTCTTCAAATCTGCTCAAAAGGTGTTTCAGCCTGCAAATCTGCCTGTTTCAAGGCCTCTAAGGGTTTCTCTTCACTAAATATAGGGGCAGATTAAAAAACACCAAGACATGTAAGAAAAGCATTTTAGCCACATTTTAGAAAGCATATATTCAGACTGGAGCAAATCTTTTAGTAGCAAATCTTTTATGATACACTGAAAATACATAAACCCTCAAGGGGAACTTTACAACATGAATATCCATGATGTTAGGACTAAAAGTTCTTCCTTGACATGCTGTGACAGCACACACATCCTTAAATGTAACAGTTTGTGGTCTGTCCTCAAACGAGACCTCAGAGCTAGGAATGCCATGAAAGCTGAGAAAAAAAGAGAAAATTTACAAAGTGAGTCAATTTTTCCTCTGCTAAGGATATCACTCTGCTTTCAACGGTGATTAAAAAGAGAAGTAACACTGAATATCAATAACTACTTATGCAGTGTTGCAAGCTGAAGCATAAAGGAGAAAAGCATTTATAAACTATTGATGTTATTTACCACTAAGATCATTCTTCAGCCTGTCAGGGTTGGCTTTTTTTTAAGGAATATTTATCTTCTCAGAGACTGCCTTCTTTCAGATTCATAACATAGTTGTTTATTATTTATAGCGTGACAGTACTTAGATCTACACTGAGGTCTCTTTGTACTAGACTGAAAAACAAATAAAGGTAATGCCTGCCCTAGTTCTAACTAGGATGAGAAAATACTTTCTTAAGGGCACTTCAACACATGTCTCCAGCTAAGCAAGGTCCTGACTTGTAAATAACACCGTTAGGACAGAACAGAAACAGGAAAAGGAAGAGAAGCCTGTTTGTTACTTTTACAGGTTTATTACCAGAGATATCCCTTCTAGCAATAAGGAGGTAATTCTCTTGGACACAATGTCAATATTACAATGAATACTGATGATCAAGGGCTTTACACGCTCTGACACAGTTTGACAGAAATTCTGAGGAAGAGTAGAAAACAGTATGAGTATTAACAGAAAGCAACAGCTCTTGAACCAGGAAAACTAGCATGCATGGTTTAATTATAAAAAACTCCACTTAGTTTATTTAAATAATCTGGCAACTGCTTACTGGCAAAAGGCAGATCAACTCATTGCATACACAGGCCAAACAGATGGACAGTACCGAATTTCATGCACGATTGAGCTTGAATGGATTCAAACTGGTGACCTAGAAAATAGCAGCTCTCCATAACATTTCTGCAAGCAAATCAAATCCAGCGCATACACAATCCACCAAGTCATTTATGTAAGTGACAAGATAACTGAAAAGAGTTACCTATGAATGTCTGTTGTGCCTGTGAATTTCCCCCTACCCTTGGGGAGCACGAGTGAGGGTAGTTAGATGCATTAGCACCCATTTTCTTCAGTCACTCAGGCATTCCGCCTGCTGGCTCTTCAATGTATAATCCCATAATCCTTTATAAATCTTCAATCCCAGGTCCAGCGTTCTGTTCCTCCATTTCTGAAGAACAAAAACACCAATAAAGTAACTTCATTATTTGTCACTAAATGTTACATGACTTAGATAAAATAAACTCAGCTTCCAGCACACAGTATTTTCATAAAACCTCAAACACTTTCAAGATACCCTTTTATTTGAATGATTAAACCAAGATCAGAAATACTTTTTTTCCCCACAATAACCTGTAATTTTCCAAACCATTCACAAATCATATGATAAACTGCAACATGGAACAGGATGGCTATTAAACTTTTAGCTAAGAAGTTTTCAAGGAGAACTTGGTGGTCTAGACTAGATATTCTCCTTTGACTATACCAAGAAAGACTTTTCATACATGTTCATACCTATTCCCACATGGTAAAAAAATCCCAAACTGAATTACATTGATTGAGAAAGCTAAATAAGCCAGTCCTGTTGGAGATTATACCATCATGACTTATTTCAGCTGCATTTTTATTCATTACATTTACACAGTTCTCATTCAGTACTGCTTTTCAAATTTAGAATTGAGAAGACCTAGAAATACATTTAAAATAGTAAAAATAAGGCAATTAAGGATTCATTAAATGTTTCTTTTAGCACTTGAAAACATCTTAGAAATCAGTTCTGAGGTGAATTGAACAAGGACTCATTGCTAACATACAACAAAGATATTCTCATTTATTCCAATATTGGCAGTGTTAAAATATTAATACTGAAAAATGAAAGTTACCACTTGAAGAACCGCTGTCAACTGAACACTTGTGCTCCCTTCCAAAACACAAACATGAAAATAAAGAATAATAGAAAGGTAAAGTCTATACTATGAATTTTTTAGATTCCCTTGAATATTGTGAACACATATAGATTTGCTATATGCTTCTGTCATGGTTGGACACTGGCGCAATGCCAGCGTCCCCATGAAAATGCACCTTTTCTAAATAAATGCTGTGAGATGTTATCAGGAACAGAGCAGAGCAGGCCCAAGCTTAATAACAAAGGAAAAAAAACTTTATTAAACTACTACTAATACAGAAAACCACATAAACTAAATCCAGGATGAAGACCTTTTAAACCACCCCTCCTCCTCCCAATTCCAAAAACACCCAGCCATGAAACATCACCCGGGATTCTTGATCAAATTACCACCCTTCAGGTAATCTATACTCAAACTATCAAGGGAGAGAGAAGTCTCTCTTGTACCACAGACCCCCAGGAAACACAGCTGCCCCCCTGTGTTTCCCTGTCACACATGGCAACCGCCCGGAAAAAATCTGCCAGTGTGACACTCTCCATTCCATGTCACAGTGCTCTCACCACCGTGCATGGACAGACTGCTCATAGGGCTCCTTTAAGGATGCTTTGCCACGGACCCAAAGATACAACAGTTCAGTTTCTCATCCTGGGACTACAGTCCCCCCCATTTTCCCCTGGGGCCGAGGGGTCCAAAAACAGGACTCATCTTCTTCCCGAAGACAGAGGGTATCACCATTCCCTCTTCAGCTTTCTTCGTTTCTCGCCATTCTTGTGCTGCTCGAAGCTGAAACAGGTCTCCTTGGGTCACCACTGCATCCCCCTAAAATGCAGTCTCTATTGCAGGAGAGTTTGGTTCAGTCCATGGCTAACAAGAAAAGTCCAGCCAAAGCTACTTCATCATCTCTTCCCACCTAAATATTTCTTCTTCTAACATCTCAGTTCCCGGACTATCTCTCTTCCACTACAAATCAAGGAGGAGTAATACTTTTAAAAAGCCCTCATTTCCTGGAAAGGGTTAAAAGTTCAGACTCCCTGGACTGCTGATATCTCAGTCCAGTGTTCCACTTCCCACGCTGGGCATTCCCCCCCCTTCTCCTTCTCCTCTGCCGGCAGATTTCCAGGTGCCGCCAGGCTCTCTGTCTCTTTCCCTCTTGGTGGGGGGGGGGCAAAGGCATCTCCGCTTCTCTCCACCCTTCCGTCCACAGGAGCTGGCTCGGTTCCAGACCCTCAGCCCCCCTCGGCCTACCTGGACAAGGCCGCGTGGCTTCCCCTCCCCCACCCAGCCTAAGGCTGGGCAGGGGAGGTCTGCACTCTCTGAGGACCGGAACCCAAAGAGACAGTTCTCCTGGGAGTTCTTGCTTTTAACCCCCTGTGTTCTCAGAGGCGTGTCCATACTTTCAGTGGTCACTCCAGGTGCCAATATCCAAACCTGACCACTGATTGGTTTGACCCGACTTCCTGGAAAAAATTCACTTCCATGTCAAACCACGACACTCCACCCTTCGCCTCTGAGAACACACATTTCTAAAATTATTATCAAAATTACATCCAACACACTTCTACATAAAACAATAACCTACACTAACCCTCCACCTCTATATTGGCACCATAACCTAATACATGCTTTGCTCTTATTCCTTTTGATCCCATCTCACAGCTCTCATCTTATCCTCATCTCATCCTGCCCAGAATTCGATTCCCGGTCAGGGAACCAAAAAATGTCATGGTTGGACACTGGCGCAATGCCAGCGTCCCCATGAAAATGCACCTTTTCTAAATAAATGCTGTGAGATGTTATCAGGAACAGAGCAGAGCAGGCCCAAGCTTAATAACAAAGGAAAAAAAACTTTATTAAACTACTACTAATACAGAAAACCACATAAACTAAATCCAGGATGAAGACCTTTTAAACCACCCCTCCTCCTCCCAATTCCAAAAACACCCAGCCATGAAACATCACCCGGGATTCTTGATCAAATTACCACCCTTCAGGTAATCTATACTCAAACTATCAAGGGAGAGAGAAGTCTCTCTTGTACCACAGACCCCCAGGAAACACAGCTGCCCCCCTGTGTTTCCCTGTCACACATGGCAACCGCCCGGAAAAAATCTGCCAGTGTGACACTCTCCATTCCATGTCACAGTGCTCTCACCACCGTGCATGGACAGACTGCTCATAGGGCTCCTTTAAGGATGCTTTGCCACGGACCCAAAGATACAACAGTTCAGTTTCTCATCCTGGGACTACAGTCCCCCCCATTTTCCCCTGGGGCCGAGGGGTCCAAAAACAGGACTCATCTTCTTCCCGAAGACAGAGGGTATCACCATTCCCTCTTCAGCTTTCTTCGTTTCTCGCCATTCTTGTGCTGCTCGAAGCTGAAACAGGTCTCCTTGGGTCACCACTGCATCCCCCTAAAATGCAGTCTCTATTGCAGGAGAGTTTGGTTCAGTCCATGGCTAACAAGAAAAGTCCAGCCAAAGCTACTTCATCATCTCTTCCCACCTAAATATTTCTTCTTCTAACATCTCAGTTCCCGGACTATCTCTCTTCCACTACAAATCAAGGAGGAGTAATACTTTTAAAAAGCCCTCATTTCCTGGAAAGGGTTAAAAGTTCAGACTCCCTGGACTGCTGATATCTCAGTCCAGTGTTCCACTTCCCACGCTGGGCATTCCCCCCCCTTCTCCTTCTCCTCTGCCGGCAGATTTCCAGGTGCCGCCAGGCTCTCTGTCTCTTTCCCTCTTGGTGGGGGGGGGGGCAAAGGCATCTCCGCTTCTCTCCACCCTTCCGTCCACAGGAGCTGGCTCGGTTCCAGACCCTCAGCCCCCCTCGGCCTACCTGGACAAGGCCGCGTGGCTTCCCCTCCCCCACCCAGCCTAAGGCTGGGCAGGGGAGGTCTGCACTCTCTGAGGACCGGAACCCAAAGAGACAGTTCTCCTGGGAGTTCTTGCTTTTAACCCCCTGTGTTCTCAGAGGCGTGTCCATACTTTCAGTGGTCACTCCAGGTGCCAATATCCAAACCTGACCACTGATTGGTTTGACCCGACTTCCTGGAAAAAATTCACTTCCATGTCAAACCACGACAGCTTCTGAATTTTTTTCCTTTCCTGGTAGTCTCTGGCATGTTAAATTGGCCAAGAAAGTGACATGCAAGCACATGTTTCAAAGTGCAGATCCTGGGGAGCAGAAAGTGAGAGACAGGCCAGGAAGAAAAAGGCTGCAAATTGCTGTAGGCACAGAGGTGAGGGGAACAAGTGCTGCAGGATTTGAGGGCCGGGTACATGAGGAGGAAGAGTAGGGAAGGGTTTGAAAACCTGGCTTTACAGACGTGGCTATCAGGCAGAATTGGTGCTCTGGCTGTGCACATCCCAGGGTGGCCTCACACAGCTGCAGCCTGCTGAGCACTAGTGGAATTCTGCTAGGGCAGGAGACACAACCATAAAACCACCACAGCAGCTTTCAAGCCAACTTGAATCAACCTAGAGGCTTGTAAATGAGCCAAGGGAGCTCCCATGCCTGCCCTCCCTAGCCAGCCAGCCAGGTCATCTCAACTGCATCCAATCTTGAACTTGTCTCCATGCAGACTCAGCTTGCTGCACATCAGGAAACAAAGATAAAATACCCTCCTACATGAACAGAAGCCTACTCAGGGTGAAGATAGAACCAGAGCACACACAAAATAGGCAACATCACACCTGCAAATACCAGTAAATCTTCTCAGCAAACACAAGCTGTTGCATCAGTTCAGTGTTAGCCATTGCATGCACTCATCTTCTCCCTTGTGCAGAAATAAGCTATTCAAAGATTACTGAATCCATATGGTGTGGATCTCTACTTCATCTCTGAAAAACTTCACTGACTTAAGAAAAAACACTTAGAAAATAAATTCATTAAAACAGTGACACTCCAAGTGATTTCTTTATGCACCAAGAATATGTTGCTTAAATGTGGTATAAACTTCTAGCTGGAATTAGTTACATCCAGGACAAACTTTGTGAAGGTAAAAGTCACCTTTCAGTTTAAATGCTAATTTGTTCACAGGTAAAGGCTAGCAACCTGAGCAGATATCCTAACAATTTCCCTTTTCTCACCTAAAATTGGGCTTGGTTCATTTGGACTTGAGTCCTGGAATAATGCCATTGTTATTCCACTTTTCTGTATTCAACTACAGCGTGGTAACTTGTCTATTAGACGTCTACTAATAGTTTTCAGTTCTTTCCGACACAAGAAAGAGCCCAGGAGTAAGTAAAAGAGAGAAGAAAACAGAAGTGTTGGGCTTTTCTTTTTTTTTTTTATAAGTAAGCACTCAATATTCAAAACCAAATCCCAGGTTTGAAGTTAATACCTTCCACTTGGCAATAAATACATGCCAAAAGATGGAAGGAACACAATCAAGGAATACATACAACTGTTCAATACCATTAGCAGCCAATGCTTGAATTTGCAAACCAGGATTAAAATAAACTCAAAAAGAAGCATCATAAAAGATTCCTAAAATACACAATAGATAAAATTATTTTATTTGGAGGCTTACCAAAATAACATTGTTACACATTAAGCCCAAGTGAGTATCCTGCAGAACGAATTCACTCACTAAATTTAGAATACATAACTTCCATGCACTGCTAAGTCATGTGTGTGCAGGCTGCTTTCTTAAGAGTATTTTGCATCTTGAATTCAAACATTTTGTAGTTCATAGAGCGTATCGGGCCCCATGGCTCAAAACCCATCATAGCTTTAGTTCCAGTACTGTCCTTAATCTCATGTATCAACTGAAAGTACATTTATTTTTTAATACAGCACTAAATTTTACAAGATAATATTATAAAACCCATGTTGCATTTCCCAAAAAATTTAGCTAGCACCAGTGATGAACTCTGTCCTGGAGGAAGCCCTGCCGTCCTCTCTTAATTCTCATAACCACTTTTCCTACCTTGCTGGTTCTGTCCCAAGTGTTTTGTAAACTAGATAAATTGACCCACATTAGAGCCAACTTAAACAAGAAGTTGAAACAGTATCAGTCACCCAAATTGTTTGTTATGGCATCACATGAATACTTGCACTACTGCATCTTTTGACAGCAAAGTGTACTTGAACTACTCATGGATTTAGATGCCTTCTTTTTGTTCTGTTTGTTTTGCTATTGTCCACTTCAGCCTCTGTACTAAACACAGCCTACCTGAACAGCAGTTAGTCCAGCATATAACTGAGTCTAGTCAATACAACTCAGCTACGACAAAAATGTCAAGTCAAGAATGCAGCTTCTCCACACTGAAAGGTACTTGTAAAAGGAGAGGAACATAAAAATAAAGGAAAAACTCCAAACTAAAAACAACTAGATCTTTAGCTGCAAAAGGAAAGAGAGATTTAGTTTTTTCTTGCAGAAATTATCCTGCATACCAAAAGTTCCCTAATTTCAGCTTATTTGAAGAATTTTTAAATTGTATTTTAGCCTCAGAATACACCCATGGAATTTTGTTTTAAAAACCACCATCAGGTGAGCTTTTTCTTTACTTTTTATTAAAAGGCTGTATGCATCCCCCTAAGCATTACCACAATGAAACTAAATTCAACATCTGCTGACCAACTGAAACAGTTGTTGAGAGCAGTGACGCACGTACAGATGTGTTATGAACACACACACATACACAGGAGAAGAATTAAACTATGTCAAAGCTTGTTTTAAAAAGCTTGCACTGTAGAAAAAGTATATGGAGTGAGTTATGTGAAATGAGGAAGTTAATAGAAACCAAAATTACCACTCCAAATCCTACAAAACAGCACAAAAGTGACTTTCAGATTATACTGATACTCAGAATAAAATTTAAAATAAGCGCAAGTCTGCTTAAAGGTTTCAGGCTGAAATAAGTTTCTCAGTCTTCTCAATATTTGTCACACTGAAGCTAAAATGCTAAGAAGCTAGATGACATGCATCTGAGGTACATGGGCTGACAGCCAGGTATTCCTGGACTGGGAATTTTGATTTAACAAAAAGTCTCAGTACAGAATGGACCTTGATAACAGTGACACTTTGTTTATATCATCACTCAATACAAACATTTCATAAAACTGGGATCCAATTAATATAAAGGGCAAAGTCAAGAGCACTACAACAGGTTTTACAACCACCTGATTTTTCCCCCATAAAATTTTAAGACCTTTTTATTTCTTTTGGAGTTGCTGCCATAGGATTATGCAATAGCATAATATTAAAATCAAAGTAGGAAATTATATCAAGTACATGTACATTCCTGTACCAACATGGTATTTCAGGTTTTCATTTTACCTAACATGTTTAAATTTACTATGAGTAAATGACAACCCAGGCATCATAAGAATAACTTATTCATGTTTGCTTAGATTTTTATCCAGACCAAAAATGCTATGCTATTTTGGCCCAACAGCTCATTTCAAGTAACAAGCACAACTTTACTGCAAGATGAGATGACAAGATGCAGGAAAAAAAATCATCAACCCTAGTAAGGAAACACATCAAATAAATTTCAGCGAGGTTAAACTTATTTCCATAGAAGTTAGGTAGATCAATAAAAGAAGTTAGGTAGATCAACTAAAACAGAAAGAACTTGTGAGAATGGACCATTGCTATCATGCCCGAAGTACATCCAACCAGCTTGCCTTAACATCCTGAACCTCCCTCCAGCAGGACAGTGGCCTGGTGACCAGGAGAGAGCCCTGAGCCATCACAAAGTGATTCAGGAACAATCCCACGCTCAGAAGAACAGAAGCAAGTTCCCATCCACTGAGAAGTTTCCAGAGCCAGCCCTGGCCATGCTGGTTGTTATGCAGTACACTGCTGGAATTACCAGTCAACAACATCCAAAGGCACGAGCTCTTAAAAATGAAGACAAAGTTGCTTGTGGCTGGAGTTCCAACTGCTTGTTCAGATGTGCATGGAGTATCTACCTCAATTTCCATGGGGAAAGTGGTTCTCCAAATAAGAGGAGTTGACAGGAACTGAGTGCTACCTGTCCTAATCTTCCCCTTTTTCCATGGATGAGACAATCAGAGGCACTGGCACACTCAGATTTTGTGGAGGTAAAGTCTCAAGTCTCAGAAGTGCTCATGCTAAAGGACTGAATGGTTATGGGACAGCATACCTGAAAGAAATTGTGTAACTGGCAAGTAATTTTCTGTTCAAGGGAAACAACTGAAATGTGAAGGCTCAGTTGATTATGCCTGACACACAAGCAAATCCACGCAAAGCCTATTTTGACTCCTTTCTATAATCATGTCAAGCAATCAACTTTTATCATTATTCAAAATTAACTGGATGATACAGCAGTAAGATGCAACTGAAACAGCTGAAAGGTTGTGGTTTGGATAACGTTCGTTACGACATGAGCTAATGAATCTGTGTCATTTCCTTATTCACTGCATTGGAAAGAAAGAAAAATCCAATAAGGAAAAGCACCAGAACTTAAGCCACATCAGCAGTTACCAGCTCAAGAGGGCAAGAAAAAGCAGATATAACCAGATTACAGAAGTGACTGTATTACTCAGTCTTTGCTGAGAATCATGTGTTCCAGCTATCACAAAGAACCCTTTCTTATAGTTTAGCGTGAAATTTACAGCATTTTCTCTTCCATGAAGTAGTATGCTTCTCCATCAAGAAGTTCTTTCAAAACAGAGGGGATAAAAACACCAAAACAGTCCTAGCTTTTTATTTCTAGATTTGTTGAGAATTACTGGACTGAGTTTTAGTGAGGAAAACCCACCAACAAACAACCTGTACTGATTTTCAACATTTTCTCTGAGGAATCAGAGTGGAAGTTAAAAGAACTATGCTCAAACAGAGCACAAAAGTGTGTAGTCTTGAAGATACGCACACTTCAGAAATTGAAAACACTGAGCAGCATTTCAACAGTTGAAAAAAACCCACAGAACTTACAGGGAAAAAACCTCCTTTCAATGCTGTCTTGGCAAACAGCGCTCAAAGTAGTATTTCTGATGATCAGCAAAGCAATTTCAAGTATGATATGAACATGTCACATCGTAGAAGTAAATAAAAAAATGTTATTAACACAGACTGACAGGTCAAATCACTAACAGCAGTGTGGAGGCAGGGGACATCAACATATTTATATTCCTCTAAACACAAAAAATTCCAGCAGCTAAAAAATTCTAACACATAAAGCACACAGAAACTAACTGAATTACACCAGTACAATCCTGCATGGAAAAGGCTGCTCCTCCCAAGCAACTTAAATGTTTTCATATACCAGCAAACGAATTTTCCTCTCTCTACATCAGTGATTCTTACAGTTGGTTGCAAAACCACACTAATTTACCAAAAGTCTATTCTGATTGATAACATTCATATAAAGACATAGCTAATGTTCGTGAAGATGAATTCAAAACACTTCTTTCAGCCAAATGAGCAAGAGCTCATTTATGGCCCTCTACGACTCTCTTGAAGTGAAATGTCATCATGTATTCTTCAATGACTCCATTTTTTCACAAGTTAACTTGAAAGGAACGTTATCTGATTTAGATAAAAACATAATTAAATCTACTTTATAAGAAAATCAGAAAAATCCTATCCACCAAATCTTTATCAATATCACTAAACAAAGTAATTAGGTATGAACATATGCATTTACAGGAAAATGAGGATAACTAATTTTAGCCAGTCTAGAATAATTGCAGCATAGTCTGACATACTGTGATAAATTTTGAGGAGTCTAAATGTGTTTCAAAAGGCCTCTTCTGACCAAGAATTACCCACATGATTTTTTTTTTTTTTTTAAGAACAGCAAATATTCTTAGGTTTACATATATGAACACATCAGTTGGTTAAGACAGAAAGAGGAACTTCCAAATTACATTAAAAGTACCTCAGAAAAAGGAATGGACTTTTTTTTTTAAGTAGTCTGCTTTTTTTCTTTCCATCAAAGTTCAGGCCAACACTTTGTCTTGTCAGGCAGCTACCTAACTCATGGAGATTTCAGCTACATTCAGCCTTGGATACTGAGGTCAAATGCTAGTCTGGTAAGACCACTGTCCTCCTCAGTGTGTCTCCTGACTGTCCATTACTGCAGCATTATCCATGGTCACCTGTTCTGTTTCCCCCCTGGAAAAGTCAGAAGTGGAGCAGAATAATGTTCCACATGAAGCTCTATATAGAGCTTATAGAGCCTATAAGAGCTCTTATAGAGAGCCTTTTTCATGGGCTTCTTAGCCCTGTACCCTTTATCTGTCAACAGGATTGCTGCTTCTTCTGGAACAGGCAAGCAGTCTTTCACCTCCACAGTCTTCTACCCCCATGGAATTTTATTCTATTTAGTCTGAGAGTGCCCCCCAAAGATCTCTGTCTCAAGAAAGGGAATTCCTCCTCTTGCTCAAGCTGTGACCCAACCACAACACAAAATCCTGTTTTCAACTAACAAATCTACTAAAGATGGGAAAATCTTGGCTCAAACCCCAATCATATGGAAGATCTATATACCCTACAGTTCTCCTTGTACTGGAGTTATTTTCCCTTTTTATCCAGACCCAATTATTTCACAGCAAGTCATTTACTCTGAATGAGGATGTGGGAGCTTCCTGTACACAACAGTGCTTGTAAATTCAGTGCACAGTTACATTCACTCTTCCTCTCAGAACATGCTGCCTCTGAGTGCATTAGAGTAACTAATGGGACAATCCCAGACACTGTGCTCTGTACCTACCTAAGTAGCCAAGCAGCACTCATCGTTATCTTATGACTTACTATTTTCAACCCACCTTCAAAAAAGCAACCTTTTGATCACTCAGCTTTAGTTCCCTTATTAAATTCCACAGCCTGAGTCATCTCTGGTGATGGCACTGCTTGAGGTTTTCACAACAGTAGCTCCAACATCAAAGCAGACTAAAAAGTCTTGGACCCACATATTGATCAGCCTTCCCATATAGTGGCCTCTTTTAGTAGATCAGATGAAAAATTACTTCTATCTTACTTTGGTTGCAATCAGCTTTTCATCCTGCCAGTCAGTCATTGTATCAGTAATAACATCTTGAGGTATTTCTGTTGCTTGGAACATCATTCCTCATGACTACAGTGTTTCTATACAATACTCTTCCTGTATACTTAAGCCTCCAAGATGCTTGGTAACAATACACAGCTCATCTATTTCCACTAAAACCCCTGCCTGTGGCTAAAAACTGCTATTACCAATATTGCTGTATAACCAAAACAATTTTCTCTACACTTCAGGCCTTAATACGCCACCATTCCTTTTCTTCTGTACAGTATCCTCTCTATTGTCATCACACAACAGCAATTTCACCCATTCAGCCTTTTCTCTTGGATAAAACAAGTTTGAAGTATTGGCTGCTGGCATAATTTCTTACACATTTAACACCAATGGATACATCTATATACAACAGAAAAACTGGAAGGGGAAACATGAAAAGGTGTGGTAAAGAACTCAAAAGGCAATCTAGTCCAGTCATTTCATGAGACATCAGGAATTTTATTAAAGAAACACTGATTTTCCTCATTGAAGACAGCATTAAGTCACAGTCATAAAATTGACTCATTACAGCTACAGTTTGAATACTTTCAACAGTAAGCCACAAGCCAGGACAAGTCTTGCATCCAACAAAACCACAGTTGCAATCTGTATTCAAAATGTATTATTTGGTGTATACAGACCTAAGCTGGTTCACCAACACTGGCTCCATGCACATTTCCTCAGTGCCAGTGCTCACCACAGCTACCACCAGCATCTCCCCAAAGCTCCTCCATTGTGTCAGCAACTAAACACAGGTATTCTCTTCTGTGAGATTTTTTTCTCCCCAGTGTAGTTAGCTCCCTGTACCAGTTTACCAAATGGCTGAAGGAACCCAGATGATGCCAGAGAGAAGGAAGAACAGCAAAAGGTTAATTTGCTTCCCACAATCATAGACAATGTTCAATTTGACAAATACTCAATAGACACAGTCTTCAAAAAATAAACATTCCCAGGCCCCACGCACCTATTCCTGCAGCAGAGCTGTACCTCTTCATTGTAGCAGACATTTGGAAAGCCATGCAAGTTCTGACTGGACCATGTTTGTTTCAGCTGATCATTTGGTGTGGCTGCTCCAGCTGTTGCCCAAGTACAGCACTGCTTCAATCTTCATTCAGCCAACTACCGCTGTCAATAAAAACATCTTACTTTAAGTGGGCAGCTATAATACCACTTTTGCAATATGCTTTTTCTTCTCCAGAGCTCCTAAAAAATTAACAGTAGGAAAAATCACCTGCAAAGCAAGGACAGTCCTAGCAGAAAAAAGCAATTTAGACAGCAGCAGCTACTGCTAGGATTCACCATGACAGTGCTCCCTGTATCCAGGTGGCTGATTGCTGCTTATTTGGCCTGTACTTATCTTCCTCTGTATCTGTGCAGTTTGTTCCCTCCTTGGTTAACAACATTTCATATAGCAGCTGTCACTACTAGAGAGGTCCATGGGAGTTGTTGCTTTTTTGAATGCTTGGACGATATAAAATTTGCAGTCCAGAATACATGCATCAAGGTATTAGTCATTTAGGAAAAAATATAAAGCTAAGCCTGTGTGAATTTTAATATATTCCCATCAATGTAGTGAACTTGTCCTCTGACAGGGAGAAGCTAACTGTGTATGCAGGACTCACTGCCTGTCACCTCTTCACAGGTACATCAGGGTGATCTGATACTACCACTAAAGTCAAACTAACAGGGAACTGTACTTTTCCCTCACACTCCATCCTGCCAAGGGGTTTTCTTGCTTCCCCTCACACTGCATACAGAGATTATATGATCACAAACCAAGTAATTACAAACGGCTGATCCATCACCCCACTGGAGAGAGTGGGAGATAATAGACAGGAAGAGGGAACTCCAGCACATTTGTCTGACAGGCAGCTAAAACTGGAACAGGATCTCACAGCTCTCAATATGAAGAGAGCACACTATTCCTATGAGACTGCCTCACAACTCCACAAAACTAGACCCTTGTAGTCATGCTTTCTGTTCTCTCTTCAAGTCACTCTGGCCTGGCACCAGTGTTGACACTCACATCTTCCCCTTGTCTCCTAATATCCACAGTCACTCCCAAGTCTATTCTATTCACTGCTGCAGGAAGCAATACAAAATCAATTTGTACAATTGATTGTACATGGTATTTATACAACAGTTGACTTATCTGAGACTGTGTAAACTGGTTATGCACTGCTACATCCCTAATCAAGGGTGAAATTCCTGGTCAAACCCACAGAACATTTTCCTTGTATTTAGAGGTTTTTAAGACAACCCCCCATAATTAACACAATGATCTTATACCTGTTCCTATAAATCAATTATATCTGTATATACTAAGATTTTAACAGTTACTTAAAAACTTACACATTTGAAAGATGTCCCCTTTGCTTGGACTCTTCTGCATGGTTAATTTAAATTCATTAACTTCAGCAGAAAATTTTAAGAGCCACATTGATACTACATTTATATCATTTATATCATAACACCTGATGCCAAGAAATCTTTCTATGCTGTATACTTCAAAGATTTCAGCCATTTTGAAGACAGAAGCAAAAAACATTAATACTGCAATATTTTCCCTCAAAACTCTCAAAAGTTACACCAGTAACTTCAGTTTCAGTAGTTATCTTCACTAATATCTACATTTAGATTCCATAAAAGTGTAGCAAGAACTAAATGCTCACAAATTTTAAGAAACGTCCTGCCCAAAACTACAGGAATTAATTTCAGAAAATATACTTTCTCACTAATAAAAGAAATCAATTAAGGAAGGAAAGGCTTAGTCAGAAAACCAGACTAGTACTTAGCCTATAATTAAGTTGGAGCTTTGTTTACATTTTCCCCTTGGCAAGAAAAGGAAGTTATGTCTTCCACATTTCCTGCAACAAGCTCTCTCTGCACTTCCAAAGCATTTTTTTGTTCTGTAACATGAATATGCAAGTTTTACAGAACAGTCAAAAGAGCATCACAAATGTTGACATAACGTTGTTTCTGAAAACAGAGACACCAATCATGTACACATTTAATTTCATTAATTTAGCAACATCTACACATAACTCATGTACACAGACTTTTAAAGGCTGCAAAGTTCGAAAAGCTTATGGGGTGTTTTTTTGTTTAACCATTTGCTAAGGCAGATCTGCCCTTTGAGCAGACAGTTGACATGCCTTAACTCTTCCTTCTCTCCCCACAAGATTTGAAGCTTTTCAGATGTCCCAGAATACTAAAAAAAAAAGGAGATTTTTCAAAGAAATCAAACAAAACTTTTAGGAGGAAAGCAAAAGTCTGTTGCATTACACTAATTACAGGAGTTACTCCATTAAAGAAACCCATTGCTCCTAATGTAATTTTAGACCACATTTTGTTCATCTTTCACTCTCACGCACAACTGTCCTTGATACCACAATTCCTTCACATTCAAAGAAAGGGCAAAATGCAGAAACTTTGCCAGCCTGTGCTCTACTTCTCAAATCTCCTTTGAGTCTTCCATGACTTGAGAAGTCCATTACTGTATAGAAAAAAAGTCAACACTGCCACCAAAAAAAAAAAAACCACCACAAACACACACACACATAAAAAAAAAAAAAAAAAAACCACAAAAAAAAACCAACTCACTTCCCTCTCTACCTAGATGATCATTCCCACTCAACTCTCCATTTATGTTCAATGAACAGAACAGTTTTCAGCTGGACCAGTTTTCAGATTAACAAAAAATAAAAGGTTCATTTCAATAAGGAAACATATTAATCTTGGATATGTGGAAAAAAGGACAAGTTCCCTTTCCTTCCAAACATAAAACAAGGATAAAACTCCAGATCCACAAGCTATTTAAATAAAAGCACCATCATTACTGTTGAAGATTGCAAGTGCCAAATACAACTGAGCTTTGATGCAGCTAACACTCAGTCACAAAATGTGCCATTTTCCAATTTAATTCTTCAATTCCAATTCACCAGCAAAAATAAGTTGGTAGCTAAAAACAGAATAAAGGAAGAAGGGAAGGAGGAGAAAGGACAGATTCCCAAGGTAGTGGTGGGGAAATTCCTAGATCAGCACAAGTCTGTTAATCCAAAGGGGAAACTTTGAGCCAATAATTAACTGAGAAATTATGCAGTAACAAAATTACCTCAGATGTTCTCAGCAGTGAAATTCAAATGTCTTGAAAAACTTAGAACGAGACACAACAAATTTTATTTTACTTGCAGTAGAAAAGCCCTGAGTAGTATGAATAGATATTTTAGAAATTTTGTAGTAAGACTGTACTTCTGATCATTTTCAGAAGATGTGTAATTTAAGCTTTAAAACCAACTTCAAGTAGTAATTGCCCTGGTAATAACATCAAAGACTGTAGTCAAATGCAGTTAAAGACAAGCAGCTTTGATGCACTGCAGAAATACTTATGAGAGTCACTTTACCAGAGATTACCAGGTCTTCAGACCATGCCTGGAACTACAAAATACAATTAGACAGGCCTTATACTGTATGTTAGAAGGGTATTTTGGCATTTCAAGTCCAAATACACATTTCAAGGAGTGCTTAATGGAGGATTAAACCCTACAGAGATTTTAAGGACCAAATAAGAAGCAGGAGGTACTTTTTGACCTAAATAAAGTACCTTTTAATGTATTTTTGAAAAAAGATACATCAAATTATTATCTTTGGCTATACCAAAAAACCTCCAAAAACCAAAACAGTCAGCCAAGTTGGGATTTGAGAATTTAAAGCAGTAAACACACAATCTTATCCAAAATTTAGATAAGCTAATCACTCATGAAAATAAACTGCAGAGAAGATGGAGATACTTGATATATTGGGAGTGTGGGGGGGCTCAAAAGGACACTGAATAGCTCCTCACGCTGTCATACACATTCCTCTGTAGAAATTACGGCGCTTACATCCAGCTCACCAGTAACAACTGCTGCCTCTCAGTGCTGACACAACTTAGATTATTCCTCCTTCACTACCAAGGCCATCACTACACTGAGTAACACAAAGCTTCCAAACTCCAGTGAGCATTTTATTCTACCGCAGAGACTTGCTTGTCTCTGCGGTAGAATAAAAAAAACAATTTCAAAGACTTCCTAGAAGTTCCTCATTATAGACTGCAAAAGGTATTTTCAACTTAAAATGACAGCATAAGCAACCTGATGTATTTCAGAGAGCAGCAGTCACTACTAGAATGACTGTAAAGAAATCCATGAATCTATTAGCATTATCTTCTCTACCTGCATTCTGGACATTTCATATGCATGTCATTCCATCTCTCAAGATGTCTGAAATTTAGATGTCCAGTACAGGATGAACCAAGATACAAGACATCAACCTTTAATACATTCACATGCTTCATTAGTCTGGGATTTGTCAGGGTGTTTTTTTAATGGGTAATACAAAATTCCACTGTGTATATGCCTACACTCCTTCCTTCTTCAAGATGAAATCTTCTGGTCATTCAGTTAAGTATCACAAGCAGTTTCAGAGGATGTTAGCCACTTATATATTTTAAGACATACATCTGGGTACATGAGAAAAACCTCTAAATACCCCCACATGTAAAATGAACTTCAGCACAACTTCATCTTATACATTGCAGAATTTAACTGGATAAGCAGTATAATTATCACAGCAGCAAGAAGGCTTTAAATAAGATATCTTTCTAGACTAAGTAAAAAAAAAATCACCAAATCCACAGCAAACCCAGTTCTAACAGTCAACGAACCACTTCTCCCCCATCTTTACATCACAAACCATCATTTGAAAAAAGCTAAAGCAGAAGATCAAAAGAGATCAAAAAATAAGGGAGCACTAGTCCACAAAACACTGTCTTGTTGCATTCTGATTGTATTTGCTATGTTAGAATGCTTTTAATTAGCTCTAAGCAGCATTTCCAATATTGGGGTCAGGAGAAAAAAAGCATGAAAAGGAACTTTTGTCACTCATACCGATTATTTTTAAAGCACTTAAAATAACCTACCCATTTACAGAAGTGTTTTATATTCTTCATTGCAGTACAGAGATCTGGAGTAGCAGATGATAAGCAAAGCAGCACTTCCATTTCTCACTAATGCAATGTGATCTACTTGGTCACTCAAAAAATACTTTAATTTTCATATAAATAGTTATAAAATTTTATTCATGTTGGATGCCTTCACAAGACACTGGTATTCTTGCTCTTTGTATACAAAACCTTGATTAAAATCTCAGGGGCAGACTATGAGAACAATCTTCTCTCACCCAAACTGCAGTTTAAAATACACAGGCAAGCACAAAGAGATATATTTTGCAGCTCTACTGATCCCACAGAGCTTCTGCGAGTTCTGGGTCACAAAAGAATAAGCCCAACTAAAGAACCAAGCAGCAGTCACTTATTACATTACTGTTTACATCAACTCCTTCAAATTTAGCCATTGTTACCATCAGCAGAATGGTAAAATGTCCTGATAGTTATCCTGGTTTTAACAGATCTTGGACAAGGTTTCCAAATTAGAGGAATCTTGCATATCATTAACTAGCTTGATCTCTCTCCAAAGCACTTCCCACTAGATGACGTCAAAGATCAGAAGTGATGAAGAAAAAGAGATTAATCTTAAAAGTACAAGTTACCATAAAGAAATGGTCCTGTAAGAAAGAGGAAAAAGTAAAAATAAAAAGGCTATTTAACAATAACTGCACAGCTAGAAAGATATTCTCTAAAAGAGATTTTAAAAAATTAAATTCTACTATTTACTATTCACTACAGTGGGTTTGAAACAGGGTATGATAACAAAGAAAAGCCAGGATGAATACAAAAAATCCAGTAGTTTTAATACAGGAAGAACTGAACATACAATGATGTTTGAAATACAGTATGAATGACCACTGAATTGGGACAAAATTTGAGGACAAAGATCAAACAGGATTTAGAAAATTACCAATCAGTTATACAGGCAACAGCTCATGCTTGAATGCAAACTTTGAAAAACAAAGTAAGACCACTGAGAAGATACTCCTGAAACATAAAACTGATTTAAGAAGATGTTGTCCAAAATACTATACCTCCACACTTAGTACTGAAAGCTTCGACTTAATCAGTTTTGACTGCTACTAATTTTTTTCTTGCGTGCTTTAGCACTCGAACATCTAAATAACCAGTTTAAACCCACTGATGATAGAAAATTCTCAACAGGCTGGACATGTCTGCAAGGCCACCAGTAGTTAAAGTTCATATTCAGTAGTGTTTGTGTAAGCTTGCACAACACCTGCACACAATGGAGCAAACAAATCAGATTTAAATTTAACTAAGTATATAGTTAGGTATGTACTTGAATCCAGCACATCAGGCAACACAGCTCCACCCTGATCCCCTTCACCTCCCTGGCCTCACCTCTACACTGTGCAAACACACTTTCCACAGCAATGTGATGACCCAGATGAAGGATGTAACATGAAGTTATTTTGTGCTTTAGTGGTTTATTTTTCATAGAGATCCATTTCCTGAATGTTTCAGAGTGAAGCCATGTAAACAGGCCTGCCAACACAGCTGAGGGGACAGTGCAGGAAGTAAGGAAAAACAGCAGTGGACTGAAAGTATTTAAACCAATTTTGCCACTAAGCATCTATCAAGAACCTCATAGGCATCCTTATTATTGTGGGTTCCCCCTGCCAGTGGGATAGGGAACAGAACAGAAAGCAAAGAAAAAACAATGCAGTGAAACTCATGGATTGAGATAAGTACAGTTTAATAATTTAAATAAACCAAAATATAATAATCATATTATAATAATTTCAATCTCCTAGTGTCCGTTCATTACATAGAAAGCATCATTACAAAGTATCCTTCTTGGGAGACATGCAGGACAGACTGGATGGGTGTAAAATACAAGACTAGATTAAATGTGGCATCTGTAGTTCCTTCTTATAATTCAGGCATACTAGTAAGCCAACATAGGAATGAGCATTCTAAAATCCACAATAGCTTCTATTCAAAGATTTAAGGATACTGACAAGACTTATCTTTCAAAGAACCTGGGAAATTAAACAAAACAATAGCTAGATGATTCACTGGAAGCTCACCTAACATATCTGAACTAGGATTCCTGGTCCCCACTGTATGTACAATAAAGTTCAGCATCAGGTTTCCAATGGGAAAAGCCATTGATCTGGTAACAGAAATCAAAAGCCATCTAAATATGTTAAGAAAAAGCAAACAGACAAAAAGAAATTAAGAGTTAATACTAGAACTTGCAGTTCTCTATCAAAATTTGCTGTAAGAGCAAATTCTCATCAGTCTCATTAGGAATACAGATATTTCTTCTTAAGTGCAATCTCACAGTTTCCCTAAAGATCTGTTTATTGATGAATGTGAACTATACACAGTCCATCAATATGTCCATAGGATGTTTTCATTCATCTTATTGTTTGCCTCTGAAAGGCAGCCAGCCACAACTACCTCGGTCACCACAGTGTACCCAAGACATCAGAAAAAACTCCCCTTTTCTTGCATGTGGTCTGATATAACAAGAGCAAACAAGCATCAGGGTGGCAGAAGAGCAAGCAGGGTTAGTGTCCCACCTCCTCCTCTGGTCATGTGCAGGACCCCAAGACACCCCACCACCAATGCAGCTTACTAACAGGACAGAAGAAGACATTGTCCCAGCCTAAAATTCATCCCCAACAAACCTTAAGATTAATTGTCATCAGTGACAACTAATCTGCAAACCTGACACCATGTATGCAGTAACTTGAAAGGCCGCTTTCAAAATGAAGACTCAATATTTTGTTGTTAATTCATCAAGCTCTGGCAGTTTCACTGAATTAAATTTAAAAAGCTGGCTGCAAAGGCAGCACATTCTACTCTAATTTAACAGTGAGAAACATAGCTTCACAACACAAAAGTTTGGAGCTTCTCAGACAAGCTTGAAAATAAAGAGGGGGAATTTTTTTTTAAATCCCTGTGACAAATCCATGCAAGTCTTCCAGGAGAGCTTATAAAAGTAATTCTATTCCTTTATGTATGAGTCTTTGCAAATCAGTCCATGCCAGCTATAAGCACTACACCACCACTGTATCCATGACTCAGCAAGGGAATCTGGACTTATGAAGAGAATTTACTTACTAATGTAAGAGGTAAGGATTTTTTAAATGGCAACAAGTACAACAATGCCACAGTAAATGAACCAAGACAACTTCTAGTTTGTATGCTTAAACATACAAGGAGCACGGTCAGATTAGAATGTCAAACTCATTTATACATTGGCTAAAGTTTGAAAGCAAGTAAAACAATGCTTAGTGCAGCTGAGCTGAAATACAAAGGTTTCAACAGCTGTTTTCATCTCCAACGAACAAAAACAAACACTGGCTCTACATTTGACACAAAACACCGAGCTCCATTTCCAAGATTACCTGTGTGCAGCCCAACTATGTAAGTCTAACTTCAGAGCTGAATACAAACCAGTCAGCAACTGGCAGCTTTGTGTTGTAACTCAAGATACAAGCTTGATTTACTGTGACATTCATCACTTGTTTACATATAAGCACCAACAGATAGTACTATTTACACAACACTAATTGACACAGCAAAGTAGCAAGTTCTTAAATGGCTCAATAATGCTTTGGTCCATCAACTGAGACTAGCTATCTAGTTGATAAATTATTCCAAAAAGGAAGAAAACATCACAGTCCATACCTTCTCAACACATTACCTTCACACAGATACTCTACATAATAAGCACTCAGACCTTGCCTTGTAAACATCACAGTCCACAGAACCCATGCATTACTAACAGCCTTCTGTTCCACGTCCTCATAAATAACATCTACAGAATTATTTTTGTTACATTGGTAGCAGACTCTTAGTCAACAAGGGGTGGAGGAAAAAGTATTTTCATTGAATTCTTAAGCATAAGGTTCAAATGGAAAAGGATCTAAGAAGAAATTCCCCTCCCTGCACCACCCTGTGTGAAGAAGGATACTAACACAGAACTTCAAACTATTACTTGAAACAATAAAAGAGAAGCTTAGGAGACTCATCCTCTTACCTGAGATCTTTCAGACAAAGAGGGTAAAGCTTTACCTCACCAATCTTTTCAGCGTCTCAACATGAGTTACAAGGTCTAATTTTTTTTTAATTTCAGCTTCTGTTTTTATCTTCTCCATTTCTAAATGAAAACAGAGCATGCAGTATGTGGCAAAACCTGAGGTGACCACATCCCAATAGTATATCTGCCAAACACTTTAAATTTGTTATTATATTACATTGGTTTGAAGCAAAGCCTCAAGCGATGCTACAACGCCTAAGGTAAATTCTCACACAAACTATCATTGCATCAACACGTATTTTATTATCCTGCTATCGTATTTTATGTTAGTACTCGACACGCGTGTCATCTTTCACCCAACGGTCTCATACGGGATGGCGGGGAAGAGCAAGTAGAAACACGAACCAACAGAAAAGCACTTATCCCACTGGCAGCAGGAATATTCCAGAGGCACGAGCGAACACATCACCTACAAAGCTCTCCAAGTTTCTCCAGGAACACCGCGGTAACACCCGTACATAGAGGAGCGGGACAAAACCCCACAAACCCTGGGGCAGCAGCAATCTCCAGGCCACGGGCACGGGACGGGCTGACCGGCACCGGCGGGACCCGGCAGCCACGGCGGGCGAGCGCTCGCACCGGCCCCACACGGGCGGAGCTCCGCGGCTGCGGGAGCACGAGCCCCGCACCAGCTCCTGCGGGAGACGGCTTCAAGCACCTCTCCGGCTCCGCGGGGAGTGCGCCGAGGCGGAAGGGTGAGAAGAAGAGAGGGAAAGGACGGCGAGGCAGGACCCGACAGCGCGGACAGGCACAGCCGAGGCCGCTGCCGCCGCTCCGGACCGCGGACCCTGCGAGCCGGGAGCGGCACGGGGAGTAAGGCTCCCTCCCGCGGCGGGGCCCCGCGGCCCCGCGGAGCTGCGGGCTGGCAGCGGTGCGGCGGGACAAGCTGCCCGCAGCCGGCCCGGCGGGGCGCGCACCGACTCCCGCCGTGGGGGCGTCGACGGTCTTGCCCCCTCGCCTCCGCCGTCGTGACCAAGCCTGCGATCCCCTCCCAGCCCGGCTCCCCACGGTGCCTCACCTCCGGCAGCCGCTCGCCGCCGCCACCCTCCCGCTCAGCGCCGCCCGCTCCCGCCCGGCCCCGCTCCGGCCGCCGCCATTTTGCTCCCGAGCCCCAGGCTCGGCCGGGCAGCGGGAGCGCGCACGGCGCCTGCGCGGCGGCGGCGCTGCGGCGCACGGGCCACGTGGTCCGGGGGGCGGGGCCGGGCCGGGGCTGAGGGGGCGGCGCGGGACGGGCGGCGCTGGCCGGTCCCGGCGGGTCCCGGCGGCTCAGGGGCTCGGTGCTTTTCCCCGCTCAGCTGGTCTGAGATCGTGGGGAAAAGTCGAGCTCGGCGTGTGTGCCCCTGCCGCGATCCCCGTTCCAACGCCGCGTGCACTGCTTGCTCTGTGTGACACATCTCCCGAGCTTGTTGCCGTGCCCAGATGCAGAGGTGTCTGCAATGTAAGCGGTGTGTCAGCACGTGTTCTTTGTCCTTGAGACTAACGTAAGCTGCTTATATTAAGCCTATGTCTGTCTCCGTGCTTTGCTAAACTGCCAGGAGCTTGTTAGAGGCAGGGCACAGTCAGATTCCAGTTTTACTGTTCATACTAGGAATATATACTGCTCACCTGGAAATAAACTCCCACCACCTTTCCAGCTTCTGATAACCCCTCTCAGCATGAGAAATTAGTATTTCACTCGTCTAGGTGAAAGTAGGTGCCAGCAGTAGAAATACTTCTAGCTATTCCCACCATTGCTGGTACCATGCCAGCTACATTTTCTTCAAAGAAAGGTGCATGGGGATACAGTCAGGATCGGCAGGTATCTGCCACCATGTCTGTAAGATCACTGTTTCCTAAATCAGTGAGAGTGACCAAGAATACATATCAGCATTTTATTAGAACAATAAAAACTCTTAAGTGAACTTAATGGCTTATGCCCACTAAAAGAACAAAACACCACGTGTCTATATATGAGAAGGTCTGAGAAAAGTTCCATGCATGGGCCAAAAATCTGATTAAATCACATGCTAGAAATACTCAGCAAGCTGAATGCCACATCTATGATTATTCCTGGTTGGTAAAAGTAAGCTATGACTGATTACATCCCCTCCTGATTCTGCTGACAGTCCATTTCTGGAGGGAAGCCTTCCTCCCACTTGGCATCCTGCTGTCCTCCATCTCTGTAATTAACTTGCCTGGATGCTGCAGACCTCCTAACTACCACTTGGCATAGCATCCCGTAGTGCTCAGCAGCTTACCAAGGAACTAGGGATAAAACAACTTTTAATATATTTGCCCATGCTGTAGACTGTTTTCATACTGGCTTCAGGCTAAAAGCAGAGGAGAAGTGCAGTTGGGTTTATAGACAGTATCATGTACTCCTTGGGGTTTTAACCATCTTAGTTAATTATATGTTCTCTGATATTGTTGTATATGAGAGCATCACAGCCTTTGACTTCCATATCTGCACAGTACCAGAGATGAAGGAATTCTTATTATTGGAATTTAATTGATGAAGTTCAGGCTGTCAGGGTTATGCTTGTATCTGTTCAAGGGAGGCTATTTCTTGTAAATGGGATGTCTTTGCAAGCTGTTGTTGCTGTTGTCATGAGAGCTCATAAAACTGACTGGCAGACAGAGCTCAGCCTCTTTGAGCTATTGCCTGCTAGAGCCTTCCCACCTTCTATTTCTGACTCTTTTCTTGCCCCTGCCCTAAGCTTGCTTTCCATTTCCTGTTATTAGGAACTCTGATATGGAATACCATATAGACAGTGTTCACCTTGGTTTTATTTAACCCTGTTTTTCTGTAGAATTGTATTCTATATGTTCATATTGCCTGGCTGGACATATAAGGATTTAGGTCTATGATCTCTGTGCTAAAATATTTTTAAATCAATGATCCATTTCTCATTTGGGTCCTTATGCATGCTGCAACTTCAGGAAAGGCTGAGGCACCAAAGGCAACCAACAGACAGAAACGATTGCAAATTAAACTGCAGTAGTTGTAAAACACATGGAACTGTTAATTTAAATGTATCTGTTAGGAGAAATTGTTGCAGATGAGGTTCTTAAATATGAACAGGGTGAGACAACCCCAGCATCGCTATGTCATAGGCTGGACTTGATCATCTTAGAGGTCTCTTCCAAACTCATTATTCTGTGATTCTATGTCATTCATGATTTACAATATCGTTGTTACAATTTTAGCAGTGGCTTGCTGAGAGCAGCATAGAAGTAAGAATGAGTTGAAGTTAAATAAGTAAGGTTCAGGTGACAGAGCTCATAGACTGAAGGAAAGTAGTACCAGCTTGGTTCTTAGGTGAGAGGAACCAGTTATGAATTTGTTCCCGAAGTTCTGTTGTTAGGTGAAAAAGACCAGTCAATTCTCCAGCAAGTCTATCTCATAATCTTCTAGGTAATGAAAATGAGAAAGGAAAAGAAGACTTGCAGGCTGAATATTTGTTTTGTTAGTATTCTTTTTTAGTAGTCTAATATCATTAACTAGAATGTAGTCAAAATGGATGGTTAGATTAAAGTACAAAGATCTTGCTCTGCAACAGTCATCCTTCTAGTAGCTAAAATAAACCTTCTTTCTTATGACTCAGAGACAAACAGTGTGTTGGGTAACAACTTAGGGGAGACATCTGGAAGGTTGGAAGTGAGGATAGCTACCATGTGCTTTCTTTTATTTTAGACTTTAAAGCATAGAGGTCACCCCTTGACTGCAGCACACTGACGTTGTCTTTGAGGATTCTGTGTTCTCATGGACCAGACAGCTGGGAAGCACACTGAAGTAAGCTGACTAACTCCTTCTGCCACCTGGGATCTTGGTGCAGAAGACAGGTTATAAAACACTGAGTTACAAACCTTGCTGTGGAGGAGTGGAAAATGGAAGCTAATGGCATTTACATGCAGGTAATGTGTTTTCTGAGATGAGAGGATAGGAGATTCACACTGTCTGAGAAACACCCCCAGAGCATGTACACTCACATCACTTCCCTGATCATTTAATTATAATACTTACTCCACAATCTGAGAAATATACTAATCTTCCACTTTTATCAGGATTTAGATATGTTTGTTTTGATTAATTTAAAATAATCCCTTCATGTCCCAGTGAGTAAAATATTATATGTGCCTTAAATACTGTAAAATGTCATGTCCTCTTTAGAACAAAGAGCAGAGCTCTGTCTGTGAGCTGTGTCTGAGCTGCACAACGGTTCTCAGTACCTTTGCTCATACAGAATGATTCGTGTTTTTGCAGAGACGTCTATAAAATACTTACTGATGATAATCACTGTACATATACATTGCATTTTATCTACAAACTTAGGAATGTTAGAAAAAAATGATTATGTCCCACAACTTACTAAAAATAAAACCAACCCCAATGTCTACTGTAGTTCACTTACCCTTAATTTGCACTAGGAAGATCAAGCTTTGAAATGCCCTTTGGATGATATTTATCACAGTTTATTGAGAAAATACACTTGGAAAAAAACCCCAACCAGTTCACTTCAATTGCTTCATTTTTTGTCTGTGATACATTTCTTAGACTTTTAGATGTTTCATTTGATTTCCATTCCAAATGTGTACTGTTTGTGATTATGAATAACATATTTATTGGTGTGTTGCATGGAGGCTGTAATCAACCCCAGGGTCCCTCTGTGCTGGATGGTCTGCCAAACCCAGATTACAGTACATGGTTTAGAAAATTTATCTGTCAACTGGAAGGTGTGATCATGGAAGGTACCTCCTGCAAACCAGTGAGAAAACCAAATGTGTGTAGTTTTCAGTGAGAGCTGGGTCACAACTCATGTTGCAGAAGGTACCTCTAGGTACCATGCCTACTACAGAAATAATGTCAGTTGCATTAGTTAGAAAATATGGTTCTGTCTTGCAGTAAATAACACCGTTTTATTCAGGACCATTTCAAGTGTGACTTTTTATCATGAAAGATAAAATCCTTAAAGTTCAGATTATCCTGATTTTCTTATTAGTGTATTTCAGTTCAATTTTACAGCACTCACGGAAGTATATAATGGCTAAAGAAAAGCTCAGAATAATTAAATATTATCTGTTTATTGGTAAGTGATCCACAATAACTGAATGCTCAAAGGCTGAAAATAGATTGAAGACTGAAGCTTATTTTTCTAAACAGGCTTCATTTTTATCAGTGGTATTGCTGAGATTTTGTGAATGTGTAGATCTGGACCATAACTAGCTCTTTAATGTCATTCTTTGTCTGTTGTCTTTCTTACTATCTGAGCTTTTCTCACTATCTAAACCTACTTTAAAATTTTGTAGACAGTTATTTGCCATACTCATATACACATTGCTCATTATATATCAGCTGGGACACCCTCAAAGAACAGACTGCAGTTGACATGCAAGCCACAGTAATTGATTTTATGTAGCCAGTGATATGACCTGGGCTTCCTTGTATGAAATAGGTGCTGTGGAAGCACAGCAGTGACAGAAATGCTCTTTCTGCCCTGGTTTTGCTCGTTCCTTCAATCACCAGATCTTCACACAGAGACGAAGAGAGCTCTATCTTCTGGCAAGAGAGCTGAGGAGGAAAAGTGAGGGTAAAGGATTTTGTTTGCTGCAAGCAGAAGAGAAGGAGGCTACCCAGGGACATCTCTGATGGGGGATGCCATGTAACTGGGATCTGCTATGAGATCTCTGCTTCTGTGATGAAGAGAATTCCCTCTCAGTACGTGCAGGGGAAAGCTGAAGGGCACAGAGCCACTGTGCTCTTCTGGGGAGTCTGGTGAATTGAATGAGGTAAGATAGTTGTATCCAGCAGTGAAAGAGTGCAAACTATTACTGTGAAGATGTTAAACAGGGCCAGGCCCAAGCACGTGGTAGAAAAGGCATGTACATCAGGGGCCTTTGAAAAAGCACAAGGGAAAGAAGAAACATCAGATTCCAAGGTAAATGGGGAGGCCTGGAGAACAGTGTCTGTCTGTGGAACAACCCAACACCTTAAGAAATGAAGACAAAGTTGGTGGTGATTTATGCTAGGAGGTTACACCTTGCAGAATTAATGGCCTTTGAAGTCCGTGGGCTGACAATGCTGGGCAGCCCATGGTCATTACATTTAGACAAACCTACATTGGGAGGTACAATCAAGATCTCAAATTTAAGCACACAAAATTAATTGGCTTGTTTGTGTGACCTTTATGTGGCTAACTTCTGCAATTCACAGGGAATATCTCTAGCTCTGATCACCAAAGCAGTGTGATTTCCTAAAAGCAACATCACCTTATTGTAAATCAAATTTCATTTAGATGAACCTAAATTTCATTTGGATTAACCTTCAGTTGGGTCCTTAAAAGGAGGTTGTTATGTGTACGCTACAGTGTCACTGATGGTCTTGATGGGGTCTAATCACTCATCCTGTGGCTGCATTCCTTGGTAAATGCTCTTTGTAATTTCTCAGTAGAGAAACCAAACCACTGATGATGATGGCAGTTGCTTGCCTTGGTTGTGTAGACCTGTACTGCTGGTCTTTTCCTTCCATGCAATACTTATCAAATGGT